>NC_047086.1:313380968-313740968 GCF_902459505.1 Geotrypetes seraphini | reverse complement strand
ACTGTCCATCAACAAAGCTCAAGGATGGCCACTTAGGGTAGCATTAACTTAGGGCCTCCTTACTTTTCTCATAGTCAACTATATGTAGCGTGCTCAAGAGTTGGAATAAGTGTTGTAAAGTAACTAAGGCCCGGATTCTATAAGTGGCACCTGCCGCGGTAGGCACCTCCAAACGGGTGCCTTATGTGTGTCCAGAATCACTGTTCCCAAGGACCCTAGGTTTTGGAAATATAATCCAGGGTTTGACAGGCCTATATTTCTGGTGCCTAGGGTCCTTCCTGAATCACGGCTAGCATCAACTAGGGACGCCGAAGCCCAATGCCGCTCCCTAAACACAATAAAAATCAATACTCCACTCGTATGAAACGATCTATATTCTGTCACTCATTCTTATATTCTTCTTAAACCAGTTGATTATTCATGTGTTGAATATTTTTTAAGCATTTTTTAAAGCACACTTTGTTTATGCAGGAAAAGGCCTCAGAGTTAAGGAGTACTACACTTATAGTCTCATCGACATTCACTGTCAGCGTAGATATAGTCCAAATATATATTCCATACTACAATCACTGGCCAAAAACCTGCTTAGTGCATTTTTACTATTAGTCTTTAATTTATAACTCTTTAACTATTTTTAACCTATTTTATCTTTTTTTCTTAATTGTAACTTGTGATTAATATATTCAACACTGGAGCTCTGAATACAGACCACTTCACAGTTTGAAAAACTAGCAGAGGTTTACTTATCTTTAGTGTTTGTAATTGTTCAGTTTTCAATCATAGATTTCATTTACTGTGTGCCACCACAAACTACCGGAACCAGGACCGGAGCTGTTCCCTACTCTCGGAACTGGAACTGGAAGATAAAATAGGTTAAAAATAGTTAAAAGAGTTATAAGTTAAAGACTAATAGTAAAAATGCACTAAGAAGGTTTTTGGCCAGTGATTGTAGTATGGAGTATATATTCGGACTATATCTACGCTGACAGTGAATGTCGATGAGACTATAAGCGTAGTACTCCTTAACTCTGAGGCCTTTTCCTGCATAAACAGTGTGCTTTAAAAAAAATGCTTAAAAAACATTCAACACATGATCAATCAACTGGTTTAAGAAGAATATAAGAATGAGTGACAGAATATAGATCGTTTCATACGAGTGGAGTATTGATTTTTATTGTATACTGACTACCAATACCACTCAGTTATAATTTCTTGAAGCTCCCTAAACACACCCATTTCCCGGCTTCAACATCACTAGGCGCCATGGACCAAGGCACCAGACCGGGAGGCCTCCTAGTGTTGCCTAATTGTTGGTTTTTTTCTTTTTTTAATTAGGTTTTAATTGATTTTTAATGGCATGACCAATTATCATAACATTTAGAACTAATTAAAACCCTTAAGTTGTCAGTAGGTGCAATCTATCCATCTGCCGGCACCTAACCTTCAGCGGTTTTTTTGAGAATCTGAGCCTATGTAAATGTAAAGTTACTGTTCTTAAGTAAAAGTTTTATTATTTTTACTTGTAAAGAAGTACAGCATAACATTTGCTACTTTTACTGAAGAAAAAAGTACAAAGAGCCTTGAAGATAGGAAAGAACAGCTCAATTTATTTAGATCCGACATGTGCCGTGTTTCGGCAAATCAGCCTGCGTCAGGCGTCGATCTAGTGAGCAGGGATATAAAACTTACACCTCCATAAAATGACTGAAGAGTGAATCCTGCCGCTGACACTGCTCCAAAGAGAAGAAAATCCTTTAACGAAGAAACAAAATCCGCTGCACAGGAAAAAATGTTGGCAAACCGCCAGTGCTACAGTTTTCATCAGTTTTACCTATTTACATCTGTTACTTGTAGTTAAAAAGCAAAAGTAAAAGCAGAAGCAAGATGTAAATGTTGATTCCTCAGTAAACCAAATCAAACAGTAAAACCTGGAACGGGATTTTGCTATTGCAAACTTCATCATGCAAACAGTAGATCATTTCAGTTTTCCTATTCAGTAAATATAGCGTATGAAAACAGTGAAATTGCTTGTGTTTGTTGGAACTAGTTACTGCTCTCTAGCCAAACAGAACAGTGATAAGTTGAGTTACTTTGAAGCGGATATAAAGCTGAAGCTAGTAGCAATTCTTGGTACATAGACATATGTCTTTATCATAACAGACTGCTGGTCATCTGATGGAAAATTTTACAGTGGGGTGACTTGTCTACTATACTGATAGTCTTTAGAGAGGAAGTCTGGCCCCACACATTTGCCGTTTGTGTCGGGTTTGATGATAAAAAGTTTGTGCCACTCCAACTCTTGGGGCCTTTTGTGCTTTTTTCTTCTTCTGCTATTTTGCCATCGTTAACATCTTCTTGAATCATCAAAATTTTCCTTCGCTGAAAGAATTGAGTTTAAAAAAAAAAAAATCCTATTGCAAATCCTTCATCTTTAGGGAAAACAACAACAGAAGCAATGCATTTGCAATTAAAGGACTATTATTAATTCAGGTTCCGTCTGGGGTACAGTAGAATTGGCACTGTTTTATTTGGAGAATTATTTCTGCAGCCTTGTCTGCAGCATTTTCTTACAGAGGTTGAAGTAGCAGAATTTCTGTGGTAGCATATCGCTGATTGAAGTTCTGTCTGGAAAATAGGAGATATGCAGTTAATTGAGTAGCCAGATTTCCATTACCTAGAGAGCTTTTACATTTTTATTTCCTTTTCTTTTCAATATTTACTTGGTCTCTCTTCTGCATATTATCCATTTCAGATGATGTATAATTGTTCACAAGTGTTGAAGAGGATCAGTGTATTAAGAACATAAGAATTGCCGCTGTTGGGTCAGACCAGTGGTCCATCGTGCCCAGTAGTCCGCTCACGCGGCGGCACTTTGGTCAAAGACCAATGCCCTAACAGACTAATTTTTTTAAGGTGAATGAAACCATAATAACTGCCATATTGGGTCAGAGCAATGGTCTATTTAACCCAATATCTTGTTTCCACAGTGGCCATTGCAGGTCACAAGTACCTGGCAAACCCCATAATAATCCTGATGTGTTCCCTATTCCAAAGTACAGAACCATTCTCCTTTGTTAGCGTACTGCTTTTTCACCAGTACCTAAACCCATTCCAACACACACATATATTGTATATACTCGAATATAAACTGATCCAAATATAAACTGAGGTAATGGGTTGACTCGTGTATAAACCGAGAGTTTAGATTCAAGTATAGGTATTGGTGGTCCAGTGGTGAGCCAGGACAGGAACAATCCTTCCTTGTTATGTCCATCTCTGCTCCCCTTGTCCCTTACCTGACCCACTGCAGGCCTTGAGTCCTGGTTGTCCATCAGTGAGACTAGCCCTACCTGCATACATTCTGGTTCAGCAGGAACTTGTGTAACTTTGTCTTGAATCCCTGGAGGGTGTTTTCCCCTATGACAGATTCCGGAAGCGCGTTCCAATTTTCTACCACTCTGAGTGAAGAAGAACTTCGTTACTTTCGTACGGAATCTATCCTCTTTCAATTTTAGAGAGTGCCCTCTCGTTCTCCCTACCTTGGAGAGGGTGAACAATCTGTCCTTATCTACTAAATCTATTCCCTTCAGTACCTTGAATGTTTCGATCATGTCCCCTCTCAATCTCCTCTGTTCGAGGGAGGAAAGGCCCAGTTTTTCTAATCTTTCACTGTACAGCAACTCCTCCAGCCCCTTAACCATCTTAGTCGCTCTTCTCTGGACCCTTTCGAGTAGTACCGTGTCCTTCATGTACGGCGACCAGTTCTGGATGCAGTACTCCAGGTGAGGGCGTACCATGGTCCCTCTGTAGCAGTTCAGAAAGTGAAGTCTTATGCTACAGGGAGTAGCATATCGGTTGCAATCCTACATGTTGAAATTGACTCCTTCAACAACGGAGTTACTTTAGATTTTTGAGATACAATAGGATTCAGTTATGGGCATGATTTTGAAGCTGTTTATATTTTGACTTCAAATCCACCATAGAATTGCACATTTTCCTCAGTGTTTCATTCAGCTTCTTTTGTCTACTATCTTGAGATAAATCAGATAGTTTAGTTGTAATTTGTCTGGGCAGGACTTGGCGCATACATCCTATACCCCACTAGTCCCTTGCACACATCTGATACCTCCTCCTAAGGCCTCCCTTGAAGTTCTGATCCCTCCCACGCACAAACCCCAATCTTCCTCTAATGATCCAATCTTGATCCACAATGGACACATTTGAGTCCCTCCTGATCCCCTGATAGCACAATCCTCACTACCTAAAGACCAATCCCCTCTCAATATCAAAACCCTGTCTCCCTGGATCCTCCCCTCCTCCCCAACCCTCTCCCCAGGACCTACCCAGATTTCAGCAGTGGTGACTAAGTGGTCCCCAGTGATAGAGATTCTTCTCTACTGCTGCCTGAATTAGTACTAGGATCCAAAGTGGCAGCAGTGACTTCAAGAGGTAGTCTCACAGTACTACCACTAGGGGTCAACCTTCCATATAAAGAGGCACATATTATGCTGTAGTAGGTATGAGAAGATCACAAACTCAGTCCCAGACCTATTATGTTTATCAGGAAGCAGAGAAACTGGAAGAACTGAATGAGGAAGAGAACAGTTTACCTTGCACAGAGTTAGAGGAACAGTAGAATCGAGAAAAGAAACTGATGGGAGACAGGAAAAAGAAACTACTTGCTAAGGAAGAAGCAGCAAAATGTCCTCAAATATTCCAGAGTATCTAGTTTCAGACTCAGTAATAAGTCCCCTCAATAACTGAGGCTACAAAGAAGCCAAGTAATATAGAACATGAAAAGCTTTTGTGTTTCGAGAGGCAAGAATGTCCACATCTTTCCTGACCTTGCCCCAACTGAGTTTTTCCCTTGTCTGCATCTGCCCTGATGCCTCTCAGTCTGTAGCCCCAAATGAACGTGTCTGTGTGTGCAAGTGAGATGGTGATTATAATTAGTACCTGTTGTCCTTCGGTGCTTTCTGCACCAGTTGTCTACTTTACAAAGCTACTTCTCTCCTTAAACTTATGAAACTAGCTCCCAGGCAATTTTGACCATGCCATCATTGTCTCACAAGTCTGACTTATCTTACCAATCTAAGCCTAGGAAATACTCCCATACCCAGAATAAATCTCATTGTCCACAAAGGAGGCACCTACTGCCCACTCCTTCCCCTTTTCCCTCCATGACTCTTGTACACCAAGTCTTCCTCTTAATACTGACTTTTCCCAATCTCTCCCTTCACCCCAAACCACTTAATCCCTACCACCTTGTAACTCATGTTTTGATTTCACTTCCTCACCCATCCTCTTCTCAGCCCTAAAGCTTCAACATTTGCTCCCTCTTATTCAGCCATCTCCATCTACCTGTATGCATCTCGACCGTGGCATCCCTTCCCCCACCTCTCCCACATTCATCCATATTTTTTTACTCCTCTTGTTCTCTGGCAGGGACATCTGTACCCTGGTCCTCCAAATCAGTGGGGGAGGGGGGAGGGGGTCACACTGCAAAGTATCCCCTCCTCTCTGCCTTTCTCATGTGCCATGTGGAATGCCCGCTGGGTCGTCAACCAGCTTACCTTCATCCATGACCTCTTTTTCTCAAATTCTCTACCTACTGCCACAAACTGAGACCTAGATCTGCCCTGAAGACTCTGCTTCAGCTAAGGCTCTGTATCATGAATGCTACCTTTTCTTACTTACACCTCTCCCAGTTGGCTGTGGAGGCAGTGTTAGGCTGTTACTCTTGCCATCATGTAGATATCAACCCCTTCTTCCATCCCAATCTCACTGCTGTCCCTCCTTTGAAGTCCCTCCAACTGTCTATTTGTTCCTCTACCTCTCCAAGTAGCAGTCAATTACTGGCCCCCCTGACAAGTCTCTCTTCAGTCCTCACAGACTGACTCCTGGTCTCGTCTTCTTTCTCAAACCCGCATCTCCTTTCGTCATCCATGGAAACTTCAACATCCATTCTGATGACCCCTCCAACTCCTACACTTCCAGGATTTTCACTCTTAACATCCTTATACAATCTCAACTGTGCTCCACCATTCCTACACATCAGAATGGTCACTGCCTTGACCTTGTCTTCTCCTCCAACTGCTCTACCACCACATTCTGTACCTAAAGTCTCCCCCTCTCTGACCATCGTCTTTTAATGTTCACAACTCATCAATCTCCCCCTTCCCATTCCAGATCTGGTCAATCGCTACCTATACATTTAGGAACCTTCAAGCTGCCTGCTCTTGTTGGGCAGGGAGGAAATCTGCGCATGCTTGACGCAACTTGAAAAGGCTTTTCAAAACCCAGACAAAGTGCTGGGTTTTGCATGTCCTCAAAAAGAGGACATGTCCGGTGAAATACGGACGTCTTGTAACCCTAGTCTCACTGTCATCTAAAAATGAATATGGCTAAGACCAAGCTCCTTACTTTCTTCCTAAACCTACCTTCCCCTCCCCAGTTCTCTATTTCTGTGGACAACACTCTCTTCCTCCCTGTCTCATCATCTCGCAATCTTGGGGCCAACTTGGATTCCTCTCTCTCCTTCTCCACCCAGATCAACAAACTGCTAAAGCCTGTCACTTCTTCCTCTATATACTATTGCCAAAAACTGACCTCTCCTTTCTGAGCACACTACCAAAACCCTTTTTCATACTCTCTCATCACCTCTCGCTTAGATTACTGCATCTTGCATCTTTCTGCTTTCAGGTCTTCCACTCAACCATCTCTTTCCCCTACAATCCATGCAAAATTCTGCTGCATGAATTCTGTTCCATATTCACATTACCCCCCTCCTCAAGTCACTTCATTGGCTCCCCATCCATTTCCGAATACAATTCAAAACTCCTCTTACCAACCTACAAGTACATTCACTCTGCAGCCCCTCAATATCACTCCTCACTTATCTCCTCCTATGCTCCCTCCCGTGAACACTGTTCATTGGGCAAGTTCCCCCTATCTTTACCCTTCTCCTCCAGTGCTGCCAACTCCAGACGCCATCTCTTCTATCTGAGTCATTACGTCGGGCTCCATCTCTAGCAGTATTCAGATCCAAGTTAAAAGCCCACTTTTTTCAGGTTGCTTTCAACTCCTAGCTCCCATTCACTGTAAATGACCTATGTCCATCCTATCATTCTCTCTGCAAGAAAGTCCCCAACCCCTATTTGTCCTGTCCAAATTAGATTGTAAGCTCCTCAGAGCAGGGACCATCTATTATATGTTAAATGTGCAGCGCTGTGTACACCTATCAGCATTATAGAAATAAGTAGTAGTAAGGTGTCAGTCTGAGGAGTAGGAAGCACTCTAGGTGTTAGTGGTAAGAGTTGTTGACTATGAGCTGCCAGAATCTGTGGGCTGTGGAGGCCATGCTGCATAAGACATAACAGGAGGAGAGGGGGGCCAACAAGCCACATCCTTACCACTAGATATATAGTCTGAGGACACAGTTTCTTGACCTAATGGAGGAGCAGTGCATAGGCATTTCCATTTTGACAAGGCAACCAATCTTCAAGCATATCTGCTGCTATGTGAAGTATGATAAAATTATACAAAAAAATAAATAAAACTGCCACTAGTACACTGTAAATTTAATTAATCCAATAAAGAAAAACATATTTGCCCTGGCCTTTCTAGTCCCTCTGGACTTCATGCAGCCACCCTGGCTCAGAAGCCTCCTGGTCAGCACCATGGTGCTTCTGGATAGGGAGCGACGAGCTCTGGTGGTGTTGAAGGAGGGGGAGGGAATATCGGTTGCATGGACACATCTGACACAACCGATGCTAGCTCTCTGAACACAAAAATAGAACCCAAAAATGTATAGGGAGGAAAAATATATAACTGCTGCAAAACCTCCCCAACCCCAAGAAAACCAACTGACAAGGGGGAGAGACAAGAAGAAACCTCAATCTAAGTTAATCAGCAAATTACACATAGTGTGAAACAGGAGAACCCTCAGTAACACAGCCACCCACTAAGGGAAAGGCTGTCACCGGCTGACACTCAGAAAGAGTGTAAACTGTGAAACATGATGTTTCACAGTTTACACTCTTTCTGAGTGTCAGCCGGTGACAGCCTTTCCCTTAGTGGGTGGCTGTGTTACTGAGGGTTCTCCTGTTTCACACTATGTGTAATTTGCTGATTAACTTAGATTGAGGTTTCTTCTTGTCTCTCCCCCTTGTCAATTGGTTTTCTTGGGGTTGGGGAGGTTTTGCAGCAGCTCTCTGAACACAGCATGTGCAAGAGTGCCACCAGTGGCTGAAGTGCGTTACTGACTTGAGCACCACTCTGGCAGTACAGGCGGACTTGTATATAGACCTCTTCAACTGATGAGGCTCGGCATCCTCGCCAGCAAAAGTATTCTTTAATGTTCAGTAGTGGCAGGGGGTGAAGGTGAGAATACCTGGCCCCTCACTCCACCCATGGCCCCCTCCCCAAATGATCTGGCTACACCTCTGCCTATGCATAAGTAAGGTATATATTTGTCGCTGCTGGAAGATGTATATCTTCTTTAGAAAATTGACCCCCTTTATGCTTAAAAGTCAGGGATTTATACATTTGTAAAGCAGCCTAAAGTGTCTGAATAGTGTTATGTAAATGTTATGAAATGTGTTATGAAATGAGTCATATAATTAAAACCCTGTTCACAGATGTATTGGCAAAGCAAAACATATTTGTTTCATAGTTTCCAAGTTTTTCTAGGAATTAAAAGAGAAATCCTTTATATATTTATATTTTTATATCTATCTATCGATATTAAAAAAAGAAAAAATGTGTGTTTTGTTTACTAAATCTTTATTCTTAATGAAGCAGAATACTTAAATCTTTATGCTTAATGATGCAGAATATCATAAAAATGTGAATTTCTACACTGAATATGTTGCAGATTTTTACGGAAGCTAGTTGCTGATCTTTTGATTGGAAGCTGCTATAAACAAACCAAAAGCCACCATGGCAGATGATGCGGACATGCGCAATGAGCTGGAGGAAATGCAGCGACGTGCTGACCAGTTGGCTGATGAGGTGAGAGAAATGGGGCCTGTAGCCTTTTGCGCATCATATGGATAAATACACTCAAAAGAGGAATATGGGCAGCTTTAGTGTACATAGGTTCTGAGACCTAGTCATAGGTTATGAGACCTCTTCTGTTGCACTAAGGTGCTTCAGACTTGCTTTGGTTACTTTCATTTGCAGAACTGAACTTTCAAAATAATTTTACCTTTTTAATGGAAAGTTTTACAGCCAGCCTTGACCTTCACAGTAACAAAATATGCATTCATATATGAGGCCTTCATCTGAGTTCACTAGCTGTTGCTGCTCTCCAGGAAAACAGCAAAGGTAGATCTTTTAGTCTTCAAGGGAGAAATACATCTGGGTGTTATTCTTTACCAATGACACTGAACTACTCCATCTATCTTAGACCAAGGATGGACAGTCTCAGTCCTGGAGGGCCACAACCTTGTTGGGTTTTCAAGATTTCCACAATGAATATGCATGAAATTGATTGCTTTCATTGGATGTAAATAGATCTCATGCGCATTCATTATAGAAATCTTGAAAACCCAACTTGGTTGTGGCTCTTAAAGACCATAGCTGCCCACCCCTGTCTTAGGAGGATTTCTACAGAAACTCATTTGAATTGATGCTAAAGGAAGGAATTCTTCATATCCACTAGTTTCAAAGTTTTACAAGGTTCATTAAAAATTTGATAGATCGCCTATAAAAAGTTTCAAGGTGGTGTACGTAAAAATAAGTAGGATTTTTACAAATACCTACACTTAAGGGGGTCACGAATAGGACATATACTTACAGATACAATAGGAGAGAAAAAAGAGGAGGAACTATAATATCAAAATAGGAAAGAGAACATAAAAGGTAAGAATTGAAGGATGGGTGGTGTTAAAAACCTATGAAAATAGCAAGTTTTAAAACGTCCTGACTTTGAATGCATCTTTAAACTTAATGCAAGGGTGTTCCAGTATGAACAGTTTGAATATTGTCCTAAAATTGACATGATGACACAGGAAGTGAGGTATTGAAAACCAATAGGCCACCAGTAAGTGTTAATAGTAAAAGCAATCTCTATTTGCAGGGATGTTAAGTAAGGGAAGCATTACATTCGATCAGATTTGTTTATAGGGCTTCCTTTGAGAGCTATGCTCATTTAGGATTGATAATAAGGTTTGATCTGATGCAGGCTTTGTTGCCGAAACACAGCCATGTCAAGTCCTCCTTATTTAACATCCCTGCAAATAAAGACTGCTTTTACTTTTAACACTTCCTGGTGGCCTATTGATTTTCGATACCCCACTTCCTATGTCTTGTGCATACCTTCATGGGGTCCTTTCTCCTTTTTGTTTGCCCCAAAACTGACATTACATAACTGTAGCTGTATAATGATGGGGACGATAATTTTTCAAACTTTTTATATGGGTAAAAGTATTTAAATATGAATTTGGAAAAATGCCTCTCCCATCTCTCAACTATGGCAACATGTTGGCAACACAGAGTATTTATTTTTACTCATGTGAAAATGGGGTGATTAGGTTAGAAGAGTGAGCATACGCATGTGCTTTTAATTGTGAAACCCTCCCCCCCCCCAAAGTGCACTTTCACACTAGCACTATGTACTTATTTCAAAGCATGAAAGCAAGTGAAAATTACACAGGTACAAACAAACGGATTCTGTAATCAGCGCCCATGTTGGCGACCACCAATCAAATGTCAATCACTCTACCGTGCCGGCTACAGAACCGTACCTAATCAGCCAAGATAGGTAGCTGAAATGTAGGCCTGGAAAACCCTGGCTTATATTTCAGCCACCTATCTTTGCCACTAGACACCCCGCCAACTGCGATTGGCAGGAGGGATGCCCACTCATTATCACATGTGAAATCAGTTTATGTAAAATACTTTTTCAAATCTACAGTGGTGCCTCACACAACGAACTTAATTGGTTCCAGGAGCAAGTTTGTTATGCGAAAAGTTCGTTATGTGAAACGCGTTTTCCCATAACAATACATGTTAAAAAAAATTATTCGTTCTGCAGCATAAAATATGCTAAGATGACATAAAAAAAGATAAATTTGTCAAAATGGTGAAAATGGTGGTCTTGCTGAGGTCAAACTCTTTGACGAGGTCACACTGTTTTACCCCACATTCACTCCTTCTAATTATTTCCCGTTTCATTTCAACAGAAATCACCTTCCTGCTTTTTTTAGAAGCCATGATATATAAAAAATATTGAGTTTATCTTAAAAGGACGACTGCCGTGATACGTGCGTGCGTGCGTGATTTAATTCGTAATGAAGAACGATTGCCGCGATACGTGCTTAAGTTAAGCGCAGTGACTAACGACTGCCTGCAGTGCCTGCGCGGAAGGATGCAATACATCGGCAGCGATCGTGGAAGCTCGGGCGACTTCGTTGTGTGAAACGAAGTTCGTTGTATGAATCAAGACATGAAGTTCGTTGTGTGCAGCGTTCGCTGTGCGAGGCGTTCGTTATGCGAGGCACCACTGTATTTCAATTTCAATCTATTTAAATCAGAATACTTTTTTTCCAACAACTACAAATCTGGGTTCAAAGTGGATCCCTGATTAAAAAGAAAATTCATTCACTGGAAAAAAAAAAACCAGTAAGCAGACCAATGTGCAATAAAATAATAACTTAGAATTTTTTCTTAGAGCTCCTTTTATCAAGGCGCGCTACAGGGGTTAGTGCGTCGGACATTTCACCACACGCTAACCCCCGCGGTAGCCTAAAATCCTAACACCTCATCAATGGAGGTGTTAGGTACTAGCGCAGCAGGCGGTTTAACGTGCGGTTTTCTGCGGGTTAAACCGCTACCGCGCCTTTGTAAAAGGACCCCTTAATGTTTTCTATCTTAAATTTTCATAACTTTATCAAATAAAAAAAAGCCTTCAGGTCACATCTAAACGTACGTAGCATGCAAAAAAATCTGTCCTAATGTCCCTGGGCAGGCCAGTTCAGGTACTTCTCTCTTGAAAATCAAATGAGCCATCTAAAATTTTCTTATATTGGTGACTAATTACTGACAGAGGGCTAGATTTACGAAATGGCACCCGAATTTAGGCACTGGGGAGAATCTGTTCTTTAGAGAGTGCACCAGGCATTGTTAGACATCCTAAAAATTTGGCTCCAAACTTTAATTGTTAATTTAAATTTTTTTTTTTTTTGATTTACTGAAAACTGGCAATGTCAATTAAATTAATTTTTAAAAAACTTGCACGTGGATTCCAAAGTTAGATTAGGGAGCCTAGCAGCACATACTATAGGTGTCCTATACAGAATCAGGGCCTTATTGTCTTCATTTCTCATTTCTCAAATGGTTCATGCAAATTTGTGTTAAGCCAAGAAAGGTTAAATTTCACAGAAAATCAATATAGAGTTGTACCTTCATGTGCAATATCCATAATAAGGCTTGCAGTCGTAAGATCGTAGGAAAGAACTTGACCAAAAACACAAATAAAAAAATCATTTGTGAGACAATCTTCCCCCCTCTTCTATGAAACTGCGCTAGTGGTTTATAGCGCAGAGAGCCACGCTGAATAGCCACGCTGCTCCCGACGCTCATTGAGTTCCTATGAGTATCGGAAGCAGCGCGGGACATTCAGCACGGCTCTCTGCGCTAAAAACTGCTAGAGCAGTTTCGTAGAAGGGGGGGGGGGTCTGTTTTGTGACTCTGAGGTGGTGCTGCATACTGCCAAATACACCCCTTCTACAAAACTGTGCTAGTGTGGGGAGCCGCACTGAATGGCCCGCACTTCTCCCGATGCTTATAGAGTTCTTATGCTCGTCGGGAGCAGCGCGGGCCATTCAGCGCGGCTCTCTGCGCTAAAAACCGCTATCGTGGTTTTGTAGAAGAGGGGGACAGTTTAGGTTCAGTTCCTAGGTCTTCTATTTCCCAGGTTGGCCAATGCTAGGAATGCTGTCTTCAGGAATTGCAGTCATCGGGCCCAGATTTTAGGGCCCATGATTGCATAGTTTCAGAAAGATGACTCCTGACCAAAGTCATTTCAGTGACAGGACAAGGTCAGTTAGGAGGGGGAAAAATCTCCAGCTAATTCTACATGAAGGCTTGTAGCTCTGGGTACTAACCCTCATTCCAAATGAGCTGGAAGCCCAAAGAAGCAAGAGGAAACTGCTAACGCCCCCTCCCCAAACTTCCGAGTTTTACTTTTTATTACCTTGATGTATTGTACAGGGGAAAAACAGAAAAGCTTTCATGAAACTAACCCCATCGGTCCTCTGCCTTGGATGACCTGGAGAAGGTGCCTAGATTATATGTAATTCATCTCTTGTTCTCCTTGCCTTTGTGATATGGCAGAACTTCCCAAGCCCAGGGAAGAAGAGGACCAACATCACTGGTTAACTTGGGTTTATTATGATGAAAGCTGCCATTAGTAACATTCTGAACTGATAGCGAGTTGATTTCTTTTTCAGTCGCTGGAAAGCACTCGTCGGATGCTGCAGCTTGTAGAAGAGGTAAGTCTCTCTCTTTTTTTTCTTTTTTAGAATTCATTGTTATAAATCAATTACTCTTCCTTGATAAGATAACTTTGGCATGATTTCTATAATGATGCCCTGACATTTTAAAGCAGGTGTCAATACAAGAACATAGAATATGCAGGGCCAGTCACTACCAACTCCCAAGAAACATTTTAATGACACACTGATGTTTACTAGCTGTCATTAACAATAATTCTCGGATCTACTAAGCAAGGGAGGTGAGTCTCCCTTACAGTATCAGGAGACACATGCTGCCAGATTGCCTAGTCTACAGCCTTTCCTGTGCCATCCCCTCTCCAACAAAGCATCACTACACCAATTACCACCTTCATTATAAGGCCTGAAGAGTAGGCATGCTAAATCTTACTTATTAATAGGGTTACCAGATGTCCAGATTTCCCCATTTTAGAGGACATGTCCAAGCGTCCAGACAGCTTTTCCCGGCACTTTGTCCGGGTTTTGAAAAGCTTCCAGTTAGGAGGGACATCGAGATGGCATCTGCGCATGCGCGGATGCAACACGGTGAGGTTGCATGCATGCATGCGACATCATCACATCACACCAGCGCATGCGTAGATGACATCCTGACAAGTGAACAGGTCAAGGGGGCGTGGCTGGGGGCAGAATGGGGTGTGACTCAGGCAAGGCTGGGTAGAACTGGACGAACCTGGGGGCGGGCCATGGGTCTGGATTTTAGTTCCGGAAAATCTGGTAACCCTACTTATTAAGCAAGTGTCACATGCAACTGAGGGTTATTTCACTCTCACACAGAGGGGATAATTCAATAGGGAGTTGTGTAGAGTTAGGTGGCAAGTACACATGTAATGCTGGTATTCTCATCATTTACACACATGTGCAAACATATGTGCATAAGTGAGCAGTTTCTGGCTATGTGCTGTTCTACAGTGGGAGTTCATGTAGGTGGAGCTTGGGAGGGACATAGATTACTCACAAAAATTTTAAAAATACTATGATATATGCACATACTTGAACAGTCTAGCTGCTAGTGTTTACATTGGCTCTATGGCTGGTGTAAGTACTTACACCTAAAATGTAGGGCGTGTATTTGACCAGTTATACTAGTATTCTATAAAGAAAGCAATATATTTAAATGCTGCCTTTTAGAGATGAGGGTGCTTCTAAAATACAAGGGGCTACTGAAAAGCTTTCAGCCCAACCAACAAAGTTGGGGCAGTTTCCATCGAGGGCTATACACTTAGGCCCTGATTCTGTATAGGACGCCCCCAACACTGTTAAGAGAGCCAAGAGATGAACTTTTGCCCAGCCAGCAAATCTCAACTACCCCTCACTTCTTGTGCTTTCATTTGTCGACATAAGCCACTGCTATCCCATTGTCTGAGAGAACCTAGACTGCCTTCCCTTGATGGAGTGGAAGGAAACCCTGTAGCACCAGGTGAATCAACCTGGCTTCCAGGCAATTGATGAACCAGGAGGCTTCCCCACTGATCATGTGCTCTGCAGTATCCTCTTCTGGCTATAACCCCCCCCCCCAACCCCTGAGGCTTGCATCATTTGTAACAACTATCTATTCCAGAACAGTCAGGGGAGACCTCCTCGTGAAGATGATCCATAAGAGCCCACCAGCTCAGCTTCTGTCTGAGGTACAGAGAGAGGCAGACCTCGAAGTCCAATGACGTGGAGCTCCAGTGGGAAAACAGTGCTGCCTGAAAAGGATGCATATAAGCCTGTACCCAAAATACCACCTCCAGGGTGGCTGCTATAAAGCCCAGTAGCTGAAAATAATCCCATACTCTGGAGGCTGTGTAGGTAAAAAAACAAAATACCACCTTCTGAGGCTGGAGCTTGGAAATCCTCTCTTAAATCAGACACTCACCTTGCATGGGTATTTCAAATCTTGGGTCAGCTGAATCATCCACTTGTACCTAGAGGGATGCACCCCTACTCCCTTCTTGTGGAGGAGAGTAGTGACCACCATCATGACCTTGGAAAATGTCCAAGGTGCCATAGCTAGGCCCTGAACTGAAAGTAACTGCCCAACATGCAGAACCTCTGGTACTGCCTGTGATCCAGATGAATAAAGATATGGAAGTAGACATCAGTCAGATCCAAGTAGGAAAGGAAATCACTGAGTGCTGCTGCTACTACTACTACTATTTATCACTTATATAGCGCTGAAAGGCATGTGCAGTGCTGTACATTTTGACATTTAATAGACTGTCTCTGCTTGAAAGAGCTTACAATCTAACTTGGATAGACAGATTTGACATATAGGGCTGGGGATGCTGAACCCAAGGTGAGAGGAGTTGGTAGTTGAAAGAACTCTTGAACAGATGGGCTTTTAACTTGGACTTAAACACTGCCAGCGACCAAGCACCATCACTGAGCAGAAGGTCTTCATCTGAAACCAAGGAACTTATAGTGCTGTATTGATCCCTTTGAAGTCTAAGATGTGATGAAAGGACCCCGTTCTCCTTGGAGACTAAGAAATAAATAGAGTATCAACCTCATCCCTGTTCTCCTGTAGGATGATTAGTGCTATGCAATTACTGATAATAAAAATCTTGTAAATCTAGGGGTTTATTTCTATCTTTGCACAGCCACCCGTGGCCTCAGAACAAAATTCTAACTTGTCTATGTGCTTATTGATAATGATCACACTGTCCTAAAAGCAATTGTCTTTATTATGTAGTTCTTTACTACAGAAAACAAACTTGCTTGTATACAAGAAAGGCACAGAGAGTCACAGGCCATGCGTAACACAGAAAAATGCACACAAATAATAATGCTAATTTAGATTATGCAAAGAAATTAAGTTACTAAGAGCAAAGAACACACAGCAAGGATTTCCACACACTAATCCCATAAATTTACTCAAAGCAAGGAAGAATAGTGGTAAATCTATCTATCTAACATGAGAATTTCTTTCTTGGACAGTGAGCCAGCCTCTTCTGCTCTGCTGCAGGGTGTCAGACTGGTTACAACCTGTCTCAGGGCTCTGTTCTGGGAAGGATACAAGCAGGCACCAACGGCTGTGAGTCCTTTGATGATCAGATGTGCAGTCACTCTGGCAGGAAACAATTGCAGACTGGGTCTCTGTCCAGTGCAGAGAGACACAAGGAAACTGGTCCCAGTAACTTGATTCAGGAGAGCCTGAGTTTGCACCTGAGCTATGCATAGGGTCTGGTCCAGGCTGTTGTAGTCTCTTCACACCAACACCCCAATCTCCTCTCCTGCACACATTTGAAGTTACCTTTTCCACCTTCCATAACCAACTTTTTAACTCCATCTGCCAATCTTAACTGAGACTGGTCATGTCCTTCCTTTTTCTTGTCTTCTGACCCCCAGCAACTTTGTCCAATAAAGTTCTCATTACCAGGCAGATTTTTCTCACATACTGAAGTGTCCTGCATTATCTGCCCAAGGTCTAGTGTCCTCATAAATTGTCCAGGAGATAAAATTGCCAGGCTTTGACGACCACCGGTCCAGGCTGGATATTTCTTCTCACACATTCCTCAGGCTGCGGGCCTCCTTGGCTAACAGACAAGCAGCTTGAAATTCCAAGATGCTGACAGAAGGGAAAATGATATTTTTATATACTAGGCCCAAGGCCTAAAAATAGTGATATAGGCACAGGCCTATATTCTATTGGCACAGGTTGTTAAATGGGAGACACAAATTGTAAGGCACAGACATCATGATCCACCTCTAGGACTCACTGTATGTAAAGTAATATGGGTTCACTCCCAGGCAAAAAGATTGAGCCAGCCTTTTACCTGCTGTGGTTTGGGAGGATCTTCCGAATCTCTTCTTGGCAGTTGAACTAGGGCAGGAAGACCCTCCACCAATTTTCACCCTGAATGGACTGGCTGTTCTGACCCTTTGCAGTGGTGCCATAGTCAAGGACTTTTGGAGTGAAAGAGGTCCAGTCACTCAAGTAAATCTGGCTTCCATAAGCTTATGTCTTCCAGGAGACATTAAGGATGAGCCTCATAAAGATCCTTGACCAGCTTCTTGAAGTCTTTCCCCAAAACACAAGCTACCATTTAAAGGGGAGCCAGCATAAACAGTCCTTGGATGCTGAATCTGCAGCTCAGTGCCACATCCAAAACTGACAGTGATCTCTCATTATCAAGGCTATCAAATCTGATGAACACATAGAAACTAGATCATAAAGTAAGTATGCCGGAAAGACAGCTCTGGACATAAACACCCTTTTCCTCTAGGGCTTGATCTACATAATCCTCACAGATAGCTCCCAGACCTCCAAAGCAACACAAGTGAAGAGTTGCTTCAACAGCATTCCCATCTTCTAATTGCGAGTCCTTCAAAGCAATGCTACCTTCGACAGGGATTGCCATCTTGGTCACTGCAGTGAGCACAGTATCTACTTTGAGGGGAAAAGAGCAATCAATATCCATCTGGGGCAGTGGGTAAAGATGCCCCATTAGCTTAGACCTTCACAGGACTGAACCCAGCATTTTTCACTCCTTGAGAACCATTTCTGGGAGAGGGTGGCCCAGTAGAGAATAAATGTCTTTGCTGGTTTGCAGTAACCAATGAGGATGGGATGCTCTCCATGTAGCTTCCAGAAGGGCCACTTGCAACTTGAGAACCTTCACTAATTGATCAATGCTAAGCACAAAAATCTTCCTGCTGGAAGAGTCCCACTCTTCACAAGGGGACAGCCACCCCAACTCTAGAATGAATGGGAGAGGAGAGCCCGTGTGCCTCCTAAGTCATTACTACAGGGAATAGAGAGAAATATTTTCATTCACAATGCCTGTTATCCATGCCCACTAGTTGGGAGGCAGGGGAAGAGGCCCCAGGACTCTGGACCCAAGGTGAACTTACCTGCAGTTTAGACCTATTCCACAGAGCTGACCCCAGAAGGTCTACCTGCACCAGACTGCCAGAATTCTGCCAAAACCATCTGAAATAGTTGCAACTAGCATGGTCCAGATGGGAGGGACCTAGGGAAACATCCAATAAGCCCCCAGTCCCTGCTTCTCCACAGGAGCCACATGGCCAGATTCAAATATGACTGACAAAATACCACATGGTCATGGTCAGCAGACCTGATGCCAAAAACAGCTCCAGAAGCAAAGTGTTCCCAACAAGTAGCTCCAGATCCTGCCCCACATTTGAGGCACATTGAGGCTGTCCCTATCCCTGAGGAGTCACTCACCTCAGCTGAAGAAAAGAGTGCCCTCTCTCAGACTGCCCAAAGCCATAGAACCAGCTGTCCTGCTCCAGGGATTTCACTTTCAACATTTTCTTTGTTTTGTTTTTAAACAGTTTTGTTTAGCTGCAGCATATTGCATACAGCAGAATATAAATGTTTTAAATAAATAAATCCAGCCAAATCTTTTTTTGTAAGAGGCCATGTAGGCGACGGGGAGGAAAAGAGAAAAGGGGTGGGCCTAATTCCAATTGGCAAAGGCCCCATAGAGAATGACATGAGGACAGAATTTGTCCCCGTCCCCATGGTTAACCGCAGGAAACCATCCATGTGTCATTCTTTAAGGAGAGAAGGAAGAATTGGAGTATGAATGAGCACAACCATTGACCCTCAAGCCTTGCATTGAAGAAAGCTGGTGTAAAAGTACTGAGGTTGAGATAGACACTAAAAAATGACATGGGATGGTTTCCTGCAGCTATCTCGGGGATGGGGACAAATTCTGTCCCCATGTCATTTTCTAGACCAGTGTATTGCAAACTGTGCCGCAGCACACTAGTGTGCCTCCTGAGATTTCAGGTGTGCCATGGTACACTGGAGAAGAGGAGAAATGCTGGCGCCAGCTGACTGTCTACAGGACATGCCTCTTGTGAAGAAAGCCACGTCCTGTAAGCAATCTCCCGATGCCAGCACCTCTTCTCTCTGCTGGCCCTTCTCCCCAGCTCTTCTTGCTGGCTCTTCTCTCCTCTTGGCACAAAGCCCATTTGAAGGGCCTTTGCATATGTGCTGACGTCACGCATGCATGTGACATCATCATGCCAGCACATTTCCGGGTATCTCGAGCCGGGGACACTAGGTTTAGTATGCCCCGGCTCGAAAAAGTTTGCGAGACACTGCTCTGGACCAATCCACAGGCAAGGGTTTCTGGCCCAAGGAAGCTAAATTTCCCCTAGCTCAACCAAGAGTTGGATTGTAGCCCAATCCCAGGAGACTAGACAATCCCTAGGTCTCAACCACTAGAGCACCAGCTGTGGCCTCAGTCTGAAAGTCAGGCCACAACAAAATGTAAAAGCAGCTGGACCATTCCAACTTGTAGCATCTGCTGGAGGTAGAGAAATACTGACTAGTTCCAGGCTACACTTCCTATTATACCAGTGGTGTCACCTGAAACTCTCTGTATTTCTCCATTTGTTTATTTGAACTGATCTGGTTAGATGATAAGAAAATTCCTCTCTTTTTGTACATGTGAATTGCCTTGTTATCTACAATTGAAAGGTGGTACGGCAAATCATTTAAATAAATTAATGCATCCTTGATCCTACCCTTTTAAGTTCCAAACTCGACTATTATAATTGTCTGAATCATGCTTCCACCTCTCTCTTTTTGAGAGTCAGCTTATGAGCTGCAGAAGCTTAAGTCAAGTTCTTAATTGGCAATCACTATTTTGATCACATTAACTCAATGTGTATCTTCTTCCAGTAGCTCCCAATTATTTCCTGCATCAGATTTAAATTTTTTACTATGGTCCATAATGCTTTTTTGCTGTGATCTCCTGCTCTACTTATCCAATCTTACTTGGCCTCTATGTGCCCTCTCATAACCTCTGCTTCAGTTCTTATAACCCTCATCTTGATATATCTCATCATTCTGTCTTTTACTATCTTGGCCCCTTTTTGTGGAGCTCAGTGCTGCTGTATCTCTGCCAAGAGACTTCTGTCCCCGGGTCTCCTTCATCCTGCTCTTGGAGTGAAGGGGGTGAGGTGCTCAGTCCCACACAATTTCCCTTTCATCATCTGATCCTATAATCGTAACATGCACCAGCTAATTGGCTAGCTTCATACATTCAGTTTTGCAAGATCAAGTTAGTTTTCCTTTAACAGAGTTAAACCTAATCAAGTCAGAGCCACTGCCAACATAATAGGTCTCTTGAAGTCTGTATCACCAGAAAGCCTTTGCAAAGCAGCTACTTGTCCCTCACTCAATACACTTACTTCACATTACCATCTGGACCAGTCTTCAGTATGGGCCCACACCCTCAGTCAAGCAATACTGTTTATTAAAATTTGGTATACTGCCTAGCCCAGTGGTTCCCAACCCTGTCCTGGAGGACCACTAGGCCAATCGGGTTTTCAGGATAGCCCTAATGAATATGCATATGAGAGATTTGCATATTACATTACATTACATTACGGATTTCTATTCCGCCTGTGCCTTGCGGTTCTAGGCGGATTACAATATAGAAATTATCTGGGCAGTTCCAGTAGAATTACATTTCAGGATAAGGGTAAGTTACAGGAACAGTAAAGGATTATGATACTTCGATTTCACAGAACATAATACATATCACAGAAGATAATACATATAACAGAAGATAATACATATCACAGAAGATAATACGTGTCAACTGAATCAAGTTAAATCGGGTGTAGTGTAAAAGAGTTACAGTACATTCTGGATCGCAGACAAAGAGATACTATAGGTGGGTGTTTCCAAAGGCATTGATTGGGGACTCATTGGGAGGTAGTTAGAGTGATGGGAGATATTTTTTGAACAGTAGTGTTTTTATTTCTTTACGGAACTCTTTTATGTCTGTTGTTTTGGTCAGAAGTTTTGAGATGTCAGAGTCGATTTTAGCTGCCTGTGTCCCCAGAAGGTTGTCGTAAAGTTTCTTAAGACGAGTACCGTTGAGAGGTGGGTAGGTGAAAAGGTTCTGTGTTCTCCTTCTTCTGGGTGAGAGGTAGTAGTGAAAACGGTTGTTTAGGTAACTGGGTGCCGTGCCGTGGGTTACTTTGAAAATGAGACAGTAGAGTTTGAATTGTGTTCTTGCTTTTATTGGTAGCCAGTGTGATTCTAAGTATGCATTGGTAATGTGGTCGTGTTTGCTGAGTGAGTATATGAGTCTGAGGGCTGTGTTCTGGATGGTCTGTAGTTTTTTTATTGTGTTGGTAGGGCAAGGTAAGTAAAGGCTGTTGCAGTAGTCTACAATACTTAGCACAAGGGATTGGACAATGATCCTGAATTGGTCTTTGTTAAAGAATTTTCTGATTTTTCTTAGATTTCGCATTGTGAAGAATGCTTTTTGGGTGATTTTATGGATTTGTGTTTGCATTGTGCAGCATCTGTCTAAATGCATATAATAGATGTGACAGGCATGCAAATCTGCTCTATGCATATTCATTAGGGCTTTCCTGATGGTCCTCCAGGACAGGGTTGGGAACCACTGGCCTAGCCTACTACGATTCAGAAGGTTTACAATAAAACAAAATATGAAAGTATATTAAAAAGTAAATAAACTGTTCAGCAGTCACATAACTATGAAGCGCATCCAGAAAGTAAGAATCGAGGTGCATCCAGAAAATTAAGAATTGATCAAACGTTGCAGATACACAGGTGACATGCACATTTCCCGTCTACTGTAGTCATAAGTGATAAGAAAATGGAAAATCCTGCTACCTTTGAAGTGCGATTGATGATGAGAGTTTTGAATGCTAAAAATATTCATTCAGGAGAAATTCGTAGGCAGATCGTTAAAGCGTATGGTGAAGGTGCAACAAATGAGGGGAATGTGAGAAAATGGTGTTAGCTGTTTCATGAAGGAAGGAAAAATGTGCTTGACAACAAACGAAGTGGTCACCCGTCTTTGGTCACAGATGATTTTAAAAGAAAAAGTGAATGCCAAAATTCAGGAAAACAGGAGATTCACAATCGCAGAATTACACCAAAAATTCCCATTCGTCTCTTGATCCATGAACTTGTTACGGATTACCTTGTTACAGAAAGCTTTATGCCAGATGGTGCCAAAACTGTTAGACAATTACAAAGGAAGCACATGGTGGCTGCACTGACCTTTTTGGAGTGTTATCGTAAGGAAGGTGGTGATTTTCTCAATCACATTGTCACTGGTGATGAAACCTGGATCACCCACATCACACCAGAAAGCAAGGAGCAATCTTTACAGTGGCGGCATATTGGGCCCCCAAAGCTGAAAAAAATTCAAGCAGACACTGTTGGTGCAGAAAATCATGGCTACAGTCTTCTGGGACAATGAAAGCATTTTCATGAAACTCATGCAACAAGGGACAACATTCAACATACTGTGAAACACGAAAGAAGCTATGGCAGGCGAATCAGAATGAACGACGAGTTCCGCTAACAAGTGGAGTTTGTTTATTACACAATACTGCATACCCTCACACTGCTGGCCTTACAAACAAATTATTCAAGCAGTTCAAGTTGGAAATTTCAACCATCCTCTGTATAGCTTTGCCCTGGCACCAAATGATTATCACTTGTTTCTTCACCTCAAGAAATCTTTGGCAGGCCCGAATATGGGGAGTGACCAAGAAACAAGACATTGTACAGGACTGGCTAAGAGACTTGGCTGTAAGTTTCTTTGATGAAGGTGTACAAAAAGCTGGTACCACAATATGAGAAGTGTCTTAATTTATACAGCGAAACACAACAACAAAAAAAGGGGATCCAAAAAAGATCTGCAGAAAAAATCAGCCAGGAGCAACCAAAACAAAACTGCAGACTGTGTACAAGATGCAGGCAAATTTTAATATGACAAGAACAATATATAAAACCCTTTTACCAATAAAGGGATCCGACACAATCCGTGTTTCGGACAAACCTTCGTCAGGGGTCCATGGTAAAATAGGGGGGCTAAAAAATGCCACAAAAAAATGAAGAATCTCAACGGGATGCCTGTGTGTATCAAGTTTGACAAAAAAGCCAACAGCAACTATGTGGAGAAGGAGTCTAAACATACATACCAACATGTAAGAATAAAAATATATTTAAAAAAAATCTTTAATGCTTTTTACATCAATTCCTTTGTGGACATGACTCGTATATCAGAAAGTTGATCCTCAACAACTGGACAATTCTTTCAAACCCTAGGGCAATCCTGAGCTTTGAAGCCACTCACTTATGTGCTAGATTCAATTCTGCTTGTCTTCAGAAAAAGTAAAATGAATTATCTTTAACAGGTGTTCTCTGTAGACTGTAAGATTGTTCAGACCACTATCCCACTTGTCTCCTGGTTAGAGCTTTAAACTAGCCAAAGAGATTGAGGAGGCTGCTGCTACATGCAGAAGGGCTGCAAAGGCTCCGTTCTTTTCATAAATGTTGGCTTTGGAAGAGCTGTTCTTTTCTGAAATCACTGGATGATGTACTGTTTTTTGCTTGACTAAACTTGCTGTCTGTCACAGGTAAGCAGCTCCTGTTTTTCCTGTGCCTATGCTTTTTAATGTAAAAGAAAATTGAACAGAATGTAAACAAAGAGTTCATGTTATAAGTGAAATCTACTTCTCCGTTACCTGGTGGCTACAGCCTGGCCAAAGGAAATGTCTTCACAGCTACCATAGAATAGCTGAGCCTTGCTTTACTTATAAAGAAAATCTGAATCCAAACAGAGATGACTGGTGTTCTCTGCAAAATTGATATTATCAGGTCCCCTTACATTTGTCAACTAATATATTTGCAAGGGAAACTCACCAGTAGCAACAGTGAAAAGGGCATATTAGCTAACTGCTGTGTTGTTCTGATCTAATAGCATAGGCATAAATCCAATTAGATATGCATGATTAGTTGAACATGTCTTCGGTACAAGGTTACACATAAATTGCAATCTCCTGATGCATTAAATCTAATTTTGTTTGAGAAAATGCTTTTTTCCATGACACAGGACTGACGCTGATACCGACACTGCAAAACAGATATTGTGGTACAAAGATATATGGTTTTCAGCACTAGAATTAGGCCATGCTTCAAAATTTTGAATGTGCTAATATCCAATTAACCTACACATTTACTATGAAAAGACAAGCTAACTGAATAAACAATATCAACTGGGTAGAAATGCCAGGGCTATTAACCTCTACATCTTGGCAACTACATTTACATCCCAAGTACATGGGTATGTTATAGAATACGAGCATTTTCAGGTGTAATTGTTAGTTACACACTTTAAGGGGGATATTCTATAAACAGCGATGAAACTTAGGCACCCTACTAGCGATTAACTGAATCAAATTTTAGTAAACCTGGAAGGTGCAATACGGCAAACTGACAAACTAAAGAGTAACCAATCATCAGCATAAGAGAAAGTATACATTCCAGCGTACTGGAAGGACTGAAAAGTGAAATTGCAGGCCTGTTAGTAGTAATTTGCCACCTACCCTCTATGGTACCAGAGGATGGCAAAAATAATGTACACTTCAGAAAGGAGTTCTGGGGTGATCTGGGAAACTACATACCAATTAGCTTGACATCAGTGCTTGAGTAAATGGTAGAAACTATTCAAAGAACAAAATTACTGTTCATATAAAATAGTCTTGGTTTAATAGGAAGGACAAAAACGACATGGGGGACTGAACTTGAATCACAGGGAAACCACTGTGAACTCCAGCATAATCTTAGAAGTGCTAGATGCTGGCAATAAAAAAACCTACTGCCAAGCCCAGACACTCTCTGGAAAAGAAGCAGGACCCTGGTGGTCCCTATTTATCTTTTTCTAGAAAGGCACCTCATGTGATAAACTCAGTACAGCAAAATTCAGATAAAATTAAGAAGGAAAAGCAGGGAATTCCTGGTCCCAAAGCTAGTGCACACATTAGCCAGAAAGCTAGATTTATCCAGTCTAGTACTCCTCGGAAGGCTCCACCAATTAGAGTAAGGCTCCCACCTGAAGTTAGCCTTAATTACCCCAGGAGAATAAGGGCTCCTTTTACTAAGCTGCGATAGCGTTTTTAGCGCACGCAGGATTTTATCGTGCACTAAACCCACGCTACGTGGCTAGAACTAATGCTAGCTCAATGCTGGCATTAAGGTCTAGCGCGTGCGGCAATTCAGGGCGCGCTAAAACCGCTATTGCAGCTTAGTAAAAGGAGCCCTAAGCCAAAGAGAGCCAGAGCAAAGTAGGAGCTGAAAAGGACAGCAGTCTCATGCTAAACCTGACTAGACATGTGCTGACAAAGATAAGAAAGACAAGCAATCCAGTAATGATAAGAAACCAAAAGGGAGCTAAAGAGCTGAATGAAGCTGAGGTTTTGGAATGTAATCGTTTGCAGAAAGCCAACTGGAAGTGCTGTTTGAAGCATAAATTTTGTTTTGCTTCTATATTGCTCTATGATGCTACCACACTTAAATTCGGAGGAGAGTGTGGCATAGTGGATAGAGCCACAGACCTCGGCACCCTCATATTTAAATTGCAATAAATATCAATAAGATAGTCTTCTCATTATATGCAATTTCATTAATCTTCCAACATACAATTTCAGCAGTTTTTAGGATTTTCAGAAAGGTGCAGCATTCTTCAATAGCTTTTTTTGAAGATATGCTAAATTGTCATTCAATCCTTCTGCTTGTGCATTTTTTTATAACTAATTTTTCAACTTTTTTTTTTACTTTTTTAATATATATCTATAAATATTTTCATTTTTAAAATATTTAAAGTTTTTAAAGCTGAATCACTTATTGTGTTTTAACTTTTTGAAATCAGCTTCAACTTTGTTGGCTGGGGACTTCTGCCCAGTTGAAGCTGATTTCAAAAGTTAAAACACGATAAGTGATTCAGCTTTAAAAACTTTAAATATTTTAAAAATGAAAATATTTATAGATATATATTAAAAAAGTAAAAAAAAGTTGAAAAATTAGTTATGAAAAATGCACAAGCAGAACGATTGAATGACAATTTGGCAGATCTTCAAAAAAAGCTATTGAAGAATGCTGCACCTTTCTGAAAATCCTAAAAACGGCTGAAATTGTCTGTTGAAAGATTAATGAAATTGCATATAATGAGAAGACTATCTTATTGATAGTAGATACAGCTTACAGCCTTAGCTCCCTGAGGATTTCAAATATTGTTCATAATGTTTATTTTTATTTGAGCTTCATATACCGCTTTTTCCATGAGTGGGTCAATGCAGTTTACGTTTTAAAATTTAACATATAAATGCCATCTGGGTGTTCAGTCTAGCAAGATCCTCTTGCAATTTTTCACAGTCTGATTGTGGTTCAACAATTTTCTTACTTTCAGATCAGTTATATATTTAATTGGTAATTCCACCCCCCTCCCTTTTACTAAGCTGCGGTAGAAGTTTCTACCACAGCCCAGAGTGCTAAATGCTTCAATACTGCTCCAATGTTCATAGACTTCCTATTAGCGTCAGAGCAGTGTCGGGGCACTTGGCGCCCTAGGCCGCAATGAAAGAGGGCCTTTATCAATAGAGGAATGCTAATAGAGGTATACTCCAAGGATCTGTATTGAGCCCAGTGCGTTTTAATAAATATATAACTGATCTGAAAGTGAGAAAATTGTTGAACCACAATCGGATTGTGAAAAACTGCAGAAGGATCTTGCTCAATGGAACACCCAGATGACATTTATATGTTTAAAATGTAAACTGCATTGACCCACTCAAGGAAAAAGCGGTATATGAAGCTCAAATAAAAATAAATAAACACTTGAAATTTAATATAGACAACTGGACAGTGATATACATAGGGTAGAATAACTCAAATTATAACACACAATGCTAAGTTTCATGTTAGGAGTTACCACCAGGAAAAGGTTCTAGGTGCCGTCATGAACAATATTTGAAATCCTCTGCACTATATGCAGTGGTGGTTGAAAGAGCAAATACAGTAGGATGTTAAGATTTTAAAAGAAAAGGAATATAAAACAGAGAATATAATGTCTCTATATTGCTCCATGGTGCTACCACACTTACATATGGAGGAGAGTGTGGCATAGAGGTTAGAGCTACAGCCTTAGCACCCTGAGGTTGTGGGTTCAAATCCCGCACTGCTCTTTATGAGCCTGAGCAAGTCACTTAATCCTCCACTGCCCCAGGTACATTAGATAGACTGTGAGCCCACTGGGACAGATAGGGAAAATGTTTGAAGTAAATGTACGTAAACTGCTTTGAGTGTGGTTGTAAAGCTTCAAAATGGTGATATTCAAGTCCCAATCCCTTCCCCTCTCTTATATGTAAGCATGACCCCCTAGCAGTAATACTGCAAGACTATTGTTAGGAGTTACTGGTGCCATGTTGGATTTGGGCACTGATAAGGGCAAGAGCAAGTAGGTACCACTAACCATCAATGATTCCATTAAGGTGGACTCAGGAGGGCCAGCAAGAGGATGAAGGGAGGAATTCAGGGAGTTGTTGCTTGGGGGGGGGGTGTCCTATGCCATCAATATTTTTTGGCTCTTACTGACCCATGTGCAAATGCAGCCTGGGAGCATTGGGCTACAATGGTCTGATGTTTCCAGGATACTAGACTAATAATGTTTGCAAGGTAGCAGTTATGCAGGTGCCTACCATATTCATTGCCACTACCCTCTTCACTAAGTGGGAAGTTAGGACTGTCTTATTATACATGGACTCTTTGATTCTGTTGTCCTTAAATTTTTCAAGATTTTTGGGTTGTAGAACCATTCATACATACCTTTAATAGAAGTAAAGGAGAGTTTGTATCAGACCAGTCAGTAAAATGTCTCTTTCTTTTTTATTTTTATTAACTGCATTGTGGAATGTCCTACCTTCTCCAATATGATCTTGTATTTTGCTTCAGATAGAAACATAGAAACATAGAAATAGACTGCAGATAAGGGCCACGGCCCATCCAGTCTGCCCACCTTAATGACCCTCCCCTACCTTTCTCTGTGAAGAGATCCCACGTGACGATCCCATTTTGTTTTAAAATCAGGCACGCTGCTGGCCTCGATCACCTGAAGTGGAAGACTATTCCAGTGATCAACCACTCTCTCGGTGAAAAAGATCTTCTGAAAAATCTTTAAAAACATGTTATTTCAATGTTTTTTAAACAATAATTGTTAAGGACTGTAATGTAAATTGCTGTAAACTAAGTAGAGCCCTTTTTTTTTTTTTTTTTGATTGACCTGGTATATAAATCTAATATTAGATTAGGTCATTTGGCCACTTAGCTGTGCAGATATTAGCACTAAATATTAACTAGAGCTGACATAACTTAGTGGCCAAACAGGTTGAAAAGGTGACGGTGAGAGCTAAAAGGATGCTAGGTTGCATAGGGAGAGGCATGGCCTGTAGGAAAAAGGGGGTATTGATGCCCCTGTATAAGACTCTGGTGAGACCTCATTTAGAATATTGTGTACAATTCTGGAGGCCGCACCTTCAAAAAGATATAAAAAGGATGGAGTTGTCCATAGGACGGCTACTAAAATGGTATGTGGTCTTCATCATAAGGCATATGGGGACAGACTTAAAGATCTCAGTCTGTATACTTTGGAGGAAAAGCTGGAGAGGGGATATATGATAGAGACATTTAAATACTTACATAATGTAAATGTGCATGAGTCAAGTCTCTTTCATTTGAAAGGAAACTCTGCAATGAGAGGGCATAGGACAAAGTTAAGAGGTGATAGGCTCCGGAGTAATCTGAGGAAATGCTTTTTTACAGAAAGGGTGGTAGATGCATGGAACAGTCTCCCAGAAGAGGTAGTAGAGACAGAGACTGTGTCTGAATTCAAAAGGGCCTGGGATAGGCACGTGGGGTCTCTGAGAGAGAAAGATAATGGTTACTGCAGATGGGCAGACTAGAAGGACCATTTGGCCTTTATCTGCCGTCATGTTTCTGTTGTTCTAACTTTTGGATCTGTAGCTCACCCAGATATTCAATACAGGTGCTCAGACATGGCCCTGGCATCCTGAAGCTGAATATCAGTGGGGGAGGGGCATTACCATGCTATATGTATAGTATTATGTATGTATAATTACGCTGAATTTTTTAAAGCACTAATACATGTGATCTAGCTCCAAACGTATAACTGAATCTTGAATATTGACTTCTGTGTCTTAGCAAAAGCAGTAGAACAGCCATTCAGTTTGAGCTATACTATGAGTCCTATACAGCTAAAATTCAAGAAACTGATACATGTTTTCTAACAGAGTCGCAGATTCATAATCACTAAATAACTTGGACTTCTCTGATATGCATTAAGAAGTATCACAGTGCTCTTACCAGTATTCAGTAAAAAACCCAAACCTGTATTGAATTTAACCAAAGAAGTTCTTTGGGCATTGTTAATATTCATCACTGCTTCTGTCTTAAGACGTTACCTTGCATTTCGTGTTCAGCAACTTACAACACAAAGCGTGCTGAAACTGAATCCATTGAAAAATAAGTTAGAAGAAGAATAAAGGTCATAATGTGATAATGATAGTGCTTATGGAGAATATTGGTCACTTGAGACTACTCAGAAAGCCATTCATTTTAAAAGCACAGATTAAATCAATGCATCATATAATTTTACCATAGGTCCTTCACAACTGTAAACTGAGAATTTCCATTAACAGAATTATTATTTGCCCAAGATTTACTTTCAGTTGTTTCTATCCTCTTAAATATCAATCAATTTTTCAGACATATCTAATACAATGGTTCTTAACCCAGTCCTTGGAGCACACCCAGATAGTCAGGTTTTCAGAATGTCCACAATGAATATTCATGAGGCAGACTGGCATATTTATTCTGAATATCCTAGAAATCTAGCTGTTTGGTTATGCCCCACTGAAAAGCATGGGATGTTTTCATTTATTTATTTATGTATACTGTTCTCCCAGGGGAGCTTAGAATGGTTTACATGAATTTATTCAGGTACAGTACTTGAATTTATTTGAGTACTCAAGCATTTTTCCCTGTCTGTCCTGGCAGGCTCACAATCTATCTAATGCACCTGGGGCAATGGGGGAATTAGGTGACTTACCCAGGGTCACAAGGAACAGTGTGGGTTTGAACTCATAACCTCAGGGTTCTGAGGCTGTAGCTTTTAACTACTGCACCACATTCTCCCCCACCATATACAGCATTACATAAATATGCTATTATATTGCTGGTATTGTATCATTCCTTGTAACCTTTTAAAGAAAATGCAACCTGGAGCGTTTTCTTGGGGAAAATATGGTTCCTTGTAGTACAGTACTCCAGGAAACCCCGCGAATCTTGAAAAACCGCAAATACAGTTTTCAGCAGGGGAGACAGGAGAGGGCAGCAGGAGAAAGCAGCCAGAGTGCCGGCAAGTGAAGGAAATCACTTGCAGTATGCTCCAACCACCTCTTCCTGCACTAAAGTCGGGCCTCACCAATCAGGAGCTGCTTTAACACGCAGCTCCTGATTGGTGAGGCCCGACTTTAGAGCAGGAAGAGGCGGTCTTAGCATACCGCGAGTGATTTCCTTCACTTGCCAGTGCTCCAGCTGCCCTCTCCTGCCCGGTCATTCACAGTCAGAAAATACCGCGAATGACTAGGACTGAGAATCGCCGACCGCGAATGACCGGGGGAGCACTGTAATTGTAATTTTGGATTACTCATGCCTTTCTATGGGCAAAGCCCATGCATGTTATATAGTTCTCATAGTATATGTAACATGTGCGAGTCAAGAAAGAATAAATACATAAATTCATTAAGAATGGAAAAATATAAATGGAGATCTTGTGTTTTCATGTCTTCAGTGTTCTTGTGTGTCTGTTCACATTTGAGTCTAACCTTTTGAAAACTTGTTTCGCTTTACTATCTGGTTACATAGACTTCCCATGATCTTGTTGCATCCCTGGGTTTTTCTTTGTTTTTTGATTCTTCTGCATTTTCTGTACTTTGGGCTGATTGCTCCTTCACTGATCCTTCTTTGTCTCTTTTCTATCTTTGCTACTGTTGTTGGGATTTAGAGTAAAGATGCTGGTATCAGGACTTTGGTTATGTTGGATGAGCAAGGAGGTAAGTTCAGACTGTTTCAGGAAGGGAAAAAAAATAAAATTGTTTTATGAATTAAATTTTTGATGTTCAATTGCAGGAATGTATTCATTACTTTTTTCTGGCTCTATGCAAGTACCCATTTGCTGGTAGAACACACAGAAAACATAAAGAAAAGATGGGAAGGGGTCCTTTTTGGTGGGTGAATTTATGCTTATGTTAGAAATATGAGAAGATGAACTTTGACATTCTGGGGCATAATAAGTTAATTAAATTAGTTTGGGGGTCCATTGACGACTTTTGTGGCTTCGTTATATTTGTCTTTTATTTTTATTTTCTGTTGTTTTAGCACACACATCCAGGGGGGGGGGTTATCTCTCTTGTTTGGTTTTATTCCCTGATTGAAAATGCTGGAAGGGAGAGGAGGTTTTATCCTTTCTGTATTGTTACTGATTGATTATAAGTGCTTATTATGATTATTAATATATGTATGTATATTGTTTTGCACTTTTTGTTAGCTTTGAAAACTTAATAAAGATTTAAAAAAAAAAAAGATTACATGTTCATGGATAATAATAAGAATTGGGAATTAGAAAATCATTTTGTGCTCTGTGACTTTATTGGAATTCTGCAATCAAATATATTACACACACCCTTTTTTTTTTTTTTTTTTACAAAACCATAGTACAGTTTTTAGTGCTGGCCACGGCAGTAACAGCTCTGATACTCATAGTGAGCACTGGAGCTGTTATCTCTGCGGCTGGCGCTAAAAGCCATGCTACGGTTTTGTAAAAGGGGTGTGGGGTTAGTTATTTAGGGTTCCTTCGTACTAAAGTGCAGTGAAATCTAGACTTAGCACATTATAATGTGAAATTTTCCTGCACACTAAACCCAGCTTTAACACGGCATTTAAGGGGAGGTGGTTATTTTTAAAATGTTTTACGTAATGCAGATCATGCACTAATGATGCCATTAGCACATGGCAACTGCGAACAGTTATCACAGGAGCACTCACTGCCTCCTGTTTTGAGAGGCACTGAGGGCTTCTTTTACTAAGGTGTGCTAATGGAATTAAATAGGCTTCTCGGCATTTAGGCCCGGATTCTCATTGAGACGCTGAAAGTCCTGCCTATGCCCCACCCATGAACTGCCCCTATGACCGCCGCCTAACTTAATTATTTTTAATTGGTAATTGACCGCATCATTTATACCAATTAAAAAGTAATTACAAAAAAAGATGTCACTATACGGCCTTCGGGACTGGTGTCTAGTTCCCTGGCAGCTAGTGGCACACAGTAATGCCGAAGCCCAGAAGTGGGTTTTGTTAGGGGGCAGCACCAGACTTCAGCATCACTATATACCGTGGACCGCGATTCTGATGGGACCCTAGGTGGCGGAAATTTAGGCCTGTGAAACCCTGGCCTACATTTGCGGCACCTAGTGTCCTGTCAAGCCGCCATTCTGGAAGTGGTGCCCGTTTTGTTGGCATCTGCCGTGGTAGGCACCACTTACAGAATCAGCCCCTTGTTGCACACTAATCGTTAGCATTCACTAAGGGGCAAATTCTATATATGACACCTAACAAATTGGAACCAAAAAGGTCAGTGCTTAGGGTAGTTCTATAAACTGCCTCTGAAGTTAGGTGTAGTTTATAGAATTACACATAGTACTCGTCCATGCTTCAAAACTATAACAGGTTCATCCCCAATCCATCTCATCATTTTGAATTTCCAGGCACAACTTGTACACGCAGTGCTTACTTATTCGCTTTTCCATCCTTGAAGGGCTGCATCTACAAGAGATTCCTTGATAGAACACTATCATTCCAAGCAGGCAAATGGAATAAATTTTAACCAACTTTATTTCAAACGCACTTTCCTATTAAACCTTCAGGAAGTCAATTAAAACCTATCTCTATGATAAATTTTCCTGACTCCATGTCTGCCTTGATGTATCTTTAAAATACTTCCAGATAAATTAGATTAATCTTAACATACTAATGTGCACTTCCTCCTCCCCATTTGCGGTTTCGGTAATCGTGATTTCACATATTCGCGATTTTTTGGAGAGGGGGAAAAAAGAAAAAAAAAACATCGTTAAGTCTTTTCCCGGCATCCCGGCCTTACCTGGTGGTCTAGCGGGCTTTCGGGGCAGGAGCGATCTTCCTATGCTCCTGCCCCATGCAGATCGCCATTAGGAAATAGCTGTAGGGAGTTCCCGTCGTAGTCTCGCAGCACAAGGGGGATGGGTGAGAGGGGAGGAAAGATGCTGCACATGTGGGGGAGAGAAAGGAAATAGGAAGAATTGGGGTGAGGAGAGGAAGGGAGAGATGATCATTACATGAAAAAAATAAGACATCCCCGAAAATAAGAACTAGTGCCTTTTTTGGGCCCCAAATTAATATGACAGTGTCTTATTTTCAGGGAAACACGGTACTCTATAATTCTCAATTTTTTCAGCGATGACTTTTCAGTACCATTTATTGAATTCCTTTCTAAATATGCCCCTGCACACATCTAAGTTGTACCCAATTTTCAGAATTGCTCCATACAACGTATACAGTGCCTTGTAAAAGTCTTCATACTATTGTTTATTTTTTACTTTCTGTATTATACATTTTACAACTACTATTCAAAATGCATTAAAGAAAGATTTTGGTTCACTAAGCTACACCACACACTACACCTTCAACATGAAAGAACAATTGTAGTAATATTCAAAAACATTAAAAACTATTCTTGATTTCACAAGTGTTCACACCCTTTGACTAAGTATTTGGTGGAAGCTGCTTATGCAGTAATAATATTTATGAATTGACAGGAATAAGTATTTAATAACTTTGAGCAGTAAAATATTGCAGTTTTTGCTTTTTGCTGTTGGCAGACTAAATTGAGCTCTTTCAAATAGGCTGGGGATAATTTGTGGACTGCAGTCTTCAAGTTGTCATGAATTTTTTTTTTTTTAATTGTATTATAGCATGGGTGCCATGTCCAGGTACCAGCACTGAATATGGGTGCTAATTTAGCTAGCAACAGTCAGGGCTCCTTTTAAGAAGCCGCGTTAGCGGCTTTATCGCACGCACCTTTTTAGCGCGCGCCAACCCCCGTGCTAGCCCAAAAACTACCACCTGCTCAAGAGGAGGCGGGTGGCTAGCGTGGCCGGCAAATTAGCGCGCGCTATTACGCATGTTAAACCGCTAACGTGGCTTCGAAAAAGAAGCCCTCAGTGTTTAGAAAATACTGACTGTCTCCAGCTGAATGTAAGGAGGTAGTGATTGAAATTTTCTTCTAGGCTTCCCTCAGTCTATATCTTTGAATAACTTTAGGCTAGAGTTCTCTCAGCAACTTGTTTGACATGTTGAAACCTTTGATTCATGCAACAGAAATAACTTGATTTGTTTACCTACAGTCTTTTGCACTGAATGCCTCTAGTTGGTGAGAGGCCGTATGTGTGTGCTTGGTGCAAAGAGTTCCTAGCACTCAAGGAACAGGTCTGATCTCTTGAAAATAGACTAGGAAGAGCTAAGGAAGACAGAGAGGTACATAGAGACGACCTAAAGGGATGTTGTAGAGAAGTCCCACCTCCAGTTTGGCAGCCTCTGTGCTGCCTTAGAGAAGGGAGGTCATCTTAAAGGAGAGCATCACCCTGGTGAAATAGAAAGTAATCCTGTAGCCATGACTTGCCCACCACAGGATGCAATATCCTCTCGCACCAAGGATATGTCTCTAGGGGCTTTTGCCAAGGAGGGAAGGGTTGGACAGCTGTTGTAGTGGGAAATTTGATAATTAGGCATGTAGATAGCTGGGTGGATGGTGGATGTGAGGATCGCTTGGTCACTTGTCTTCCTGGCAAGAAGGTGGTGGGCCTCAGGCGTCACCTAGATAAGATTTTAGACAGTGGTGGGAGGAGCCTGTTGTCCTGGTACACGTAAGTACCAATGACATAGAGAAATGTGACAGGGAGGTTTTGGAAGCCAAATTTTGACTCTTAGGTAGAAAGCTAAAATTCAGAACCTCTAGGATAGCATTTTCAGAAGTGCTTCCTATTCATTTTATGGAAACTACCCTTACTAGAGTCTCCAAAGAGCTGCACCTGGCCAAATCCAAAGGATTCTACTCCATTCTCATCCTCCTTGATCTATCTGCAGCATTTGACACTGTAGATCACCACCTACTCATTGATATGCTATCTTCACTGGGGTTTCAGGGCTCTGTGGTTTCTTCCTATCTTTCCCGTCGCACCTTTAGTGTAAGCTCTGAAGGATCCTCCTCCACTGTCACTCTCCGTACCTCAGGGATCTGTCCTGGGACCTCTTCTTTTCTCCATCTACACTTCTTCTGTCGGTGCTGTTATTTTCTCCCAGAGGTTCCAGTACCACCTCTATGCTGATGACTTGCAAATCTACCTCTCTACAACTGAAATTTCAATGGAAATCCTGGCCAGAGTCTCAGTCTACCTCTCTGACATTGCAACCTGAATGTCTTGCCACCATCTAAAATTAAACATGGCCGATAGTGAACTCCTTTATCTTTCCTCCTAAACCTGCCTCTTCCCTTCTCCCATTCTCTGTATTGGTGGATAACACTCTCATCCTCCCTGTCTCATCAGCTCACAACTTTGGGATTATCTTTGACTCATCTCTCTCCTTCTCCTTACTTATCCAACTTTCTCTATAATATTGCTAAAATCCGTCCTTTCCTTTATGAGAAAGCTGCCAAAACACTCATCCATGCTCTCGTCAACTTGTCTAGATTACTGCAATGTGATTCTCGCAGGTCTTCTGCTAAGCCATATCTTTCCCCATCAATCTGTTCAAAACAGTGCTGCGTTTCTCATATTCTGCCAGGGTTATTATACCCACATTACTCCTCCTACTAAAATATATCAGTACAAGTTGAATATTTTAAATAAATATATCTATACAAAAATATTCATCTACACATAAACATAAGGGATTATATGTGCCACGTTTCTTTAAACGGAGAAAAGACCTCAGTGTTTCTCAGGAGCATACCTGGGAAACTTTCTATGGCAAGTATTAAGTTGCCACAAAGAAATACATCCTTGGTCTCAGAAAAACTCGATGTATATCTTACTATAGTCACTATCAGAGCTTTAAAATAGATTTTCAGCAAATGAATTTCCCAAAAAGTAAGAAACAAGCATTTATCTCAAGTAGGTACTTTGTCCTCTGATATTGAAAAAAAATCACCGCAGTTCACAGTTGAAACCAAGTGCTGATTTACCATACTCGGATGAATAGTTCAGGTTTCCTTTCTAGATTTCCCGACAGGCCCTGTTTCGCATAGTTGCTGCATCAGGGGAATATTTTAAATAAAGAGCTCTTCCAGATTTTGGGACCTTGAAACTCGAAGGTGGATTCAAAGAGTGATTTCCGCTGAAGCATTGGTCCTCAATTAAACAGCTTTGTGGACTGTTGTTACTTATGGGTGAAGTTGGGCAGAGGTTTTAGCTTGGTCCTGTCTACCTACTGTTATAACAAATGGAGACTCAAGTGTGTTCAGCCAACAATTCACAAATATACTGTATACACACTCAGTTATTTAAACCTTAGCTTATGAGTTTTTCTCACTCTGCCCAAAAGCCTTACTAAAATTCTTTGAAAGACCACCATCACTATCATCCACAATTTTAAACAAAAAATAAGAAGAAATGGAGAAAAGCTTCATGGGTCTGAAAAAACTCCACTTATTAAAACACAGTAATACTAAAGCCAGGTAACCAACAACTGTTTTCAGTAACATATAGGGTTATCAGACATCCGGGGAAACCCGGACATGCCCTCTTTTTAGAGGACTGTCCAGGCTCCCAGATGAACTTTCCAAACCCAGCATTTGTTTGAGATTTGGAAAGCCCCGATGAGCTCTGTCCACATCTGGAGGGCCTCTGAGCATGCACGGATGATGTCGCACACATCCGTGCATGCTCCAGGCCCTTCAAATGCGGCTGGAGCTTCTCTGGAAGAAGGGAGGAGGCTTTGTGGGGCGGGGCTGGAGGCAGAACTGGGCGGGGTCATGTGTCCGGGGTTTCCTGGAGAAAAATATGGTACCTCTAGTAACACAGAAGGTGAAAACAAATACTCAGCCACTCTTATTTATTATCCACTAATAAATATCCAGATCATAATCCACACTCATGACTATTTCCAACCAACTTGAGAATCAGCACTATGTTTCTGATTGACACCTCTATCTCACAATCAGTGCTCGCCTTGAACTGCAAGGTAATGGCGGAATAGAAATCACTAGTGTAATGTAATCCTTCATTCTGTACCTTATACTACCCCTATATTGACTGGGTAAATATAACAACAGGGAATATTAGGGAGAGAAAATTCCTTGTTGACCTCAAGGACTCCTTTATGGAATGAACGAGGTGAAGCAATTCTTGACCTAGGGCTAGACTAACTAACAATAGCAACTCAATCGCTGTTGGCCGATTCTCGGGCCAATTTTCCAACAGCGATTCATTCACTATTAAATTTGCATGCAAATGATTTACACGCAAACCCACCGACTCAATGCAGAGCCCTAACAGTAGTGACAGCCTCCTGTGAAGCATTGAAGTGAAGCATTGAAAAGGTCAGCCAGTGGAGCACTGGGACCCTTACTAATTTATCTTGTTCTCCAGGCAGTTGTTTAGCGAGGGTGGGAGGTACCCCTCCCCCTCTTCCACGCCCCATGCTACAGTCACACCATCCCTTCCCACCCCGTACCTCTAAATCTTTTCCAGCTCGAGCAGCTTCTCCACCATGCTGGCTTTTTCTTTTTCTCTGATGTCATTTCCTGGCCCCGTGACCTGGAAATGAGCAACAGTTAGAGTAGTTGCTTGTGCTGGTGAAGATTTTAAAGAGGTATGGGGGTGGCGGGGAAGGGCAGGCACAAACATGGCATGGGGATAGAGGTGCCAGCGCCCCTACCGAGATGTCTCCTGGGGTAGTCCATTGCCCCCCCCTTTACTATGGCACTGTCTCAGGCAATAATCATAATGGACAAGCTGTAACCTTCTATGTCTCATTCTGAAATATGCTTATTAACCTGAATGTGACTAAGCTTAGGCTTGTTTTTGTGCAAGGCACATAATTCAGGATAAGACAATATTTTATACTCTTGTTCTAAGTTCTCATAAGTGTCAGTTCTTTTACAATCAGTCCATGTATTTAAATCTTTAAGTAAATTTTTACTTCTATATTATGAACTTCCTTTTCAGTTTTATACACTTCTTGTAACTTATTATATATCTATGAATCACTAATACATTTATGAATTGCTAATATATACCAATAGGAGTTCAATTCAATTTCCAAATTAATAAGAGAGGCTGGCTATCTCCAGGAATTACAATCTTACATTAAAATTAAAAAATTATAACTTAATATTTAAATCAAAACAAAAATATAGGAGATCTGCTCATTTGTTAGAGTGAAAGAGAAAGAGGTATCTTAGGTTTTAAAACCTTTACAAAATCATCTTTTAGTGTAAATGAGATATCTTGCAAATAGGTATCCAGGCCTTATGGAAACTGTGATAGGTGGGGTTGGTTCTTAATTGTATTGGAAGAGAGTTCTACCACTTTGCTGCTAGATATGGAAAATATATAGAGTGTATAGTTTTATATTTAATACCTCTAGGATTCAGAAATCTTAACCTCAGATGATTGGTTTTATCTTTTCAAATTCTGCTCTAGACCCTATAGATATGGGCTCAACCTGCTCTATGAAATTTTGTACCATGTTTTTCTTTCACTGTCTAATAAGTCTTCTATGTTTGGAAAAACAAATGATATTTTCAGTCAGTGAGCATCAGAATATTCATGCATGCTCCATAGATAACTCAAGGGTAATCCAAGGCCATTTGACCCCTGCCAGTTGAACCCAGATTATGAAACCTTCAACCTGTGATCTGAGTTTTGATGTACTGACACAATAAACCTTTTTTGTGTACATGCAGAACTTCTAGTTGTCAGAGAAACAAAATATTTGTTCCCAGAGAAACTGTGTGTAAGCCCCATGGACCAACGTGTTTTTTCAGGAGCAGCCATCCAATGAGATACTGATCCAGAGCTGCCATGGCCCAGTTCTGGGTTTCTGACAACCTTATTCAGATTATAGGACATGCAGCACTGGTTTTAATAGGTAGAATCGGGGATTACAAATACCATACAAGTTCAAGGCTAACCAGAGCACCTGTAACCTATTGCCAACTGTTTTCAGATGTATGGTATCTTTAGGTATCTAGTTACAGGAAATGCTTGTGCATTACTCTGTAACTTAAGCCCCCATAAGGGTATTCTAAATTAATGTGAAGTTATGTAGCTACTGTACAGAATTACAAAATCAAATTCATTTTAACTACCGGTACTCAGGCTACCAACAAAATCAGTAAGTTCAGATTGCTCTTTTGTACTCTTAACTCTATTGTGATGCTCATTGTTGTTTTGCTGCTGGAATGGTGTATTGAAATTATTTTACTTGTCAATATATATATTCTTATTGTCCATTGAAGGAACTGTGCCTCCCTGACCACATCATGCTTTCTTGAAACCCTACAATAGACAGACCAGGGTGTCAAACATATGGCCTGTGGATCAATTGTAACTCAACAAGCCTTTTTATAGTGGTAAATCAAATCTTTTTAATAAGCATAAATAAAAACATCCAGTCTGCATAGCAAAAAGGGGGATAATTATAAAAACCTGCCTGTACCTGCAAACCTTCAGTGAAAGATCCAGGGGCCAATGACAACTTTTGGAGACCTCCAGGGCAGCTCCCATTAACTTTGGTTTTCCTGCCACTCTGCCTCTCTACCTAGACCCAGGGCAGAAAGGGGAAAGTGAATGGGGGTGGGGGTGGGGGGGGAACAGCATGTTTGAAGGAGAAGGCATTTCTAAATAGACAAAAGAGAGTGCATTTGGAAATGCTCACAACCTTGAGGATACTCTGCAATGAAGTTTGAAGGTGAGCTGGTAGGGATGGATGTCACTGATGCACACTGGTCAGCAATGTTATGATTCTGCATGGGAAGATATTTGGTGGCTCTCAGCTCATTAGAATCCAAACTGGCCCCAGCTCAAAAATTAATGATGACCACTGTTCTAAGGCATCGTTCTGCATTGCAAGGCAAGGGAGCTAGTGGTGGCCCCCATCGTTTCAAAGTGTGGCTTCCTCATTCTCTTTTCTAAATAATACATACTTCCCCCCAGGTCATCCAGAGGCTGCTGGCATGGTTCTCCTTCAGAACTAACTCTCAGTGAGTTTGAGATATACAGCATACATTCTCCCATGCTATCCTTGTGAGATTGTGCAAGCGATGAAGAAGTTTAGACACCACAGGGATCAAACTCATGGGATAGGTGGCAAAGTTCAGTTGTGGATTAGGAATTGGTTATCGGATAGAAAACAGAGGGTAGGGTTACATGGTCATTTTTCTCAGTGGAGGAGAGTAAACAGTGGAGTGCCACAGGAGTCTGTATTATTGCTATATAGTGCTGTATAGTGCTATATATTTATAAATGATCTGGAAATTGGAATGACGAGTGAGGTGATTAAATTTGCAGATGACACTAAACTGTTCAAAGTTGTTAAAACGCATGCGGATTGTGAAAAATTGCAGGCGGACCTTAGGAAATTGGAAGACTTGGCGTCCAAATGGCAGATGAAATTTAATGTGGACAAATGCAAAGTGATGCACATTGGGAAGAATAACCTGAATCACAGTTACCGGATGCTAGGGTCCACCTTGGGGATTAGCACCCAAGAAAAGGATCTGGAAACCTTCCGCCCAATGTGCAGCAGCGGCCAAAAAAGCAAACAGGATACTAGGAATTATTTAAAAAGGGATGGTTAACAATACTAAGAATGTTATAATGCCTCTGTATCGCTCCATGGTGCGACCTCATCTGGAGCATTGCATTCAATTCTGGTCTCCTTATCTCAAGAAAGATATAGTGGCGCTAAAAAAGGTTTAAAGAAGAGCAACCAAGATTGTAAAGGGGATGGAACTCCTTTCGTATGAAGAAAGACTAAAACAGCTGAGATAGAGTTGGGGGAAGTGTATTGGAGAAAGAGTTTTTGAGGAAATCTGGAAACGAGGTGGGCTGAAGGAGGGAAAGAGTCCAGAAAATCAAACTTAATTTTATTTACACGGTTTGCTCTGAGTCCAGAGGCTGCTGGCAAGGTTCTCCTTCAGAACTAACTCTCAGTGAGTTTGAGATATACAGCATACATTCTCCCATGCTATCCTTGTGAGATTGTGCAAGCGATGAAGAAGTTTAGACACCACAGGGATCAAACTCATGGGATAGGTGGCAAAGTTCAGTTGTGGATTAGGAATTGGTTATCGGATAGAAAACAGAGGGTAGGGTTACATGGTCATTTTTCTCAGTGGAGGAGAGTAAACAGTGGAGTGCCACAGGAGTCTGTATTATTGCTATATAGTGCTGTATAGTGCTATATATTTATAAATGATCTGGAAATTGGAATGATGAGTGAGGTGATTAAATTTGCAGATGACACTAAACTGTTCAAAGTTGTTAAAACGCATGCAGCTGAATGACTTGACTTATCCCTTCCCTCCTTTGTTGCCCAGGACACTGAACACCATCCACTTTATCCAATACTTGTCCTGTCTCCCATGTTGAAGGGAGCAGGGATGACCAAACTAAACAAATGCTTAGTCCGAGTGGATTGAAGCAGACAATGTTTATTGAAGTCTTCAAAGGAGCATCAAATCAAAATGCAAAGGGCCTGACACAGGCCATGTTTTGGCAAGTATAGCCTGTATCAGGAATCCACAATTTTTATAAAAGAATTGCACTATTGATTAAATAGTGGAACCTGATGCACTCTAAGGGCTCCTTTTATCAAGCCGCGCTAGCAGTTTAACGTGCGTAATACCGCGCACTAAACTGCCGGCTGCGCTAGCCACTACCACCTCCCTTGAGCAGGTGTTAGTTTGTAGGCCAGCGCGGGGGTTAACGCATGATGAAACATCGCGCGCATTAACCCCGCTAGCGCGGCTTGATAAAAGGAGCCCTAAGTGTTAGTGTTGAAACAGTGAAGCTGCTGTGTCATGGCATGATACCGACACCTTCACTGTTCTGACACTAAGGGTTGGTACAACCAAAGTGGTTTACATATTATATTCAGGTACTACTTCTGTTCCTAGTGAACTAACAATCTAAGTTTTGTTCCTGAGGCAATAAACTTGCCCAGGATCACAGGGGGCTGCAATGGGAACTGAACCAAGCTCAATGTGCGATGGTGGCTAAGAAAGCAAATAGAACATTAGGAATTATCAGGAAAGGGATGGAAAAGAAAGATGAAAATGTTATAATGCCCTTGTATCGCTCTATGGTACGGCCACACGTCGAATACTGTGTGCAGTTCTGGTTGCCATATCTCAAAAAGATATAGCGGAATTAGAAAAGGACAGAGAAGGGTGACAGAAATGATAAAAGGGATGGGACGACTTCCCTATGAGGAAAGGCTAAAGCAGCTAGGTCTCTTCAGCATGGAGAAGAGAAGGCTCAAGGGGGATATGATGGAGATCTGTAAAATAATTAGTGGAGTGGAAAGGGTATATGTGAATCACTTGTTCACTCTTTCCAGAAATACTAGGACTAGGGAGCATGTGATGAAGTCACTAAATAGTAGATTTAAGACAAACAAGAGGAAATATTTCTTCACACAAAGTGTAATTAAATTCTGGAATTCATTGCCGGAGAATGTGGTGAAATCAGTTAGCTTAGCAGAGTTTTAAAAAGGTTTGAATAAGTTCTTAAAAGAGAAGTCCGTAGGCCATTATTGAGATGGCTTGAGGAAATCCACTGCTTATTCCTAGGATAAGCAGCATAAGATCTGTTTTACTACTTGGGATCTAGCTAGGTACTTGGGACCTGGGTTGGCCACTGTTGGAAACAGGATACTGGGCTCGATGGACCTTTTGTCTTTCCCAGTGTGGCAATTCTTATGTTCCCAGATTCTCAATGCACTGCACTAACTATTAGACTAACCCTCCACTACCTTAAAGTAGATAATTTTTCTTTACAGTTTTCTAGACACATCAGTATGAACTCAACAAGTAACCCTGACAAAACTGTCGTAGTTAATTTGTGATGACCTACTTGTGTCTTTCTAACTGTGAATTATATCATTGAACTCCATTTCTCCATTTCCTCCTTGTTTATTGTCTGTGTGTTATACGAGTTCTTTCTGTCAGGTTTTGTGGAACACTTTGATCTTTTCTTCTCAATGTAATACAAGGAGAAAAGATTAACAATAACTTACTAAAACAAATTTTAATATATATTTATTTCCAAGATGGACTTTGTATCTTTTTTTTTCTTCTGCTGACCTAAATTTTGCAGAAATCTGACTTCAGTTTTATAGTTAGACATTTTGATCATCAATGACTATCTTTCAATTTGTCATTTGATGATTGTCCATTACGTGCAATATATCGTGCACCAACAAATATGTACCCTATTTTAGCTGTAGCTGAAATATTCATAATATTTATAAGTCAATAAAATATGATATTTTATATCTCTCTGAGTAACTGAAACGCCATTGAAAGTAAAATCTTATTCTAAGCATTTGTAGAAAAACAGACAGTAACTGTGTTTGATATTCCCCAAATCTACTTTTTCCCTAAATCAAATCAGTTTTTCCTATCTTAATTCAAATACAAAGCATCCTTTTTATGGTTTGCACCAGAGACATTTTTACTGAAATATATCATCATTTCAATAATGTGTTATTCTGTTTGTATGGAACTGTGTTGTATTGAATTAATGTGCTGTGGTCAAGACATAGGTAATTAACAGAAGCCTACTTTCTTTGAAATAAAATATTTGGAACATCATTTTTTAATCCTACTCATACTGAAGGAAGACATCCTGGTTCAGCGTTGAACCTGCATACATCGCAGCTGCAATGCCTCAGTTGGAATAATGCATTCATATATCTTTTTATATATATATAATTCAGTTGACATGATCATTTTCCATGTTCTGTTGAAGACAAATAAAATTCATTCCATACTGTCATCCCTTTGTCCTGACCAGAACAACTTGATCGTGTTGAAGAAGGCATGAACCATATCAACCAAGACATGAAGGAGGCCGAGAAAAATTTAAAAGATTTAGGGAAATGCTGTGGCCTTTTCATATGTCCTTGTAACAAGTAGGTACTGGGTGCCGACTGCTCTCTGGTGTCCAGTTTTTGTCATAGTGAATGTCTGAAGTTTTGTCTTTCTTCTTTGTCCCTTTTTTTCATCTGCTTCATTCTGTGGGAATAAAATGTTGTGTTTAATCAGAACAACTGGAACGCATCGAGGAGGGACTGGAACAAATCAATAAGGATATGAAAGAAGCAGAAAAGAATTTGACGGACCTAGGAAAATTCTGTGGTCTTTGTTCGTGTCCCTGTAACAAGTAGGTGCTGCCTGCCTGAACCTTTGAGCACCCAAGGCTGATATCTAAGCCTTCTGCAGGTCATCTTTCCTGTGATATGGAAAGGATGAGCATGTGGCATGCAGAGAGTTCAGTACTGGTTCCAGTGCATTCATCACATAGTGCAGACAATTAAGTGGGAATTATATATGTTAAAACAGGCATACTGCAGTACATGCTGCATGGTAATCGCCATTCTAGTCAATATTTCGACATTTTGCAAAATGTGTTCTGCAACCTGCAATTATGTAGACAACAAAAATTGTTATTTTATCCTTCATCTTTCAGAAAAAATAATTACTTGCGGAATAAGTGTGATACCAGTAGCCAGTCTATTGGAAAGCATAGTCCAAATAATCTGGTTTACCATTATCCAGATAAAACTTTGGAGGGACTAACTTTACATTTTGCTCAGCGAATGTCTGTTTGAGCAAAAGAAATCAGTTGATCAGTCACCTGGAATCTGATCATGAGACATTTCATTAGGTTTTTGATTGAAGATGGCTTACGGAAGTACCTCATACACTCGCAAAAATGTTGAAATGAATATTTGGAGGATCAGTATCCCAGAAAGAAAACTGTTCTCCTTATTCTTCAAAATAAATTGCTAATTTAGGACTAAAATATGCCATTTTTTTTACATCAATTTAGAACAGTTAGCAATAAAACTCGGTGAACTGATTAATGTCAATGCATGAATAAACTACTAAAGTAAAGTAAATAAGGCCAGCCCAAAATAATTATTTGTAAATACACTGAAGAGAGACCTGTTATAAACAAACAGAAGTTTGTGTATAACCAATTCTAACATATTTTATCCTTTTTAACTGAAATCTCATAAGAAAAATAAAACCAAGTATCAGATATCTTTGGGCTCCTTTTCCAATGCCGCGGTAGAGGTTTCTACCATGAGCCAATGAGGTAAATACTCTTGACACTCATAGGAATTCTTTGAGCGTCAGGGCATTTACCTTGCCGACTCACAGTAGAAACCTTTACTGCAGCGTTTCTTAGATACAATAGAAAGCATCATGTTAGAGAAAATTGTTATTATTCTTTTAAACAGAATGGGCTGCTTTCACCAAGTAATATCTGTTGTCTTTTTTTATGTTGTGAAACGTTTTAATGGACCAACAAGGAATGTGAGTGTAGTGCATAAGTTTTTAGGACGTCTACATAATATGAAGAATGGCTTGTGAGGTCTCCAAAGCTCCAGATTAAAGATGTTAGAAGGAGAAATTAAATATTAAAAATGTACTACATCTTTTTTCTTGATTCTTAAATGGTTCTCCAACCTATGAGGATTAAAGTTGTCGCCAGGGCTAATTTTTACGGTACTTTAGTCCGATTAATATCTGAAACGCAAACAGCTTCCAGCAGAGCTTAAAGAAATTTCAACAGAATGGAGTTTTTTGTTTATTTGTTTGTATTTTTTTTCCTGGTGTGGAGATCCTATTGAGCCATTATTTTTGTTTCTTGCTTTACATTTCTGTCAAATATGTATTAACATTTTGCATATGTAGCCAAAGTACGTGTTAGGTACTACTAACAGACCATTATTTTAGTAGTCTACTAACAGGAAACTAAGGCCCTCTTTTACAAAGGCACGCTAAGCGTTTTAGCATGCGCTAAATCAACGTGTGCGCTAACCAATAACACGTACATAGGATAACATGGACACGTTAGTGTCTAGCATGCGATAATATTTATCGCGCGCTAAAAAGCATAGCGCACCTATGTAAAAGAGGGAGTAAGAGCTCATTTTATAAAGCTGCAGTAGAGGTTTCTACCATAGGCCAGCGAGATAAATGCTCCGACGCTCATATGAATTCTCTAAACATCGGAGCTTTTACCTCACCGGCCCGATGTAGAAACCTTTACCGCAGCTTTGCAAAACCCAGCGTAAGAGATCAATAATTTCTAGAGGACATGCAACGCTTTGGGAAACCCTAATTGAATAATTTTGTCTGGTGTGTTTTATGGAGCACAGTCTTCCCTCTTTTAAGTCTTCCTAAGTTTCTAAAAGAAATAAGAGCAACAGAAAGTATAAATGAGCCAACCTTTCGTTGCGGTATTTAGAAACATTTATTTCTCTTTTTTTTACCTCCATGGAGATTAAGGCCCGCTGTTACTAAGGTGCGCTAACCGATTTAGCGCACGCTAAACGCTAACACGTGCATGCTAGTCTATGGATACGTTAGCATTTAGCGTGCGCTAATTCGATTAGCACGCGCTAATCGGTTAGCGCACCTTAGTAAAAGAGGGGGGTAAAGGTTCTGATATTTCCTAAGGCTGCAGATATACGAGTATGTAACTTTGAATCCCAGAGGTACTAGTTTGAACACTCACGCTCATGTAGAAATAAACAGATAAAACTAAATCTTGCAGTGTTTATAATCTTCCAAGAAGTAGGGAACCAGTTCTTTGTATGATGTGAACCATGTGTGGTTAATCTCATTTCATGAACTATGGTAACATTCTTTTATTGCAGACTCAAAAGCTTATCATTTTTTTAAGAGCATTATATTACTGATCTATACTGATATCGGAGAACTGCAAAATTGAGCCACACATGTTAACATCTGCGTCTGCAGGCATGCCTGGATTTTATTATTTTTTTTCCATGATAACTCGGTCAGAACTGGATCCCTACTGGTTTAGTCAAATTAAGCATCTCGAGATATTATCTTAACGTTTGGAGCAGTGAACCAGGAGGAAGATGATCCAGTTTTGCCTGTGTTTAGCTCATTGTGAAGGCTGTTACTGCTGGTGAATTGCTGGAATGATGAACCACTGAAGCAGTTGTGTTTGGTGAGAATGCTTCTCTTTTCATGCCTGTAGCCGGTGCATGAAGAAGGCGCATAGGATTCCTGTTTTAATGCCAAATTGCTTCTATTCTTTTTTTTTCTTCTGCACTCATTTCACTATCACCTATTGTACTTTTTTGTCTCTGACAAGGGTTTGTACATCAGCTCTCAATGTATGACTAATATATTCAAGTACCGATATATTATTTTGAAATCTACTAAAATTACCACAGCTATGACTTTTATGCTGGCATCCTGCAAACAGCAGTTGCAAAATGCCTGTGGCATAGATGTACCCTATGTCACACATAAGAAAACCATCACTTTTTATTATTTTAAAACCAAAATTTACCTATATATCTCTTTTGGCTAATGTGTTGCTGTGATGTGATGTACACACCATATTTGGTGATTTTGTTTTATGTCTGTCTTGCAATGTTATTTACTCGTATGTTTTATGTGAAAATACAAAAGTGTCACTGAAATAAAAACTGAGTCTTGTCCAGTTTCCTTTTTAACATAAAAGAAAACCTGAAATAAATCATTGGGGGCAGTACTGCTGAATTCCCAGTTGTGATCTCTCTAATTCATAATGAGTTTGAAAAATAATTGCTGTGGTTCAGGTGTATGATATATCGGTATAAGATAATGTCCTCATTTGAATCTCATTTGCCTGATGCAGTCCATACCTTGAGAAAAGTGATTTCCTGTTGCTATTTCAGCCAGTGTTGTGCCTGCTACTCATACTTTATTTTTCCGTAGATTTAAATCGAATGATGCTTACAAAAAAGCCTCGGGCAATAATCAAGATGGAGTTGTGGCCAGTCAGCCTGCCCGTGTTGTAGATGAACGTGAGCAGATGGCCATCAGTGGTGGTTTTGTTCGCAAGTGAGTTATCTGCCTTTCACACTCATACAGTACATTACAATTTCATCAAAAAACCCAAAAAACAATTCTTCACTAATTTGCAAACATCCCATGCCTAAACAATAAGACACAATAGAATGCCTATTTTAAAAGCTGGAGCCACTGTTCCCTCTAAACTCAGTGGGTGTCCTCCAACCGTATTGCTAACAGTAGGGGGTGATGCTTCAAAATTGGGTTTTCAATTGCTAGGAACAGGCAGGTTCCTTGGATTCTGACAGAGCTTGCCTGTTTCTCCCTATTGAAAATGTGATCCTGAAACAGCACTCCCCAGAAGCAGGACTCGGTGGTGTAGCGAGGGTGAGAGGCCCCCCCATCCGCTCCTTTCCCGCTCCCTCCTGCCATGCATGCGCACCTCTTCCCTTCTCCAATACCTCTTTAACCTTCCTGGCGCAAGCAGCAACCCCAACCTGCTGCTCGTGCCAGGTTTACCTTTTCCTCTGATATCACTTCCTAGGCGGGGGGTCCAGAAAGTGACATCAGAGGAAGAGCCGACGCTGGCGTGAGCAGCAGGTTGGGGTTTGCTGCTTATACCGGGAACATTAAAGAGGTACAAAGGAAGGGATAGGGCATGTATGTGCAGTAGGGGGGGGGGAAGGAGAGGGGGGGTGGAGAGAAGGAAGGTGCTAGTGCGCCCACCAATTTGGTGCCCCCCTCCCCTTACTACACTACAGGAAGGACTGTAGGTAGAGGACTCTTGCTCAGCTTAGAAGGAACAGTGGCTGGGGTAGGGTTACCATACGGCTCCAGAAAAAGGACGACGGATTGAGACATCTGGGTATTCTCTTGAAAATAATGGAAATAAGGAGGATAGATTGAGACATCTACGTGTTACTTCCACTGAAAGCAATGGAATAAAAACCCGGATGTCTCAAACTGTCCTTTTTCTGGAAGGCAAAGAAACAAACAAGAAGGTGACTCTTTGGCGCTCAATCTCCTTTATTAGTTAATATACCACTGACTTGACACAATCGTGTTTCGGCCCAAAAGGCCTGCCTCAGGAGTCTGGTTTTGTGATCTGAAGAGAAAGATACCTAGGGGTTAACAAATGTGCAACACATCTCATTTTAGAATAACTTTTAGTCTTGTTCCAAACGGGATCTCAGCACTGTCTTCAGCCACTATATGTGGGTCACAAGTTGGATATGCATTCTTTGTTTTACTTCAAATAATTATATTGTCCTTTTTGACGACAGATGACTAAACCATCTTTTTCAAGAATACAAGAAATGTCACACATTTGTGAACCCCTAGATATTTTTCTCCTCAGATCACGAAATCAGACTCCTGAGGCAGGCCTTTTGGGCCGAAACACGATTGTGTTGAGTCAGTGGTATATTAACTAATAAAGGAGATTGAGCACCAAATAGTCACCTTCTGGTTTGTTTCTTTTCCTTCCACTACCCAAGAGGGGAGAATCTCCTGTTTCTTCTGAACTCTTCTTTTTCTGGAGCCATATGGTAACCCGAGGCTGGAACACTAACCAGGTAATATTATTTTCCAGGCCATAAAAGTGCATTGCACTCCTTTCCATCCGTACCTCTCACCTCCAGTTCCTTTACTTTGATCCCCCAATCCTGTTTTCCTGTCTCAGTTCTCCCCAACACCAAGAGGGAGGAAGGGAACATAAATCTTTCTGGCTATTTGTTCACTGCCTACCCACATCGGCATTTCATTAATTTTTCTAACCTCGGTGACTGCTTCTCTTGCCCACTAATGTTTGGAAAACCAACATACTTTTGTTAATATGGGAGTTACTATGGTGATGGAAACTAGTAGAGCTCTCTAAGCTGGACAGAGCTGGGAGACTAGTACAGTTGTGGAAGTTATGAAAATATGATTGATAGTGTCCTTATGCATGAGAGTGGAGTTTGGATGGGATAAAAGTATCTGCATTACTGAGAGCAAGGCCTTTGGTTGCCTGCATCTCTGCCAAGACCCATGAAAGTTAAGGGGGTGTCTTCTTCTGGCCTAAGAAGCAGGGGCTGCAGGGAAAAAGTGAATTCTCTCTGCTCAGTAGCAGAGGCAGATTGAGATAAAGTCACAAGGGCTCTGGGGCAAAAAAAAAAAATGGAGAGCCAGAGAACAAAGCAAGTGGGTGACCTGCTGAAGACTAAGGTGGGCGAGGAGTAACATACCTCGAGGAAGCAGATAGACGAGGACAGTTTGGGCTGCAATTGAGTCCAGTGTTTGTCATAGGGAAAAAGTGCAATTTATCAGACATTGAAAAGGGCATGACCATCAGCTACGGGGTGAAGGGCAGCATTTCAGAAATGGCAGAGCTTGTGAACTGTTCACAGGCTGTAGTGGTTAAAATGTACAGTGAGTGGATGAATGGAACCTTTTCGATGACCCAACGTGGTAACTGTGGGGCAGCATAAGCTAGCAATGCAAGAGGTGAATGTCAGATGCGTAGGTTGCAAAGGAGGTGCACTCCAAAAAACATAAGTTGGCTGAGGATGCAACAGTCTCTTGAACCGGCCTGGTGTGGCAGAAGCCCAGAGTAGATCCATTTTCTGTTAATCTCAGGAATAAGGAGAGGCTAAGCCAGCTCTAGCTGGCTAATATGAGAAAGAGAGGAGAGGGACTCAGTGTTGTAGCAAGATCCATATAGCAAAAGAAAAGCATGTGGACCTCAAGAATGGGTACGAAAAACAACCTTTATTTAAAGAGTCAACACAGACAATGTTTTGGCAAATGCCTGCTTCAGGAGTCAGTTGCGATTATTGTTCCAAAGATTTCAATGGGCTATGATCCAACATACGTCCAAATGAAAGCTTTTCTTGAATGTGACTGAGCTATGTACATCGCTGTCCAGAGTCTGAATGCCATATACAAACTGTTTTTCAACAGAGTTCAACTTTCAATTAGACAAGTGTTGATCATAACCCATATCTTACATAGCGTATATTTGACAAATGGGCTTATAATTTACCAACTACCCACATCCAAAGAAATAAATATTATGAGGTTGGGGAGGGGAGCAGGACATTAGAATCCCTTTATCTGGATATCTTGGTGAGAGACTTAGCTCACATGACTTCATCATATTGGATAGGGGGAGGGGATCAAGTCACAGGAAGGCCTTTGTGAAGACTGTGAGAGTCAGAAATGTAGAGATCTTTAACCTATGGGGAGCCTTATGAGTTGAATCATAAGAGGAGTGGAGGAGATCAGAGCCCACTCAGGGCTCGTGTTACCAGTGGTGTTAACACTTCTGCATTAAATATGGTTTAATGCCAGATTCACTGAAGGTTTAATGCACTGAAGCCGGCTCAATTCCTGTGGGCTTTGATGGATTTGCCGTGGGAGAATCACTACTGCGACTTTGTAAAAGGGGCCCTGAAACAGCTGATAACACAATTTTAATTGGCAACGGGCAGGCAGAAATTTTTTTTGTTTGTGTCATTTTTAAAAAAAATTTTATCAATTTTTTTATGCCCATGTTGTCATTAACAGAAGCAATGTTGTTCCTCAGTAACAACATGTGTTCTTGTAAACAAGGGCTGTGGCTCAGTGGTTGAGCTGCTGCTTCTGCACCCAGTGGTTGTGAGATCAAATCCCAGTGCTGCTCCTTGTGACCTTGGGCAAGTCACCTAATTCTCCAGTACCCACCGCTTTGAAGTGCCGTCTTAACTTTACATTCTGGTGGGCAAATTTATGCTTGATATACAGATATGAAAAAATGATTGCAGAATTGTTAGGGAATATAAAAATTTTTAAGATAATATGGGGTCCATTGACGTCTTTTATTGATCTATTGTAGATTTGATTTTTATTGATATATTATGTGCACATCCAGGGGGAGGGAGGGAGGGAGGGTGGATTTATTTTTAAATGATTCTCTGAATTCTTGTAAAATTAATGTATTGGTTTATTTATTAGTGCTTATTATCTCTTATGGATATGAAATGTATATCATAATGAGCTTTTTGAAGATTTGATTATTAAATTAAAAATTTATAATAGTTATGGGATAGGGTGGGGGGAGGGATATAGATTGATTTGTTTCTTGAAAGAGTATTAAGTGATGTCTTAAATATAAAATGTATTTAATTTGTATTGCACTTATTGAAAATGAATAAAGAATAAAAAAAAGAAAAAGAAATGGCAAAGCGACAAAAAGGCAGTATACAAGTCAATGAGGACTTGGTACTGCCTTTTTATCATGTTGGCCCTTCCCTATTTAGAAAGAGGGTGCACTATTTCACTTAAAGTACATAGTCTTTCCCAGTAGTGAATGTATGTGCACTCCATTTGGCACATGCACGCTTTGGCAATGGTTTGTGCATACATGACAGTTCCATGATCATAGGCGGGACCTTAGGCATCCGGGCCAATCAGAGCCTTAGGACCCTGGACTTTTCTAGGCACGCTTATCAGTTAAGATCATCTATAACTGCCAGTCTTCTGTCATTCTTTCTCATCTCTAGGGCTTTTGCTCTCTGCTATATTACTTTTCCCTACCCCCAGCTCTGGGTAAAAGAGTAGTGCTAGGCCTACAAGGGTACCCTGTCAAAACCTCAACAAATTGACATCCAAAGCATTTTCTCTCCCACTAATATTGCAATGCATTCTGGCAGGTAAAGAATGCTGGAAGCTGAAATGGGCTCCCTTCTAGAGAATGACATGGGACAAATTTGTCCCCGTCCCCATGGAATCTATCTCCATCCCTGTCCCTGTACCATCCATGCAAGCTTTGTCCTCATCTGCACAAGCCTTGAACAAAAGCTTGCAGGGATTGGGCAGACCTAGGAACAGAACTCACGGGGACAGGACGGGGATGGAGATAGATCCTGTGGGGACATAAGAACATAAAAATTGCCATACTGGGACAGACCGAAGGTCCATCAAGCCCAGTATTCTGTTTTCAACTGTAACCAACAGGTCCCAAGTACCTAGGTAGATCCCAAGTAGTAAAACAGATTTTATGCTGCTTATCCTAGGAATAAGCAGTGGATTTCTCTACACCATCTCAATAATAGTCCGTGTCATTCTCTACTCCCTTCCTCCGTTTTTTTTAACTGCTCTTGTGTTCATACAAGGGAAATAGAAATCAGGATATCTGGACTACTTAGAGTTAAAACTTTCTATTTCATGATTGCTCTTCTGTAGGCATGTTTTACAGTTGCTGATAAAGACGAAACTAATAGAAAGGAACACTATACAACTGTTGTTTGAATGCATAATGAACCACCTTCTATAAAGTCAAAGACTGTTATCAGTTGCACCTTCTTTTGCATGTTGACCCATACTTCCCTTTTATTATTTAATTCAGGTATCATCAGCATAAGAAGAGGCAGTTTAGACTTTTTGATGGAGGGGCCTGTCAGTGTCAGGTTCCTCCTTTTCTGCTAAATCAGAACTAGCCTTTACTGACATTACAGAACTATAAGCATTTATTCAACACTACATTGTGCTTTTTGCCAATTTTTGTCTGCTTTTTTTTTCATTATAGTAACAGACCTCAACTAGGCTCTCTCTGTAACTTGGTATGCCCTAAGTCTAGCCACCAGGTGTCACCATTACAAAATGGTCAAGACATTCTTCCCCTCTAGCGGCAGAACAGCACTTACATGTCATCCCACACCCTCACACAGTTGAAGAAGCAGAAAAAAAGGCTCAGAAATCAAACTCAGATCTTCTGCATAGCATTGCATGGCCCTATTACTGAACCATTATTCATTACTGATCATTGGAGATCAATCAGTGTCATTATGTCTCTAGATCTTCTTATTTTTCCATTGATACATATACAAAAGAGAGAGAGAGAGAGAAAAAAAAAGAACAGACTCCTCATCTGGGCCAGTGCAACTCATTATCCATTTACACTGGGATTGTTTGTAAAACTGTAGCCTTCATTTTTCTCCAGTCTAAAACACAGTGAACACATTGAACTCAAAGCATTTTTCTGTTTTTCCTAGGGTAACAAATGATGCCCGAGAAAATGAAATGGATGAAAATCTTGAACAAGTCAGTGGTATGATTGGAAATCTCCGTCACATGGCTGTTGATATGGGCAATGAGATTGACACACAAAACCGCCAAGTGGAAAGGATCCAGGACATGGTAAGAACTATGGGGCTTATTTTCATATCACAAAGTCGTCCAAAAAAATGGCCTAAATCAGCACCTGAACATTTTTCTCGCCAAGATGTCCAAGTGCCAACTTTTGAAACTGATTTTCTAGATGTCTTGATAGACTTTTTTGAGGACCTACTTTATATAGACAAACTGCAGACCTCACAGCATAACATGAAAAAAGCCAGAGCATGATGGCCGAAACGCTGGTTTTACCTAGGATGCAGCGAGACCCAGCAACCTGCAACAAATAATAATGCAAGTCACCCGAAACAAAGACAATGTTAATGGTCAACTTCTATTTATTATACAGTATATTATCTCAAACTGTATGTATAACTTGACAACAATGATAACTTTTAATATGTATAATTCTTTGTAAGATATTGTTGCATAGAATTTTGTATAGCGTTAAATATGTTGCCTCTAAGCCATCTAGAACTCTAATTATTGAGAATTTGGCGAGATATAGGACTGCACATAACATAACATCTAAATGTGCTTTAGCTAAAAGAGACAATGAAAATGGAATATACAGTATCAATGAATAAGACAAATAGCTAAGTGTTCCCTTGTAGAAGGTCAAGTGAGCTAACATTACATAAGAGATTGACAACCAATAGTATGATTCGAACAACAGTGTAACATGATCATATTTATGAGACCCAATAATTAATTTTATAGCCATATATTGAGCCATCTGAAGCCAGCATAACTGTGTCTGAGATAATCCATTACAATAATCCAACCTACTGATTAAAAAGGCCAAACACCACTAAACAATGTTGACTTCTGAGAAAGGGCCTATTAGCCCTAATAAGATGAAGCATCTGAAAACAGGACCTGACTACCAATGAAATCTGAGCTTGAAAGGGAAACTGCTATTAAAAATAAATCCAAGTATCTATAGCTAGAGAATGACCAAGAAGCACAAGAGAGCAGGCCATCCTGGGAAATCTTAATGTAACCAACATTGCTGATAACTTTAGAGGATTATGCTTTAAACAAAGAATTTCCAACTATGAAGAAAAAGAAAATAGTCATTATATAGAGATCAGGTCTAGCCAAGTCTACGACCTCTCCCTCCCCTAAAAAAACCCCACAACCTCCCCCCAAAAAACTAAAGGTTAACATTGAAAAGGATTTAACTGGACAGATGAAGTTCCTGCCAAGTTAAATCCCACTGAGTGAACCAGCACCCAGTCTTCAGCAGCACCTGAACCAATTAATGCTGCTAGCCCTAATGAATATGCATGAGAGAGATTTGCATATAATGGAAATGAGAGGCATGCAAATCTGCTCCATGCATATTCATTAGGGCTAGCCTGAAAACCCAATTGGCCTGATGGTCCTCCAGGACAGGGTTGGGAACCACTGCCTTAAATGACAATCCAGTAGGAGGGATGCTCACTGCCGACAGGCCCACATCTTTAAAATGGCAGGCCTTTTCCTTCTCTGTTCATCCTTGGATGCACTGGAAGGTGTCTAAGCTCTCACTGGCCCAGGAATAAGTGGACATGCCTAAATGTAGGCACATTGATGCCAATTTATGTTAGTATACTACCATCAAAAGATAAACATCAAAAAGTGGAGTGGATATATAATTGTTGAATTCATCAAAAAGTATTTTTTTTCAAATAAACTGTATACAAATAAAAATATGCTGGCTAGGATAAATGTTCTTTTTAGAAATATTGAACGCTAGTATGCTACAACAGGACCTTGGCAACCAGATGTTGTTATAGTATTATGGCTCATAGTGTGGCATCTAGGCATCTAAATAACAGTGCTCAATTGTAATATTGCCACCCTGATTCTCATAACAGCACTCTAAGGTGGTGGTGGGTGCCCTGCCGCCGCCTAACTTAATTGTTTTAATTGGTGATTAACAGTGTAGTAATTGACCAAGTCGTTTAAAACCAATTAAAAACACATTAGAAAAAAAATATGGTGGACATCTCCCATCCATAGAGGTGCCTACCACCGCCTACATCAAAAATATGTGTGGTTTATGCCAGAAGTGGACATAGGCACCCCTATGGAAACGATTCTTGTCAAAAGTAGGCATGGTAAATGTAGGCCTGTAAAACCCTGGCCTACATTTCCGGCACCTACTTTTGGGATTCTGTGAATGGCACCACTTTTCTGGATGGCCACTGATAATGACGCTGTTTACAGAATCCAGGCCAGAATGCCTACCCAACTATGTTATTTGCCAATACCAACATTCTAGTGTCTGTCATGTTATTTTTGTTGACTAATAAGATAGCAGAAGATGTGATGGCTTATACTTTAATCTTTTTTTTTTTTTTTTTACAGGCTCTGCAAAATATAAACAGGATTCAACAGGCCAACGATCAAGCAACAAAGATGCTGAGCAGTGGTTAGATGAAATGAAGCACATTTTATTCTTAATGCTGCCAGGCAGTGGTTTCCCAGTTTGTCCTCAGAACCTTGTTTCCAATCAAGTTTTCAGATTATGTCCAATGAATATGCATGAGATGTATCTGCATACTCTGGAGAACTGGCAGATGCAATTTATCCCATGCATAATTATTATGTATAACCTGAAAATTAGACTGACTCCCAGTCCTGAGGACAGATTTAGGAAGCAATGCTGGAGGACAGCTCTTTCATGCTTTTATCATGGTATTTACCTAATTGGTTTGCACACATGCACATATCAGCCCCCCACTGTAAATGTCAGCCTATGTAGTCTGTCTGCTTTCTAATGAAGATGCTTGTAACTATTTCTTTTCCAGATCTTTTTTTCTAATGGTTGTGCATAGTGCTGATTTAATGGCCATAGCTCACTGCTACGTTAGTTTTATTTTTCAGTTTGTTCACTGAATGATCAAAATGTAGGAATGCTCTTCTTCGTGCTGTTTTACCTTTAAAACATACAGTATTGGTCTTGTGAAACTGACATTCCACTGAGCTACTGCCGTGCACCTTTCAGCCATGTTTAAGCACTTGTCGTCCTCGGTTCATCCTCACCACTCTGTTACGATTTCATGGTTAGCAACATGGAACTATATAACTGTTATAAATAAGCACTGCACTAAAAGTGATGTGGTTTATGCATTTATGCATGAGAATAGACGCTTAAAGTCCTACATTTAAAACATAAAAGATCTTCTCATGGCAGTAGCACATCAGAATATACACAGAAAGCATGCTCAGTATTCAGATGCTGTTGGGACTGTGTTATACCAGCAGGTTTGCAGTAATGCCACTTTTTTCTGTCAATATATTATATAGAGTTATCTTTAATCATAATCATTCTTTTGTTTGTTTAAAGTTTAAAATAATAAAAAGATGGACCTAGCACACGCTGATAAACCATTTCTACAAAATGTGCATGATGTGTCAAACACAATTGCTAAATGGCTGCAGTATGGAGGACTATATGCAACTGAGGATTATCTTTCAGAAGAGACTTCTATACTATGACATGGTACAAAGATATGTAATTTTTATAAGGCTGTTACTGGCTGTTCTCTTCGTGTGGTTTGTTATAAGTACAGTTCTCTGTTGCTTATCCAGAGCTATGCACACCAAATTACTCAGATGTTTAAATAAACATAGAAATAGCCTAAATGAATGAGATCTAGGTAAACTGTGAGATCAATATCATTAGTGCATGTAATATGAAACTCCTCTGTCTCCTGTCAGTTTGTGTAGTGATGGACATTTTGTAGCTAGTTTAAAATTAATAAAAATTACAGCTGACTCCTCTCTTTTCCTTTCTCTGCTGGCCTGTATGGTGGTGATAACTTTGTTATTTTCAGCCCCCTTGGGAGGTGGGATCTAGTGAATTCAACCAAGTGCTCATTGCAAATCAGCAGTGTGTACTGTTTGCAACCAAAAGATGGTCTTCTAGGAAATTAATTAAAGCGACAGATGACACTGCTGAAGAGGTTCATACACTCACTATGGCATATGACTTGTGTAGGGGAGTTTGTATCAATGTTTCTCTATCAAGGAGAAAAAATAATACAGCAGATACATGTGCTTGTATTTATTTTTTTCTTTAAATGGTGCTTATAGGCTCTGTTCTTATGTTTTGAAAGAGTGCTAGTCACTCAGTCATATATACTGTAGATTCCAAACGTTCACGAAGATCCCAGTCTTTTTAATTTTCCATCAGTAAAGGATTGTCGCTACAAAAAGTGTCATCAATGCCTCTTTTCATATCTGGCAGCCCTTTGGGATAGAGATTTGAAACCACAGCTATTAAGTTCTGTGTCATACTGCCATTTTAGGAAGCAATTGAAGACATTTATTTAACAATTAATTAATTTCTGATATATTTTTAAAAATTTTGTTAAGCTGTTCTTTCGATATATTAAGGGGAAATGACCCATGAAGGAAGCGGTGGGGCCGTTGGATGACCATAGAATAAAGGAAGTGCTAAAGGAGGACAAAGCCATCGCCGACAAACTGAACACATTTTTTGCGTCTGTATTTACCAAAGAGGATATACACAACATAGCCGACAGGCTATACACAGGAAACCAAGATGGGAAACTGACAGGGTTGATGGTCAGTCTAGAAGAGGTATGCAGGCAGATTGATAGACTTAAAAACAATAAATCCCCGGGACCGGAAGGCATCCAATCGAGGGTAATCAAGGAACTGAAAGGAGCTATAGCTGAACAGCTTCAACTAAAAGCCAATCTGTCGATCAAATCGGGAAGGATTCTGGAAGACTGGAAAGTGGTGAATGTTACACCGATCTTCAAGAAAGGTTCAAGGGGAGATCCTGGAAACTACAGACCAGTGAGTCTGACTTCGGTACCAGGAAAGATGGTAGAGGCGCTGATAAAGGACCGCATCATTAATCACTTTGACGGACAAAATCTGATGAGGACCAGCCAGCACGGCTTCAGCAAGGGAAGATCTTGCTTGACGAACTTGCTGCACTTCTTCGAGGGAGTAAACAGGTAGATAGACAAGCGCGAGCTGGTTGACATTGTATATCTGGATTTTCAGAAGGCGTTCAACAAGGTCCCGCATGAACAACTACATCGAGAAATTGCGAGCCATGGAATCGAGGGTGAAATACTCGTGTGGATAAAAAAAAACTGGTCTCCCAATGCTCTGTGACTAGCAAAGTAATGCCAGGGAAAAAATGCAGTCTGAGTCTTAGAGATGCTTGTATCAGAACACTGTGAAGCTGAGGTCTGCAGAGCTTCCAGATTTAATTCCCACAGGGAATCTGTAATAACTTCCAGCAGTGCTGTTAGCTTGAAGAGGTGGTGTACTGACATGTCCTCTCCTTTAGCAAGGGCATCGTCTCTTGACAAGCAGCCTCTGCTTGAGACCCCGAGTCTCCTAAAATGAAGATTTACTCTGGGCAATAAAAACATGGACTCCAACCCCCAGTCTCTTCAGTCCTTCTGGTTCTAGATCAGAAACCTTCTCTGGGGGAGGTGCCCTATGGGAGGTCAGATCCTCTTGCACAGCTACAGGTGTGCCTTCCGTGAGTACAGCTTCCCACATGAGACTTACAAAATTGGGAGTAAAGCACTGAGTAAGGGAGCCCAGGGGATCCCCTTCAGGGACTCTCCTTGTCATCTCTTGGGCTCTCTGGCATCCACACATTTACATTTCACCAAATCACTCGACAAGTACTCTGGAAAGGACTTCCTCCCTGATAAACGAGCTCCCTGCAATTCCCTAGACCTAGAGGTACCAAAGGGAACAAAGCATAAGGCTCCCACCTCCTCATGTGCATTGTGGCACATGGATGCTCCTCAACCGAACATCCAGCGCACACCTTGCATTATATAGGGGTAGAAATGTCTGAGGAGTTCATAATACATGATTTTAAGTAAAATGGAGGTGTTTTGAAGCAGATAGAGGCTTTTAAATCAAAATTGGGAAATCCAAGGTGGCCACCTTGGCAGTGTTTTGGCACCAGGAAAGCTAGAGCAAGTTACAAAAATTTCAAAGAAGGGGATTTTGGATGTAGGGGACCCTATATCTAGTCCCAGAAACCACCAAAAATGTCATTTAGGGATAACCCTCCCCCCCTCAATTTTCTCTTAGGCTATAATGGCCTTAATCACTGTGATATGCTTTAGTGGTGCAATAATCTGCTTCAGCTCTCACTGCAGATGGATAATGAAGAAGATTCTTGTCTCAGACAAGTAAATCCTCCATCCAGGACCCTTCAATCTTTGGGCAGCCAGTTGGGCCAATGCTGGAATGAGACCTCAGATCCCCACTGACCCACATGCTGCAATGGGGGAGAAAAATGCAGCAGGCACTCGTCAAAGCCCTCCTGAAACACCACAGGGCCATATAGCCTGCAATCAAATGCCTGATAAATAAGGGGTGGGCCTTTCTTCCATGGGAACAATCCCTGAACTCCTTAACTGTTAGTGCAGGCTGGCTAGCCAGGTTCCTTTACAGCTGCCCTGCCAGCAGCAGACAGCTTGTCAGAGGGTCTGCATCCTCTCCCACGTAGAGCTGCCCTAGGATGAGCAACTGCAAGCTTCAAAGTCAAATAAAAAAATCCAAAAATAATAAAAAAACTTCTCAGAACAGATCAGAAAGACACCTTCCAGCTCACTTGCACAAGGAAAAATCAAAGAGAGGTAGTACAGCCTATTGAGGAAAGAGGTGGAGATGAAGAAAAACTATGATTCCTTATGCAACAGTTTGTGATTGGGGGAAGTAAACTCACTTGTCAGGATTCATATGCCCTGTGCAACTGAAGTGTACATTAAGTACTAGTATTTCTTACATTTATGGGCACCAAGAGATATGTAAATGCAAGTTCACAGATTTTGAATTGTCCTTTACACCTTCTGTTGCTTCAGGTATAAACAGAATGTAAGTCCTCTGGGGATAAAGAAATATCTAATGCACATGAATTGAACTTACTTTGAGCTACTATTGAGAGGAGTGGACAGAGAAGGAAGAACAATAGGAGACTGGGTGGGGAAAAAGGAAAGGAAGTATGAGAGGTTAAAAGTATAGTAACAACTAAAATTCCTATTGGAAATGCATGCAGCTTTGTAGTCATGTCTACCTGGCAGGCCATCCATCTTTCACACTGAACAGGTTTGCTGCAAAAATTGATGGTGGTGTACTATCTAGAAATATCATGATCTAGAAAGCCAGATGTTTGAGAACAGCCACACAAGCATTGCTAGCACTTTAGACTATTATAAATCTTTGAGGTTAGATATGGGAAGGGAGGGGCTATTGAGTGTGAACTAAACAGACAAGATAAGAATGCAATGACTGAGATGGAAGGGTGCAAAGGAGGGGTGATAGCTTACAATACAGTAATAATGCAAGGTGCATAAAGACATTTCATACAACAGAAAGTGTAGTGACAGCTTTCAGGTTTCTAAACTTTATTTTCAATTATGTGGCCAAAAAGGTTATCTGAAATTGTTCGGACATATTTGTTCTTGACAGTCAAAGGGTTATCTAATTCTTATCTTCAATGATATACGACAGATCCAAAATCAGATGGCATGTTTCAACTGCCAGTTGCAGACTACTACATTTTGCTGCAAAACAGTCCAGAACAAGCTGGTCTGATGAGTTTCTGGAATTATTTCTACAGCAGTCCTGTAAATCAACAGTGTTACACTGAGTTCCTAGAACAGTCCAGTTTAAATGAGGCTGATTTTGGTATAGTCCACAACCACAGTGCATAACAAAATCCGACATGCTAGAATCCAAGGCATTGCCTGAGGGAACAGACCAAAAGTGTCCTTTATCTGTATCGGTGAGAATTTCACCATCATCATGTTCTAGACATCGTGCTATGGACTCCAACGACCGGCAAAAACTATCAGCAACTATCTGGTACTCTGCCCGACTGCAGCTGAGGTCTTCAAGAATACTACTGGGAACAGCAATAGCCTAGAAAAGGAGAAAATAATTTTGTGATTTACAGGTATACTTGTGTTCAACTTACAGAAACATTGCTTAATACAGGCAGGCAGGACTACTGGATAAATGTGTGTTATGTCTGCAGTATGAAGTATAAAGATTTTATTTTAGCCAGTTCTGGTTGTATTTTCCCCTCAAACTGTATGTGATGCTACCTAAATTTCTGGGCTGCCAGAAACTCTTCAGCTTTGGTTGTTACTGCTAAATTCATACTGCCTGCTTCACAAATCACATGTACACAGTGAAACATAACTGTCTGGAGAGACTTTCAGACGAGAAGTTTGAAGAGTTTGTTTTGTATTGATCCTTTGGATAACTGAAGAAAGACAGTGTTGCCATATTCACTTTCACTTGCAAGCACCATGTGGAATAATATAAGAAAGGCAGAATAGCAAAATACCCTGCTAAATCATGATAAGCCAATGCTCCAAACATGATTATTAGAAAATGACACTGTAAACAAGTTTGTCTCTGTCCCTACACGCTCAGTCTAACCCCATCTGCATAAGCCTTTAACAGTTATAATTTAAAATTTCATTTTTTTATTAAAGTATAAAAAAAACCCAAACAAACCACAAAACACAGGAAATATGGCGTGGCATTCATCCTCAACAATAGATTAGATTAACAATCTCATTAAAGATAAGCACGGTGCTTTAACACCTCTTAAAGCCACATATAAAATACATTTTTTTCTCCCATAAACAGAGTAAGAAATGGCAGTTTTTCGAGTTCTCAATGAGGTTTCATTACCTTATGTCTTATGTAGAAAGCCAAGTGAGTTTCAGTACAGCCTCCTCCCAGTAGTGCTAAAGGTTGCTTAAGTGTCAATTGCAAGACATGCTCTGCAGTCTGACAGGCACGCTGAAACAAACACCATAACACAGTCAAACTACAGCATGCTTTTACATATAATATCTAGAACATCTGTCAATATTAGAATATAGTTCTAGATTTTAAGGAAACAGTGAATTAAATAAAAAAATGTAAATTTCTGTTACATTTAACTGGAACAATTTTCTCCAAAATGCTTACAGTATTTACAATAGTCCAATTCTGGAACAAACACATATGTTAGTTCCTAATCTGTGTTAAAGAGGAATAACTATACAATAAAATGTAGTTTTTTTTAGTGCCATATGCAAGCAATGAGTTATCTGGTAGAAAAGAAGCTCAAAAGGGTTCATTCTTAAGTTCCTTTTTTAAATTTTTTATTTATAGTAACCATTACAAGTCAAACCACTTGCACAAGAAAAACCAGAAAGAGTCGGATTCTACAAACAGCACTGTTGCCGGCGGCCACCTACAAAACAGCCACTGATCACATGTCAATTATACAAAGGTTCCTAACTCAACTGAGAGAAGTTATCTCGCAGCTTTGCTAGACTTCATTCAGCTATAATTAGCTTTAATTAGAGCTTTATGTTCACTGGTCCTCAGCGGGCCACCACGCACTCAAACATTCTCATTGTGCTGGGCTTTACGCTCCCACTCGTCATTGGAACCAGCATACATTATCAATTTTTTAAATGTTGGACAGGTTCCTGGAGGATAAAGGGATAGAGGGGTACAGATAAAACTGAGGTAGGTTATAGAAGTGGTCAGAAACCACTTCACAGGTCACGGACCTGATGGGCCGCCGCGGGAGCGGACCGCTGGGCAAGATGGACCTCGGTCTGACCCAGTGGAGGTAACTTCTTATGTTCTTACTTAGCTTTTAGTAAGACGCTGTGCACAGGGTTTTTTTTTTCACCATTACACCGACATGTTTCGCCCGTGAATCGTTTTGATGCAATGGTGGCTGAATGTTACTAAGAGGGAGTGGGAACCTTGATAAAGCCCATCGATTCACACGGGCGAAACATGTCGGTGTAATGGTGAAACTCCCCCCCCCCCCTTCACAGCGTCTTACTAAAAGCTAAGTACTTTTAGTATTTACACTTAGTTATTTAAAAACATTTAAAAAATTGATAATGTATGCTGGTTCCAATGACGAGTGGGAGCGTAAAGCCCAGCACAATGAGAATGTTTGAGTGCGTGGTGGCCCGCTGAGGACCAGTGAACATAAAGCTCTAATTATAGCTGAATGAAGTCTAGCAAAGCTGCGAGATAACTTCTCTCAGTTGAGTTTGGAATATATGACATTGTCTTCATTCTAATATATCTTACCATAATAGTGCTGGTGTCTACAAATTATACAAAGGTGCCATTTGGAGAATCATGGCTATGTGAAAGGTAGGTGCCGGAAATGTAGGCCAGGGTTTTAAAATCCTATTTTTCTGGTGCCTACCTTCCATTAGAATCGCATCTACATAGGCGTGTGTCTAAGGCCACTTCTGGCATTAACCATGCCCACAGTGGATGCACACGCCTCTTTAGTCAGGACAAAGACACCTCCTTGTTTTTTTGTAATTGGTCTTTAATTAGTGCAAGTATTGTCTAATGGCACCATTTTGAGAATTTGCTGCAAAAGGTTTCCAAACAAAACACAACAGGCATTCAATTTTTATCCAACATATATAGGAAACCTGTTATCTTCCTTAGACACCTGACTGACAAGACTAAGAATGTTATAATGCCCCTGTATTGCTCCATGGTGCAACCTCATATGGAGTATTGCGGGGTTTATTTTTTGGAAAATGCTTCCATAGCTTTTCAGTGATTTTGGTTACTCTGGCATGTTAGCTGGACCAAGCTTTGTTTTATTCCAGACCTGTCATCTGTGAACATATATGCCACAGTGACCCCTGATGCAGGTGTTCCTCAGACCCCGAAACACAGTGCTGTGTCGGGTCCACAACTTCTGCTTGTGTCCTTTTCTGAAATAAACAAGTTAGTTTTACATCAGTGATCTTCAGTGGAGTGTTAATTGTCCGTTCCCACTTCCTTTTGTACTACTACCTTCTTATCTCAAGACACATATAGTGGCGCTAGAAAAGGTTCAAAGAAGAGCGACCAAGATGGTAAAGGGGATGGAACTCCTCTCATATGAGGAAAGACTAAAACAGTTAGGGCTCTTCAGCTTGGAAAAGAGACGGCTAAGGGGAGATATGATTGAAGTCTACAAAATCTTGAGTGGAGTAGAATGGGTACAAGTGAATTGATTTTACACTCCGTCAAAAATTACAAAGACTAGGGGACACTCGATGAAGTTACAGGGAAATACTTTTAAAACCAATAGGAGGAAATTTTTTTTTCACTCAGAGAATAGTTAAGCTCTGGAACGCATTGCCAGAGGATGTGGTAAGAACGGATAGCGTAGCTGGCTTTAAGGAAGGTTTGGACAAGTTCCTGGAGGAAAAGTCCATAGTCTGTTATTGTGAAAGAAATGGGGGAAGCCACTTCTTGCCCTGTATTGGTAACATGGAATATTGCTACTCCTTGGGTTTGGCCAGGTACTAGTGACCTGGATTGGCCAACGGGCTTGATGGACCATTGGTCTGAACCAGTAAGGCTATTCTTATGTACATGATAGCTAGTAACCAACCTAAGTGCAACTAGCAGGGCTAGAAACCCCTCCAAAGGGAAAAGGAAGCCCTTTGTTTCTGTAGTGATGTCTCAGCTGAATCTTAGATATAACAGAAGAGGTCCCGAGACAGATAATGGCAACGCCCAAGGCAGAAATCAGGTGAATCCAAAGTCTGCACAGGGTGGGTTGTATGGACTCCTTTGTATAGTAACAGAACCAAGATTATTGAGGTAAGTACCTAATCTTTCATTATGCTACATATATATAGGAGTCTGTACTTTAGCTGACATATCAAAGCAGTGCCAAACATCTAGGGACAGGTGAACCTGCTCGCAGAACTGAGGACCCAAAAACAGCTTCCTATCGAGCTGCCACATCCACTCTGTAGAACTTCGTAAAAGTGTGAAGAGTAGCCCTAATAGCTGCTCTACAAATTTCATCAGGTAAGACAGCTCGTGACTCCACCCAGGAAGCCACTATACCTCTTATTGAACATGTTATGATAGAGTTAGGGGCCTGTTTTCCATAGGCAATGTAGGAAGATGAAACTGCCATGTGAATCCATCTAGCAATGGAAGCTGGCATGCCACATTTCGAGTGGTTGGTCAACACAAAATGAGGATCAGAAAGTCTGGAATCATTAGTTTTCTCCAGACAGATAAGTAGGGTTCTGCGTACATCCATCCTCCTCAAAAGCCTGTCCTGTTTCATGGAACCCATAGGGTGAAAGGCAGGTAAACGAATCTCCTGATATGGTAGGCAGAAACTACTTTGGAAGAAAGTAAGGTACTGTGCACAGAGAAACACCCGACTCCATAAAACAGAGGAAGGGTTCCCTACATGAAGGGCCTGTAACTCTGAGATTCTTCTTGCCAAGACAATGGCAACCAAAAACACAGTCTTAACCGTAAGAACACATCGATGAACATTTGGAAAGAAACGAACTTCTGATAACAAGCCAACATGGTTTCTGCAGGGGGAGATCGTGCCTAACGAACTTATTGCACTTCTTCGAAGGAATTAACAAACGGATGGACAGAGAAGACCCCATAGACATCATATACCTTGATTTCCAAAAAGCCTTTGACAAGGTGCCTCACGAGCGTCTACTCCAGAAACTGAAGAACAATGGAGTGGACGGAGACATAGATGGATCAGAAACTGGTTGGCGGGTAGGAAACAGAGGGTGAAGGGGTGAAGGGCCACTACTCGGACTGGATGAGGGTCACGAGTGGTGTTCCGCAGGGCTCAGTGCTCGGGCCGCTGCTATTTAATATATTCATAAATGATCTAGAAACAGGCACGAAGTGTGAGATAATAAAATTTGCGGACGATACAAAACTATTTAGTGGAGCTGGGACTAAAGAGGAATGCGAAGAATTGCAAAGGGACTTGAACAAACTGGGGGAATGGGCGGCGAGATGGCAGATGAAGTTTAACGTTGAGAAATGTAAAGTATTGCATGTGGGAAACAGAAACCCGAGGTACAACTATACGATGGGAGGGATATTATTGAATGAGAGTAACCAAGAAAGGGACTTGGGGGTAATGGTGGACATGACAATGAAGCTGACGGCACAGTGCGCAGCAGCCGCTAAGAAAGCAAATAGAATGCTAGGCATAATCAAGAAGTTATCCTGCCATTGTATCGGGCGATGGTGTGCCCGCATCTGGAATACTGCGTCCAATATTGGTCTCCGTACCTTAAGAAGGATATGGCGTTACTCGAGAGGGTTGAGAGGAGAGTGACACGTTTGATAAAAGGGATGGAAAACCTCTCATACGCTGAGAGATTGGAGAAACTGGGTCTCTTTTCCCTGGAGAAGAGGAGACTTAGAGGGGATATGATAGAGACTTATAAGATCTTGAAGGGCATAGAGAGAGTAGAGAGGGACAGATTCTTCAAACTTTCGAAAAATAAAAGAACAAGAGGACACTCGGAAAAGTTGAAAGGGGACAGATTCAAAACGAATGCTAGGAAGTTCTTCTTTACCCAACGAGTGGTGGACACCTGGAATGCGCTTCCAGAGGGCGTAATAGGGCAGAGTACAGTACAGGGGTTTAAGAAAGGATTGGACAATTTCCTGCTGGAAAAGGGGATAGAGGGGTATAAATAGAGGATTACTGCACAGGTCCTGGACCTGTTGGGCCGCCGCGTGAGTGGACTGCTGGGCATGATGGACCTCATGTCTGACCCAGCGGAGGCATTGCTTATGTTCTTAAGATCCAACAGCGAAGCTTCTGTCAGAGGATCATACTGAGCAAGGGACAGGCCCTTCAGGACCAAACGGAGGGCCCAAGATGGGAACAGTCTGCACAATGGGGTCACAATTTGAGAGCCCCCCTCAAAAACCTAGTGACATCTGGGTGAGATGCCAGAGACTACAAGCCTCTTCAGGCCTGAAAGCAAGAGATACTAGCTATCTGCAATTTTGAGACGTGAAACCACCAGGTTCTTTTCAAGACCGGCTTGCAGGAATGCAAGGAAAAGTGTGCCTTTTTGCAGATGATACCAAGATTTGTAACAGAGTAGACACCGAAGAGGGAGTGGAAAATATGAAAAAGGATCTGCAAAAGTTAGAGGAATGGTCTAATGCCTGGCAACTAAAATTCAATGCAAAGAAATGCAGAGTAATGCATTTGGGATTAATAATAGGAAGGAACCGTATATGCTGGGAGGAGAGAAGCTGATATGCACGGACGGGGAGAGGGCCTTGGGGTGATAGTGTCCGAAGATCTAAAGGTGAAAAAACAGTGTGACAAGGCAGTGGCTGCTGCCAGAAGGATGCTGGGCTGTATAAAGAGAGGCGTAGTCAATAGAAGGTGTTGATGCCCCTGTACAGGTCATTGGTAAGGCCCCACTTGGAGTATTGTGTTCAATTTTGGAGACCGTATCTGGCGAAGGACGTAAGAAGACTTGAGGCGGTCCAGGGGAGGGCAACGAAAATGATAGGAGGCTTGCACCAGAAGACGTATGAGGAGAGACTAGAAGCCCTGAATATGTATACCCTAGAGGAAAGGAGAGACAGGGGAGATATGATTCAGACGTTCAAATACTTGAAGGGTATTAACGTAGAACAAATCTTTTTCAGAGAAAGGAAAATGGTAAAACCAGAGGACATAATTTGAGGTTGAGGGGTGGTAGATTCAAAGGCAATGTTAGGAAATTCTACTTTACGGAGAGGGTGGTGGATGCCTGGAATGCGCTCCCAAGAGAGGTGGTGGAGAGTAAAACTGTGACTGAGTTCAAAGAAGCGTGGGATGAACACAAAGGATCTAGAATCAGAAAATAAGATTAAATATTGAACTAAGGCTAGTACTGGGCAGACTTGCACGGTCTGTGTCTGTATATGGCCGTTTGGTGGAGGATGGGCTGGGGAGGGCTTCAATGGCTGGGAGGGTGTAGATGGGCTGGAGTAAGTCTTAACAGAGATTTCAGCAGTTGGAACCCAAGCACAATACAGGGTAAAGCTTTGGATTCTTGCCCAGAAATAGCTAAGAAGAAAAAATAAAAAAATTTAAATTGAATCAGGTTGGGCAGACTGGATGGACCATTTGGGTCTTTATCTGCCGTCATCTACTATGTTACTATGTATAGATGGTAGCGCTCTCAGGCTTCACCTGGTTCTTGGTGTACCATAGCTGGAAAGTCTTCCAGGTCTTAGTGTAAGCCGCAACTGCCGTATGCTTCTTTGCTATAAGGAGTTGTAACTACAACCTCCGAGTAACTCTTCCAAATCAGAGCTGTGCACTCAAGAGCTATGGCATAAGATCAAAGTGTTCTGGATTCTCCAGGGGAACTGGCAGTTTCAGGCATCTGCCTCTTTGCAGATACATCCGAGTCACTTACCAAAGCCTGGGATGCCAGTCCAGAGCCACTAGAATCACCAGCCCCTGATGGTTTGCTATTCTGCAGATGAGCCAACTCACAGTGGCCCATGGTAGGAACGCATAGAGCATCTCTGTGGGCCAGGGCTGAACCAGGGCATCTAGCCCCATGCTTCCCCACTCGGCTCTTCGACTGTAGATGCAAACTACCTTTGCACTCTTGGCTGTAGCCATACGATCTTGTCTGGTTTGCTCCAACTCTAAACAATGAGGGAAAATGCCTCTGGAACAGAAACCACTCCCCCGGATTCAGAGTCTGCCTGCTGAGAATATAGGCCTGGATGTTCTCTACTCCTGCCATGTAAGCAGCTGAGAGAGCTTGCAAGTAAATTTCTGCCCACTGGAATAACATTTGTGCCTCCAGGCATAGGGGAGTGTTTCTGGTGCCTCCTTGTTTGTTCACATAGATATTGCAGTGGTATTGTCTGAAAACACTCCGATTGCCTTCCCGTTAGGAAAGACTGCAACTCCAGGAAAGCCAATCGAATGGCTCTCAATTCCAGATAATTTATGGACCACTTGCTTTCCGATGGGATCCACCTGCATGGAGGGTGCAACTGCATCAGCGAGCCTCCCCCTCAGCTGATTCTTTTTAGGGAACTGGTTCTATGGCATGAATGTCCAAGAGTCATTCACTATCGCTCAGACTCTGGCCTCCTTTTCCAGCTGTCAAGCTGGGGAGTCGAGGAACAAATCTGGAGGGGGCCAAAAAAATTCTATCTTGTGACTTTCCCAAATAATGTCCAGAACTCAACCGTTGGACAAAATCTGTTCCCATTGTTGCCAGAAAGCCTACAGCCGCCTACTGATATGAGGAAGGGCAGTCACCCTGGCGTCTTTGCTGCTTCTTGGAGGATGAGCCACCATTGGAACCCGTGGATTGCCGATGCTGGTAACTGCCAAATCTCTTTGTGGACCTCTGAAAGAGCTTCTGCGATTAGTAACTGGAGGAAAATTAGCAGGATCTCCTAGAGCAGTGTTTTTCAACCGCTGTTCCGCGGCACACTAGTGTGCCGCGAGATGTTGCCTGGTGTGCCGTACGGTCAGGGCCGCCATCAGGGCAGTACCACCAGTCCTGCATTCAGGGGCCCGGAGCTGACAGGGGGCCCGGGCTCCCCCAGGGTCCTAGGCCACAGTCTAGGGAGAGGGGCGGTCCGCCCCACGTGGACAGGAGAGAGCTGGACGGGGGACCCGTGGAGTTCAATACATCTCGAGCCGCGAGGCTCGTCTTCTGTTCCTGCCTGCCCTGCAGCTAACATATAGCCGATCGCAAGCGTTCCCCGATGTCAGTGCTGACGTCGGAGGGAGGGCTTAAGCAAAGCCTGCCCTCCGACGTCAGCGCTGACGTCTGAGAATACTTCCGTTCGGCTATTTGTGCGCGGCAGGGCAGGCAGGAAGCAGAAGACAAGCCTCGCGGCTTGAGCTTCGTTTTGCTGAGAAAGTTGCAAAGATGGGCTGGGAGGCAAACAAGGCACAGAGTTAAATTTTTTAACATTTTCTAATGGTGGTGTGCCTCGTGATTTTTTTCATGAAACAAGTGTGCCTTTGCCCAAAAAAGGTTGAAAAACACTGTCCTAGAGGCACAAAAACGGCCTCTGCCGCCCCTGGCTGAATGACGGCCCCTGCTGTCCAGGAGTAATTTGGGACGGTGATCTGCCACACTGACCATGAGGTTGCCCAGCCCTTTGCCAAAAAGCATCTGCCCCTTGAAGATTAATCTGCTGAAAGTGGTTTGGAGGCTGAGTCACCCACCCATTGTCTAATCCAGAGCATTCGGCGGGCAGAAATGGATTAAGCCAAAACCTTACTCAGGACTCTGATGATGGCATAAAGAGCATCAGCTACATAATCCTCTCCCTCCTTAAATATGTGCAGACAGGCATCCCAAGCTCTGAGGAACTAGTCCACAATTAGTATGAAAGGCCTGGGCTACGAAGGACGCAACTGCTGCAACTTTGATATCCAAAGCCAGTGTTTCAAACTGTCTTAAGGACCACATCCACATTATGGATAGAGGGAGGGAAGGAACAGAAAGGGAGAGAAGTTGGACACAAGGGATGGTGTGGAGGGGGGATAGAGATACTGGATAGGAGGGTAGTTGGGGAGAGATGGTGGACCCTGGAAAGAGGGAGAGATGCTGAATGAAAGGGTAGATGAGGAAAGGAGAGATGGTGGATCTGGGGATGGAGGGGTCAATCGCTGCAGCTGTGGGGATGGAGATGAAAAAAGGAAAGATGCCAGACCTCTGGGGGAGAGAAGGGCAACGGAAGGGGAGGATAGAGATGGAAGATTGATGGTTAGCATGGAGAAAGAAAACGACAATGGGCAGGAGACCCTAGCAAGCGAGTTATCAGAAGACAACCCGAGCCTGGGACCAATATGATTTGGGTTTTTTAAAATTTTTTTTATTATTTTATGAACTACAACAGTGTAATACATTTAATTGAATACAAATAAAATACAACAGAGATTACACTATTGTTATACCAGTAATATATAGTAGCATAATTTTATCCACCCACCCTTCTCTCCAATATTAATAAGACATTTTAATGAATACATTGTTATGAAAAATTAATATCCCTTTCTCAAATACGTCTCCCTCCCCCAATCCCGCCCTCCCACTCTGGATGTTTAAGGAAACTTAAAAGAAAGATATATATACCATTAAGACGATTCCACACTTTGTTAAATGAAACACTGGACCCTAAACATTCTGCATTAATTCTCTCATATTAAGTGATTCATACGTTTGTCCAACAAAATGTGTAGTTTAATCTGTCATGGCTTTTCTAATTTTGCATGATCAATTGGACAGCTATTCCAGTCAAAACCAGGAAAAGACGGCTTTTATATTTATCAAGGGGAGGGTTAACTTATAACATAGTACCACAAATTATGGATTCATATGTTAAGGGACTATCCGATTCTAGAATAAGATTTATTTGTCCCCAAATTGACTTCCAGAAACTAAATATCAATGGACAAAAAATAACAGATGATCTAAAGTCCCTATATCAACATGACAATGCCAGCATCTATTAGATTTGAAACTATCTAATATTTGCAAACGAACTGGGGTCCAAAAAATCCTATGTAATAAAAATAACCAAGTTTGCCTCATAGATGCTAACGCTGTATATTTCAACCTCCAAGTCCAAACACGTGGCCAACGAGATACAGAAATATACCGTTTAATCTCGATGCTCCAAATATCTGAGACTATTTTTAGGTTTTCAACTAGATATTGCTACATTCATGACCCAACAACCTCAAACACCTGAAATCCACATCTCAAACGGATCCTGGATTCCCTCCCTCTGGTCAGACCATTATAAATACACCTTCAACATCAACTGGGCTCAATGCAATTATAAACACAAACCCCATAAATCCCCCATCAAAACCCGTCCAAAAATCGAACCAACTACTTTCTGGGACAAAGCAGATCTCGCAATCGACTCCATAGACCCCAAAGAATTCATACCACAATGGCAAACATTAAGCGAAACAATCCTAAATGAGCTAGCTCCAATAAAATCAAAACACAAAATCTGCAGACAATCAGACAAATGGTTCGACGCTGAACTGCTCCAACTCAAAAGGCACTGCAGACAAATGGAAAGAAACTGGAAAAAAAAAAGAACCAAGAACAATCCAAAATAGCATGGAGAAGTCTAATCAAACAATACAAGACCAAACTCAAAGAAAAAAGAAAAGATTACTACTCCAAGCTGGTAGGCATGGAGTCAATAGATTCAAAAAAACTTTTCAATCTAGTAAAAAACCTCACCAACACCAAACCTTACCTAGCAGCACAAGGAAAGCACCCTCCAACAACCACTCAACTCGCAGACCACTTCAAAAACAAGATTACAACAATCAGGACTATCTTCAATAACACACACGCCCTCCTTGACGAGATAACAACAAATCCCCCAATAGGAGAAGCCATTGCAGCAGACAGGACCTGGACTGAATTCCCTGCGGTAAACTGGACAGACATGAATCGACTCTACAAAAAATACAGTCATGCCTCATGCGACCAGAACTATTGTCCCACGTATCTAATAACCAATGCCACCCCCAAATTTAGGGCCAGCCTCATGCAATGGATCCAAATTACATTCACTGAAGGTCAATTCCTGCAGCACCTAGGAGAAATCATAATCACTCCAATTGTGAAGGACCACAAAGGCCTTATAGATAACCCCGCTAACTATAGACCCATCGCCTCAATACCAATATATGTCAAACTTATAGAAGGACTAGTTGCACAATTCCTCACAAATTACCTGGAAGACCACAATCTTCTCCACCCCTCTCAATCGGGATTCAGATCCAACCACAGCACGGAGACTTTACTAGTAACCCTACTAGACACAGCCTGACAGCACCTCAGCAAAGGCAGAAGGATGCTGATAATTCAACTCGATCTATCTGCAGCATTCGATCTGGTCGACCACACCATCCTACTACAGACACTAGAAGCCATAGGGATCTCAGGCAGGGTATACAATTGGTTCGAAGGATTCCTTAAATACAGATCTTATAGAGTAAAGTCAAACAATCTTAAATCAGAACCATGGTCCAAATCCTGTGGAGTTCCTCAAGGATCACCACTCTCACCTACTCTCTTAAACCTCTTCTTATCCTCCCTTGGGTCTATCCTAGACAATCTGAATGTAACTTCATTCAGCTACCCTGACGACATCACCATACTCCTACCCTTTGATGCTCCTGACCCAACTTCTACAGAAAAAACCCTTCAAGCAGTGGAAAAATGGATGGCAGATCACAAATTGAAGCTGAACACTGACAAAACAAAATTTCTACTGCTTGAAAAGGATAAGAATCCCTCCATCACAGAACTAGAAATAAACGCCTCCAAATACCCTATACAACCTACCTTAAAACTCCTAGGAGTAACAATAGACAGATGCTGCACAATGCAGGCCCAAATCAACAAGACCACCCAGAAAGCATTTCTAACCATGCGCAATTTAAGAAAAATCAGAAAATTCTTCGACAAAGAGCAATATAGGCTAGTAGTCCAATCCCTAGTACTAGGTCTATTGGACTACTGCAACATACTCTATCTGCCTTGCCCTGCAACAATGATAAAACAACTACAGACAATTCAAAACACTGCACTCAGATTACTGTATTTTCACTCATATACTGCGCACCCGTGTAAAACGCGCACACGGGTATAGCGCGCGGGAAACCGTAATTTATGTAAATAAATTTTTATATACCGCGCACACCCGTATACTGCGCATGCCGCCCCGACTCTCCCGTCGCCACCCGACTCTCCTTTCGCCCTCCCGACTCTCCTCTGGCCACCCCGACTCTCCTTTCCCCCTTGAAGTCCTGTCCCCACCCTGAAAGCCTGATGCCCCCCCCGACGTCCGATTCACCCCCCCGCAGGACCGCTCGCACCCCCACCCCGAAGGACCGCTCGCACGCACTCGCACCCCTACCCCGAAGGACCGCTCACATGCACTCGCACCCGCACCCCGAAGGACCGCTCACACCCCCACAGCCTCCCGACCCCCCCCCCAATCATTTAGAAGCTCCTACCGTTGTCCTGCTGCTTCCTCTTCCAGCAGTCCCTGCCCTTCTGTGAGTCCTGCGTCTGCACTGCTTCCTCATCCGGCGGTCCCGCCCTTTCTCTGACATCCCGTTTTACATGGGTGCGAGAGGTCCTGCGGGGTGAATTGGACTTCGGGGGGGGGGGAGAACGATGTAAAAAAAAATTTATACAACGCGCTCACACGTATAACGCGCAAGGTTATGCACGGTTTGTAAAAATTGTGTATAACGCGCGCATTATATGCGTGAAAATACAGTAATCTACTCACTGAGAAAATTTGACCAAATCACCGCGGCCGACCTGGACTCGCTGGTTACCAATACAAGCACAAATTCAATTCAAAATATACTGTCTATTATTCAAAGCAATAAATGGCACAGCCCTCAATTACCTAAACAACTGCCTGTACCAAAACGCCACCACTAGGCAAAGAAGAACTAAGACCCCTTTTACCTATCCCCCACTCAAAGGCAACCAGCGCAAGAAGATGTTTGACAGTCTGCTGGCAACGCATGCAGCGAAACTGGACCACACTATCTCCAACCTGCTGATAACAACAAACGACTACAAATATTTTCGCAAAGAAATCAAAACCCACCTATTCAAAAAATTTATACAGATGGCTTAATCCCAACCGGACCCCCCCTCAACGCAACTCCCCCCTCCTCCCCCCTTCACCAGTTCCCTTCTCTTTAGCCTCAAGCATGTCAACTGCTTCCCTAACGGTATATATACTGGATCTGCACTATTTCCTATTTGTACAGCATCTTGTAGCTCTTGAAATATACAGCTCCATTATTCTTGTAACTTCTACTGGAAATGACCAGAATTCTCTCTGTAATTATCCTGGAAATGTCCAGTTGTCTCTTTTGTAATCCGCCCAGAACTGCAAGTTTGAGGCGGAATAGAAATCAGTAATGTACTGTAATGTAATGTTTTTTATTCAAAAATTCAGAAACTAATTTATACCAACATGATTTGAATAATGACCAAACAAAAGGTAGAAAAATAATTTTATTTTCCGATTACTGTCAGATTTGAAATGTATATCCTGCCAGAGCTGGTGTTACACAGCAAGCGTGAACTAGAACCTAAAAGAGAGGAAAAGTCTTTTTTTATTTTGTTTACATCACAGAGCCAGTGTGGGGTTGAAGAGGTTGTAACCCTATACTTCTACTAAGACTAAGGGGTCCTTTTATTAAGGTGTGCATTTAGCATGTGCTAAATCGGTTAGTGTACCTTAATAAAAGGACCCCTAAGTATCTTAATAAAAAATTCAGCCCGCAACAGCCTATGTTTTAGATTTCGGCCCCTTATGTTATTGAGTTTGACACCCCTGTCTTAGAGGAAGGAAGAGATAATAGTTACTGCGGATGGGCCATTTGGCCTTCATGTTTCTATCTCCTCCATCTGCAGATAGGATGTCTTGTTGCAGGTAGGAATCTAAATCCACAGAAGCCATATTGGAATAGAGAAAAGACTCAACTGCCTAGTTTTCCTCACTATTTCAGGGATGCCCAATCATTCAGTTTGCTGCTTTTTGTACAGTGGCATGCTCCGATGAAACCAGATTACCATTATTACTCCCCAAGGAGACTGGAGCTATAAGGGGTTAAGCTGCCATCAAGGCATATGATGTCACATCCATAATCTACACTTTTTCAGATTTTGTATTTAACCTTAACACATGGCAGTTTAAAAAAATATTCGGCCTCTTGTTCACCTCTTTCACGATTTTACCTCCATTTCACCTCTTCGATGATTGTTAGATGTTTTGTGTGAGAACATTTAGGGGGCCAATATTGAAAAGCTCTTTCATAGGCGAAAGTGTGTCGACTACCAGCCCCCTTTTAGTTCAAGCAAAATTGGAGGAATTAGGTCAGGGAAAGGATGTGTGGGATTTAGTTTCTATTTTGTATGTAAAAGTGATCTCAGGGTGCTCTTCAATTCAACACAGAGACAATGTACAGTATATGTAATAAAACAATGTGTTCCTTATGCTAGCTAAAGTTCATTATTTTATACATTACAATATAATTTTACATTTCTAGTACAGGCAACTAGTCAAACAGTTGGCACCTTAAAAGCAGTGCAGCTCTCCTTATCAATAAATCTAGAATCTGATTACATAAGAATTTATACAAAAGCAGTTTACCTTCAGTTCATCTAATGTTGTTGCATTTCTGTTACAAAGGACCAAGCTGCAAACCACTGTATTATTGGGGATTAATTGTAAGAATTGTTTGGATGCATACTTCACACAAACAATATCCTTTAGAATACCATAACAAACAGAAGAAACGGGATGCAAAGAAGCGATGGGTTCTGCACCTATGAAATTGTTAAAAAATATATATATATTTAAGACAACCCTTGAATAACTAAATAATACTTATCTTTAACACAAAAACATGATTAAATATGAGGTAGGTGCTAAAACGTTCTCAGCCCAACCAAGAAGGGAATGATGTGGAGCCATGAAACTTACAATTTATTCCACATATTTACTCCTAAGTGTCTGAAGTTTCTGTAACCCTTCCAAAATATACTCTTTGATAGCTGGTCACTGAAATAATACACGGCTGCTGCAATCACCTCCAAATCACTCAAAAATTGTCACCCTTTCAAACTCTTTTTAAGGCTTGGAAACAGAAGATGGAGTAAGATTTGGCGAGTAGGGAGGAAGGTCTATGCACTGAAACCCCAACTGCATTAAAACATCCATCGTTGTCTTGCAAAAAGAGAATGACTTTCTGTGGCTTCCCTTCTTTTTTCTTTCAATGTCTCCTTTAAATCGGCACAAGTTACAGTAGTATTCTGCATTAACTGTTTGGCCCCTTGGAAAATGGTCAATCATTACAACACCTTCATGATCCCAAAACACAGTGGCTACTGACTTTTTGGTCTTGAAGAACTTGAGTGCTGCCATTGCATGGACTGTTGTTGTTTTGTCTCTGGATCATAGTGGTGTAGCCATGTTTCATCAACAGTAAATAGTCATTCCAAAAAGTTGGCACCAGCTCGCTAAAAATGCAGCAAAATCAACTTGGAAGTGTCAATCAATGTTGTTTCTCGTAAGCATTCAAATAGTTGGGCATCCACTTGGCTGACAACTTCTGCATACCCAGCTGCTGAGGGGCACCGAGGGTCCAATTTGTAGATCAGACCTGCAATCAAGAGAGGTCTGCTGTTTGCCAGGGGCCAGGATCCGGGATGTAACCGCTTGCCTGGACAGACTCATCAAGCCCCGTGACCACTTCCCCATGATTCTCATCCACGTTGGAACCAATGACACCGCCAGGAGCACCCCGGAGAGCATACCTGAAGACTTCAGAGCCCTGAGTGAAAAGCTGAGGAGGATGGATGCGCAGGTGGTCTTCTCCTCGATCCTCCCAGTAAGGGGCAAGGGCAGTGCCAGGGAGGATCGCATCCAGAGGGCAAACGACTGGCTGCAGGGATGGTGCAAGGAGATGAACTTTGGGTTCTTGCACCATGGAGAGGCATTGCAAGGACTACAGGGGCCATAAGGGTTACACCTGACCAGAAGAGGGAAGAATGTCCTTGGACACCGTCTAGCCCGCCTACTACACAGGGCTTTAAACTAGGTAAGTTGGGGGAGAGTACGGGCACAAACAACCTACCTGGCGAGCTAAGCTGCCAATACTTTTTTGAGACTAAGGTAAGTAAACACCGATCTGGGTCAGGGGAGAGTATACACACTTTCAAGTCTGGGGTTGGCTCACATTGTAATTCTGGGCCTAAGGGGAGTACACATTGTAATTCTGGGTCTAGGGGGGAGTACACATTGTAATTCTGGGTCTAGGGGGAGTACACATTGTAATTCTGGGTCTAGGGGGGAGTACACATTGTAATTCTGGGTCTAGGGGGAGTACACATTGTAATTCTGGGTCTAGGGGGGAGTACACATTGTAATTCTGGGTCTAGGGGGAGTACACATTGTAATTCTGGGTCTAGGGGGAGTACACATTGTAATTCTGGGTCTAGAGGGAGTACACATTGTAATTCTGGGTCCAGCGAGAGAACACACATTGCAAATTGTACTAAAGGAGTTCAAGTAGCCCAAGCAGGAATACCCCCACAGGGTACACACATTTCCGAGTCTGGGATAGGAACACACTGTAGTTCTGGATCTGGGGAGTCCGGGATAGGTGCACGTTGTAACTCTGGGTCTAGGGAAAGTACAAAACATGCGAATAATGCTAAAGGTGTCCAAGTAGCTCAAGTGGGAACATCCCCACTGAGACATAACAAACATACAACATGGAGGGCTATGTACGTAAACGCCCACAGTCTGGGAAACAAGATCCTGGAATTAGAAACAGAAATGAGGAATGCCGACCTGGATGTGGTGGCGATATCTGAGACCTGGCTCACGGATTCCCATGGGTGGGACATAGTCATACCCGGTTACAACTTGCTTCGCCGGGACAGGGAGAGCAAAATGGGAGGAGATGTAGCATTATATACTAAAGATGATATTAAGGTCACCAGAATCACAGTTGTCCACTACACTGGGAAATCCCTTTGGGTAAATTTGGCCAGAGGGAAGGACAAATGCCTGTATCTTGACGTAATATACAGACCCCCAAGACAACAGGATGACCTAGATATGGAATTAATCAGAGATATAGAGAATATCACCTTGCATGGGGACACAGTATTGTTAGGTGACTTCAACATGCCTGATGTGGATTGGGACACGCTTTCCTCTGCTTCCGGCAGCAGTAGGAGGCTATTAAACTCTTTGAAGGGAGCAAGACTCAGGCAACTGGTGTTGGAACCAACAAAGGATCAGGCAATACTGGACCTGATACTTACCAATGGAGAAAGTGTCACAGAGGTCTCGGTGGGCGACACATTGGCCTCCAGTGACCACAACATGGTATGGTTCAATCTCAGGAAAGGTTTCACTAAATCTACCACACTGACCAAGGTCCTCAAATTCAAGGACACAAACTTCAAAGAAATGGGAGATTCATTCACCAGGCGCTACAAAGCCAAGCAGAAACCGATAACGTGGAAGAAATGTGGTCGACTTTGAAAGCCACCATACAAGAAGCAACAAACCACTATGTTAAATCAGTAAGTAAACGGCAAAGGAACAATAAGCCACAGTGGTTCTCTGTGGAGATTTCGGACCTCATCAAGGAGAAGAAAAAAGCATTCATCTCTTACAAACAATCAGGGAAACAGGACTCTAGGGAAGTCTATCTGGCCAAGTCAAAAGCCGTCAAAACAGCAGTTAGGGAGGCCAAATTCCGCATGGAGGAGTCTAGCGAAGAACATCCAGAAAGGAGATAAATCCTTCTTCAGGTATATCAGTGACAGAAATAAGAACTCAGGTGGGATAGTACGTCATAGGAAACCAGACGGAGACTATGTAGAAGCGGACTCGGAAAAAGCCCAACTGTTAAATGAATACTTCTGCTCAGTCTTCACCCGCGAGGCGCCAGGACTTGGCCCTCAGCTACAGACAAAGGTTGACGCAGATGACCCGTTTAGTGATTTTGAGTTTACACCCAGCGGTGTCTACTGCGAGCTGTCAAAGCTTAAGGTTAACAAGGCAATGGGGCCTGACAACCTACACCCCAGGGTGCTCAGGGAGTTGTGTGATGTCTTGGCGGAACCGCTATCCGCGCTCTTCAATCTCTCCCTTAGTACGGGTAACGTCCCGTTGGACTGGAAGATGGCTAACGTCATTCCACTCCACAAGAAAGGCTCCAAGATGGAGACAGCAAACTACAGACCAGTGAGTCTCACATCAATAGTGTGCAAACTAATGGAAACTCTAATCAAACGCCAATTGGATACGATCCTGAACGAGGAGAATCTAAGGGATCCCCGTCAACATGGATTTACTAAGGGGAGATCCTGCCAATCCAACCTGATCAGCTTCTTTGACTGGGTGACGAGGAAGCTGGATGTTGGGGAGTCCCTGGACATCGTATACCTGGACTTCAGTAAAGCATTCGATAGCGTACCACACCGCAGGTTGCTGAGCAAGATGAGTTCTATAGGACTGGGTGACACATTGACGAAATGGGTTGGGAACTGGCTTGGAGGTAGGCTTCAGAGGGAAGTGGTGAACGGCACCCCCTCCGAAATGACGGAGGTAATCAGTGGAGTGCCGTAGGGCTCGGTCCTGGGCCCGATCCTATTCAACATCTTTATAAGAGACTTGGCAGAAGGGCTGCGAGGTAAAATAACATTATTCGCCGATGATGCCAAACTAAGCAATGTAGTGGGCAAAAGCACAACAGACATAAATTCAATGTCCGACAACATGATGCACGACCTACTCCTACTGGAGCGCTGGTCTAGGTCCTGGCAACTCAGCTTCAATGCCAAAAAATGCAAAGTCATGCACCTGGGCAGCCAAAATCCATGCAAGACTTACACTCTTAATGGCGAGATCCTAACAAGAACTGAAGCAGAACGAGACTTAGGGGTGATCGTCAGTGAGAACATGAAGACTGCCAATCAAGTGGAGCAAGCTTCATCCAAGGCAAGGCAAATCATAGGTTGCATACGCAGGAGTTTCATCAGCCGTAAGCCTGAAGTCATTATGCCATTGTATAGATCCATGGTGAGGCCCCACCTGGAATACTGTGTGCAATTCTGGAGGCCGCATTACCGTAAGGATGTGCTGAGACTGGAGTCGAATGGCCACCCGGATGGTCTCAGGATTCAAGGATCTCCCGTACGAGGAATGGCTGGATAAGTTGCAGCTATACTCACTCGAGGAACGCAGAGAGAGGGGTGACATGATCGAGACATTCAAGTATCTCACGGGCCGCATCGAGGTGGAAGAAGATATCTTCTTTTTCAAGGGTCCCGCGGCAGCAAGGGGGCATCCATGGAAAATCAGGGGCGGGAAACTGCACGGGGATACCAGGAAATTCTTTTTCACTGAAAGGGTGGTTGATCGCTGGAATAGTCTTCCACTTCAGGTTATTGAGGCCAGCAGCGTGCCTGATTTTAAGGCCAAATGGGATAGACACGTGGGATCTATTCACAGAGAAAGGTAGGGGAGGGTCATTGGGGTGGGCAGACTAGATGGGCCGTGGCCCTTATCTGCCGTCTATTTCTATGTTTCTATTATACACCCAACACATTTTCTGGATATCTGTAGTGTCTCAGCAATTGTTTTAGCTGATATTTGCCGATCTGCCAAAATCAGGTCATGGATATGGTGAACAATTTGAGGCCTCCCAGGCCTAGCTGCATCTTTGGTCTTGAAATCTCCATGCTGAAAATGTGCACACCACTTCTTCACGGTGGTGTATGATGGGCATTTGTTACTCAATGTTTGCATCATACGTTCATGGATTTCCTTTGGAATTTTCTGCAAGAATAAGAACTTCATGATTGCTCAGAGTTCCACACTTGAAAATTCTACACTTTTCGCTAACATGGTACAATCAATAATCTAAAACAATTTGAAAACATAGCATTATGATTCTGAAAAAGTCAGCAAAACAAAGCCCTTTTCAGCTACAGTGGCAAAATAATGCTCAGAATTTAGAAGTTAGTTGGGCTGAGAACTTTTCAGCACCCCCTCATAAAATTTAAAGATCAACACAAAAAGATTTTGTAGCTTTTAGTACAAGATTTTTTTTATAATACTTTTCTGGAAAATTAATGGAATTGGTGCTATATAGCAAACATGGGCAGAATAAAACCTGATTTGTAGCAGCTGAACTTCTTTCAGATTTCAAACATTACTTTCATTTGCCTACAGATGATATCCTGCTGTTTCATTAACATAAAACATTGCTATAATTATGGAACCACTGAACCAATGCACAAAAGTGATCCAGAAATAGACAACTGCTTAAAGAACAAACAAAAACACACATACTCAAAAGGTTTCCCTTCAAAATTTGAATCTCTCACTGAGTGGTGTAGAATGGGTACTTGTGGATCAAGTTTTTACTCCATCAAAAATTACAAAGACTAGGTGACACTTGATGAAGTTACAGGGAGATATTTTTCCTCCTATTAGTTTTTAAAAGTTTTTTCATTCAGAGAATAGTTAAGATCTGGAACACATTGCCAGAGGTTGTGGTACGAGCAGTTAACTCAGCTGGTTTTAATAAAGGTTTGTACAAGTTCCTGTTTACCTCCTCTGGCCGGCTCTCTCCTCCTAGTCGCACTTCTCTTCGCAAAGCGACCAGCACATGTCTGAGAAAAGGCTTCCAGGTCAGCCGCGAACTGTGTGCAGGAACTAATGGCTGCGGCTTTGCAAAGAGAAGTACGACTGGGAGGAGAGAGCTGGCCAGAGAAGGTAAACACCCACGGGAGGCACAAAGGATCAAGGCTGCCAAGTCAGCCGCGAGCAGGAACTGTAGCCATGGCTTTGCAAAGAGAAATGCGACTGGGGGAGCCATTCAGAAGTAAACGATGAGGGGTGTGTTGGGACACAGAAGGAAGGAGGAGGGTCGCATTTGGACAGGAAGGGAGGAAGAAGGGGCACGTTGGCACAGGAAGGGAGAGGCAGGACCCCGGTTCATAAGTATGAGTTTGATGTAAGTCGGACGTTCTTAAACTGAGGTCTGCCTGTACTGTGACTGCCTGTGTAGTATTAGCATCTGTCCTACAATCCTAATCGGACTCTTAAACATACTCCTCTCTGAGAGGTTAAGCCTTTCTGCCTTGGTCTGCTGACAGACCGGTCAGGCCTAGGGTTGGGGTGCTGAGATTGGGCAATTTCCAGTGCCCTGAAGAAGTTTCCTTCCTGGACAACAGTTTTGATGGGAATTGACTCTGAAAGGGATGGAGCTCCTTTGGGTCTGATGTCAAAGCTCTCAATGCCTCAGCATTACATTGAGCCAGAAAGCACCGATCTCCTCCTCAAGAGAAACCACTGATAAAGGCTGGGGCTTATCTAGTGCAGTCGCTTTCCTCAAAATTATTGGGGCCAAATTGATGGCTGGGTCCAGGTTTAATGAATTCTTATGGGACATATTAGGAAAAATAACTGAGACAAAATCAAATTACTTGACTTTGGTCAGCCTTACCTCTTTTGTAAACCACTTAGAACTGAAAGGCTTTTGCGATATATAAATAAAAATGTATGTTATGACTTGATCTTGACAAAAATCATCCCAACCAGGATGACAGATATAAGAGGGCATACTGGGCTGCAGAAAAAAAATTTGAAAAATGCTGAAAACCTATAGCAGAAGGCACAACTTTTCTGATCCATGTGATAAAGACTGGCTTGGTTCCATGTGATGATGGTAGACAGGAAGACACATACATGTGCAGAGAGCACTGTCCTCAAAAGCTTTAAGATACTGAAGAGTGGTTTCTGGCAAGGCTCCATCAAGAAAGGATGTCAAAAGTAACAATAAAAAATTTAAAAATTACAAGATAGATGAGAAAAAGACAGATATTGACAACTTGCAGGACATTCTTTGAAAAGAAAATGAGCTAAATGATGTTTGACCTGGGGTAAGAAAAGCCTACAGAGCAAGAAAAGCACATTCTAAATAAGTGAAAATTACTATGAAATGGTATTTGCTGGAAGTTAATCCCAATGTAGTGAAGTCAAATAACGTGAAGACATTAATAAATTCCAAAAGTCACTGCAGAAAACTTAAGTAATTTCATTTTCTTACATCTTATTTTTCAAACACAGGTTGCTAAGGGTAGTTCACAGGCACCGACAACTTATATCTACTTTATTATTCTATGACCCTCTAAGCATAAAATTTATTACATTTTTGTTTTATCAATTAGACAGTCCAATATATCTTGAATGGTAACTGGATGAAACTTAGGATAGGTATTTGGTCCTATTTTATTGGACAGGTTGGATATTTATGATCATAAGGATGTTAATCTCACTTTAATCATATTTTTATTTCTTGATTTTATGCTGGTGGTGTGCTGGTGGATACAACAATGAAGTCAACGGCACAATGTGCAGCAGCCGCAAAGAAAGCAAACAGAATGTTGGGTATTATTAAAAAAGGTATTACAACCAGAACAAAGGAAGTCATCATGCCACTGTATCGTGTGATGGTGCGCCCGCATCTGGAGTACTGTGTCCAATATTGGTCGCCGTACCTTAAGAAGGACATGGCGATACTAGAGAGGGTTCAGAGAAGAGCGACGAAAATGATAAAAGGTATGGAAAACCTTCCATACGCAGACAGTTTAGAAAGGTTGGGGCTTTTCTCCCTGGAAAAGCGGAGACTCAGAGGAGACATGATAAAGACTTTCAAGATCCTGAAAGGCATAGAGAAGGTAGAGAGGGACAGATTCTTCAGCCTATTGGGAACCACAAGAACAAGGGGGCACTCAGAGAAATTGAAAGGGGACAGGTTTAGAACCAATGCTAGGAAGTTCTTTTTCACTCACTGGAATGCACTTCCGGAGGTTGTGATAGGACAGAGTACACTACGAGGTTTTAAAGAAGGATTGGATAAATTCCTGAAGGATGCGGGGATTGAGGGATATAGACAGAGGTAGAGATAGGATTATGAAAGGTTATATATAGAAACATAAAGGGGAATAAAGGGTTTTAGACAAGGATCACCTTACAGGTCATGGACCTGATGGGCCGCCGTGGGAGCAGACTGCTGGGCGCAATGGACCTCTGGTCTGACCCAGCGGAGGCAACTTCTTATGTTTACTTTGGATTGTGAATTACTCTTAATGACCTACCAGGAAGGTGGTATACACTTGTTTTATAAATAAATGCTTTGCTTCTACAGTTTAAGACCCTGAAGATTCATTATTTATATGGCTTAAAAACAAAATCATTACCTGTCATTCGCCTTAAGGGTTCCATTGCAGCTGCTCCAACTCTGTCTATCACCATTACACAGTGGCCCTTCAGATACTGCTTCAAAGATGGGTGTACGACTTTCTGGCACACAAGAATGTTTACTTTGTCTTTAACCATCTGCTGTCCTAGAAGGATTAACTGATCCAGTACAGTTCTTTCCAGGGACACACCAGACTGGACTATCAACATTCCTTGCCCAGTATCAGGGAGTTCTCCAGAAAGGGAGATCGAAAAAAGAGCCATCCGGATAGTACTTGAAGACAATCTTTTCAGAGGAAAAATTTTTCTCAATTCAAACACTGGCATTTCTATCAGCAGCCCAGGAAACACCGCAGAATCTGTGACTCTTTGACCATCTATGGGTATGATTATACTCTTTCCTAAACTAATATTTATTCCCATCTCATTTGGGACTGTAAGCAAAAAGGCTTTTATAAGCAATGCACTAATATAATCTGTTTCCTTTACAGTAAGCATGCAAGCAGGCTTACTGGTTAGTACAGTGCGTCCCAAACAAAACAAGCCCTTACTACTACCAAAGTCTACAGCCACTCTGCAGCCACACTCTTCTGACTTGAGATAATCAGTGCATAGGCTCAAAAGATGTTTGCTTATTTTAGTGACAGTACGGGGTGTTAGGGCTGTCTTTTGAAAATTTTCAATCAAATTACAACAAAGAATGGCTGCAAACAGGCCACAGTCACTGAAGCATGATATATGAGTACGGACAGAGGCTATCAAAACTTTTAATACTGGATGGGAGACACAGCAGCCATCGAGCAAGGCAGAAGAATGTGAAGTGGTACAAACTTTCCCTCCAATACCATTATGGAGCTGTTTGAGTCTGCCAGAGGGACCATAACAAGACTTTACAATCCCACTTAGCACTGACAAAGACTTGCTTATTATTTCTTGTTTCAAAGGACCACTGGTGCATAATGATGGCTTTTTAGGTTCAACACGAGACATTGCGGTCTACTTTGCCTGTTTATATACAGGAAATTCTCATTTTGTTCGGAACAGAGATTTCTTTCATATTCTCAAACTGATTACAGAAATCTACGGACTCGCATTCCTCTGGCTGAAACTTCTTCAAAGCAAAAAACTACAGCAATGTATTCATATATAAAATCAAAACAGAATGTATTTTCTATAGCAACATTCTTTTAGTTTTACAGACTGCCATTCATTAACAGGCTTTATGAATTAATTGGAAGTAATGATGACTTGATAACAGGAAGACCTTAAAAGGTCTGCAAGATATGAATGCTTTTCAGTCTTTATTTCTTTCTTGCTTTAATGCTGAGGGCCTGGCAGAACTCTTTGCCACCTTCTGTATAAGGTATGTACCAAAGTGGATGCCTAAAAAAGCTACTCCTGCCACTAAAAGCCAATTCCTTCTCAGCCAAACCTTGTTTTTCATGTCTTCTTTTAGTGCCAAATGTGGCATTACCAGGTCTTGCTACCGACACCTACAAATAAGACAAAAAAAAAAAAAAAAATTTACTAAAGAGTGCGAAAGCAAAAACAGAACCCAACACTTCCACAGTAGAAGGGTAACAGTCAAAAGCAAAAGAAGGACTGTGGAAATGTTCGTGACGCAGGATTTTATTTCAACAGTAGAAAGTGACATATCAATGGAATCCACAAATGTTTGGAAAGATAGGGTCACTTTCTACTGTTAAATCATGCATCACGAACATTATTTCTGCAGTCTATCTTATGCATTTGGATGTTACTAAAAAGCACACAATAGGTTTAGCTTGACACAAGCACAGTAAATAAGCAAGAACCTTATGGAAACAAACTCACAAAAATAATATTTGGTATAATGATTAGAAATATGAATAAATTACTTACGCTTACTTTCTAAATAGTATACATGATGTGTCTATTCCAGTTTATAAATGTGCTACTTTTTTTCCATCAATCCCCTTTCTAGATCAACTATATAATTTTAAGATTGTTTATTTCCAAATAATGCTCAAAGTAGTGTACAACATTATTTAAAATAAAGCACATTAAGTCCCTGTCCAAACCAAGCCACAGTAGTGGGCCAGTTCCAGAGGTAAAGTTTATGTTTTCCTACAGAACTCTTAGCTGGAGGCTCTGAAAACCAAACCAACTCTCGCCATTCCTGTGCTCCAAATTTTGGCAATTACTTATTACATCAACATATTACATTCAATTGGAAAAATCAGAGTAGATTAAATTATAGTTTTTTTTGGTGGAGTTCTGTATGTCATATTTATAAAATGGAAAGAACACAGAGGATATTTTGGTAAATTTCGAGATGTTTGGGGACCATTAACAGACTTTTGTAATGAGTAGTAAACATTTTCCCTTCATAAGATAATTGAAATGAGGGGATAGGGATGGGTGGGAGGGATGATTTGATATATTAATAGAATGTATATTGTATAATATAAATGAATATTTTTGATGTGATAGGGATGGGAGGGGATGTTAACTTTCATGAATGTCAATTGATGATAATACAAGTGATGTTTTTTCAGTTCAAATGTTATTTCTTGATACACTTGATGTAAGTTGTAAAATTAATAAAAAATTATAAAAGGAAAAAAAAGTACCTAATTTCATTTTAGTTTGATACATTGTAAACTGCTTAGGTCAGTAAAATGCAGGAGCGGTATATCAAATTTTAAATAAACAAACATTGTGGCTTACAGCAAGAGCAGTGGTTCCCAAACCTGTCCTGGAGGACCCCCAGGCCAGTCGGGTTTTCAAGATAGCCCTAATGAATATGCATGGAGCAGATCTGCATTCCTGGCATCTCCATTATATGCAAATCTCTGTCATGCATATTCATTAGGGCTATCTTGAAAACCCGACTGGCCTGGGGGTCCTCCAGGACAAGTTTGGGAACCACTGAGCAAGAGGATAACATTTGAGGTGAGGTGCAAGATTAATTAAGAGGGAAATGTTGAGTCTATTGGGGGAAGAGTGTTTTTAGTCTTTTCTTGAACTGGCAGTGTGTAGGTAGTTATCGCAGATAAGTAGGTAGGGTTGAACATCCTCTTCCTCCTTACTACAGGGGAGGACGGAAATGGTATTTTAAAGCGCTTTGTGGTCCTCGAGTTAAGGAAGGTTGGAGTTTTCCCCAAAGATAGATTTGTGAATCATGCAGGCTAGCTTATAGTGGATTCTTTTTTCACAGTTAGCCAGTGTAGCAATGGACTAGCCCTCTCGAAGCAGTGTGATTGGAAGATCAGCCTTGCGTCTGTGTTTTGGAGCACTTGCAGGCATTTTAATTCTTTTTCTGTGGTTCCGTAGTAAAGAGAGTTGCAATAGTCTAGTTGGGGCAGTAGGATGGATTGTGCCACCTTCCTAAAAGTTGCTTTGAGACAAGGTCGGTCTGATCGATTTCAACTGTCTCAGTCTGAGGAAAAATTTCTTTGACAGAGAGGTGATCTGGTCTTTGAATGATAGTGAGGAATCTAGTGTAACTCCTAGCACCTTTGCAATCAACTTTCGCCAGAAGAAACTTGGAGTCATTACTGTCATCCGGAGGCCGGCCCAGATAAGAATTGAATGGCATGCTCAAGTGACAAATGCTGCAGCTTTTAGGCCTAGTATAGCAGCCTCAAATTGTCTCTTAATGACAAAGTCCAGTCTGTGGTTCTGAGAGTCCTTTAGATGGTTCTCCACCTTCACTGGGAAGAGAGGTACATTTAGTTACTTGAACCACTAGGGAATCCACCTTTGACATATTAAACAGCTGCTGAAACTTGGCATTCATCAAGAAGACCTTTGTCATAGACTTGGCTACCCTCGGGGGCCCTTCAGGGACCTCCTAGTGGTCAGTTAGCATCCTGGTAATGTCTGGATGTGAGGAAAAGCCTTTGTACTGCTCATGAGCAAGCACTGCGTAGCAGAGGTCTGGGGAGCTCCAGCTTTATTTCCTGGAGGGATCCTATAACGATTCTCTGCAGTGCAGATGGCTTGAAAAGACTGCACACCGTTGGGTCTTCTCCAAGGACCAGGGCTGCCAGCTGATTGTGGTCTAGCCCACCAAGCTGAGATGCTGAATCTCCAAGTAGAGAGGACCCTGATTGAGAAAGCAGAGGCATGGAGTCTGAACCATCTTCATCTGAATCCAGCGCTGCCTGGGTTCCTGACACTTGAACATGTCTTTGACTAGAGGAACCCGCAACCTTTGCAGGGTGAAGCCCAGGCACCACTCACGAAGAGACCCCAAGGGGCCAGGCTGGCTTACAAAAAACTTCATGTCATATATATATATGAATTTGGGAGCAAAGCACTGCGCAGGTTTAACGGAGGGACCTGGCAGGAACTCCTGTGATGTGATGCCCTCTGAAGTTTGTCCACCTGCACTTTGCTGGAGACACAAACTCTCCATTTTCCAACTCCAGTTGAAATTTCTGGCCCAGGAAACTTTCCATATGGGCTCCATTCCCTCCCGAGGTATGAGGAGGCGTGAAGTCCAAGCTCCTACATCGAACAATAACCTCCTTCAGATAGGCATCTGCCACAAATCTACCATGAATCCAAAGAATCTCCACCTGAGGCGTCCATCTATGTGCTTTTTAATCAGAAATGAGGTGTTTTGAGGCAGATGGAAGCTTTTAAAATCAAATCAGGAAATCCAAGATGGCCACAATAGTGATTTTAGCGCCTAAAATGGTCAGTGGAAGCAAGAGAGAAACACAAAAAATACAGGGAAGGGGTTCTTAGAAGTGGGGGACTATGTCCCTGGCCTCTAAAACCCTTGAAATTAACTTTTAAGGACAAAAAGAATCTGGCTTATTTCTTCAGACTGCCATCCCGTCCCTCCATGGGACCGGAACCTCAGATCCCCACACAATATTGTTGGGGAGAAATGCAGTTGGTCTTGATCCTGGTACAAAACTGCCATGGAAGCCACACAGCCTGTGCTCAAGCCCAATGCGGACAAAATTTAAGACAAGCCTGTTCCCAAGGGAACTGTCCCTGAGCTTCTGGACTGTTAATGCAGACAGCCACACAGAAATCATGCAAAGTATGTGTCTGCGGGCTACAGACCTCTGCCCTGACAGCTTATATCTTCTCACAGCCAGGGATGTCTTGGGGAAACCGAGAGCCTCTGCAGCACCAAAAAGCCTTGCTTGCGGAAGAAAAACCTGAAAAAGAAAGGAAAAAAAATGCAAGCAGAATAGAGAAGCTTCTACAACTTCCTTGTAGAGAGTAATACTGATGAAATCTAGCCCAGCCCAGCGTGAGAGGAGGAAGAGCAGAAAAATATGTAAATTAGTCTCTCAACAGACTTCACAATAAAGGAGGGATCACTTCTAAGTTTATGTTTGAAGGTTTATGTGGCCCTGAGGAAATGGCACTATACCACAAAACTATAGTTGTCCTTGTTAATCTAAACCTCTGTTAAATAACACATAGAACTTAATACTATATTTTCCCTGTGATAGCAGGTCGAAAGTTTTTTATGCCAATGATGTGCTTTGAATAGAATCACAAAATAAGATTCACTTCAAACCGAGGCTTTTTCTTTTGTCTTTTCTAAGCGTGGTGGCGATTTTGTTCTTTATGGTGGAGAGTTTATATTGCATTGGATATTATATACACACATACACTTAATTATTTCACAATATATGTGTACTGATGAAAATGCTGCTATGCCTCTTAAAACAGCTTTTTTTCCTCTTATGGCAGTGATCATTGACCTTTCTGTGGTGTGACCCCAATTTATATGGCTGCAAAAAGCATGCAACCCCTTGGTGGCACAGGACAATTACATCTTATGGAATGCTAGCCCAGGATGCAACTCCAAACACAGGTTTCAATACCCATTTTGGGTCTTGACCCCCACCATTTGGAAAGCTCTGCCACAGAGAAGAAAACGTGCTTGAATGTGAATTATCTTTTAGCTTTTAATTAGAGAATTTAAAAAAAAAATCTGGATGAGGGCTGACACTTACCTTTTCATGCTACTTTGTTTCTGTTTGGTTGTTGTGTTGTGTTGTGTGTGTTACCACACCAGGCTCTGTGAGCTCTCTCTTGGGTTGGAAAACTGGATTTGCCTTTAAGTTAAACCAACCCCAGTGTATAAGTGCAAGGCTTGTTCCCATAACAATCAAAACTCTGTAGTTCATCCAAAGGTTTCTAAGGCCCATACTCTGACATCTACCTGTATAAAAAAGATTCACCATTCAATGGATTTCAAAGAATTACATTTTTTTAAGTCACAGACAGCATAGTATATAGCCATATCTGAAATCTTAACAAGAGGGCTAGAAAAAGCTATGCACCAGGTTGCATAACATTTGGTGCCTAGGAGGAGGCGATACTACTGATGTGAAAGCTTAGCTGAGCAAGCTGCTAAAAGTATCAATACTGTGGATCCAACCTAGCAAGCCACTATATTTGTTGACACTGACAGCTTAACTTGGCCAAGGAACCTGCTGCTACTGAGGGGATCTGGGCTGAGAATCTGCTACAGCCCCTGGTTGGGTTTTTATGAAGAAGCTAAAAAGCCCAGAGCTTCCCCTCCCTTTCACTAGAATACTGGCAAGAAGGGATGTATGCTTAGAATATTAAAGGAAGGAGTTATAGTACCTGGAAGTGGGAAGGAAAGAGCAAATAAAGTATAGAAGAGTAGAAAAACAACTAAAAATGATTTTTAAAAATTCCCAGCCTATTAAAAATTTTGATGTCTAATTTTTCTAAATATATTTCAATCCCTGTTTAGCATCATTAAGTACATATACAACTGACAAAAGACCACCTAGAATTCATTTGATTGTGGCGGAATAGAAGAATAAAGTTGTTATGTTATGTTAAACAAGCCTGAAATTAAAAAAAACAATCTAAAAAAATGGAAATCCTCTAGTTATTAACAAAATGCTTACATTCAAAGAAAATTTATCTCATTATCACTTGTGTGTTTGGAAGCTTTACTTGCTAAGCACATCACATATGCAAAGCCAATTATACAGACTGAGTCTCAGACTTAGAAAATGACAAGGGATCCCGTTCCCATGGTAAAGCCATGAGAACGAGAAAAAATTGAGGCCATTTACTGTGGGTGCAAAGTTTTTCATTGCCCTGTGGGAGTAGTAAAAAGCTTTGCTCCTGTGATTTCAAGTTTAATTTTATTTTGTGCCTTCTACCAGTATAGGCGGTGCACATATAAATTTTTAAGAGCAAATACAAAATTATTGGGGGCCAGACAAAGAAGGAGATGGACTTGTGGATAGTGGCGGCGGTGGCAGCAGTAAGTTGTGAGCAGTGGAGGTGAGTTTGAGTGGGCGTGCAGTGAAGCAGGCAACAAAGAAGGAGCCAGAGTGAGTAACAGTGGAGTAGAGAATGACATGGTGAAGGGTTTCCGCGGCAACCTGCGGTTCATCTGCAAAAATGGGAAACAATGTAGCCAGCTTAAGGCGGGAACAAGAACAAGGTCTTCCACCGCCCTGTTAGAACGCTGAATGGTCTTGTTCCCGTGGCAATATCCCTTCTCCCCACGGCTCAGCATCTACTCCCCAGTTCACCCCATGCCTACCTTGCCCAAACGAGTCAGCCCTGCCATGCTGAAAAATCTTGAGAAGCCTGCTCTGAGGCTTTCCTTCAGCCAACAAGCCGCTCCTTGATGTAACTTCCAGTTTCGCAAAACCGGAGGAACTCGTTGGCTGAAGGAAATCCTGTAACAGGTCTCTGAAGATTTTTTAGCGTGGCGGCAGTTTTACCTGAAGGAGCCAGCCGCATCGATGATGAAAAATCTTCAGAGACCTGTTCCAAGCCCTTTCCTTCTGCCAACAATGTATCTTCCAGTTTTGTGAAACTGAAGTTACATCAAGGAGGGGCTTTGTCGGCTAAAAGAAGGCCTCAGTGAAGGCTTCTCAAAATTTTTCGGCATAGCTTGGCTGGCTCATTTGGGTAGTAGGCACAAGGGGAGCTGGGGAGGGGATGCTGCCTGCCGCTATCGATGTACTCGTGGGTGGGGAGGGTACTGGCTGTCTTCAGAACTGGGGCTGAAGGATGATGCTGGATTTGGGCTGGGAGGGAAGAGAGATGTTGGACCAATGGGTGGGGGAATTAGGTGTTAGGGATGGAGATAAGGGAGGATACTAATGTAGATGGGGGACTGGAGCTGAAAGGAAAAGAGGTGCTAGACCTAAAGCTGGATGTTGGAGGGAAGGTAGAATTACTGGATTCGCAGCTCAGAGCTGGAGAGAGATGTTGGACCCATGAGAGAAGGGGCTAGAGGGAAGGAGGTGCTGAATCCTTGGGGAGTGTTGATAGAATGGATGGGAGCATAGAAACAGAGACACAAAGGGGAACGCTTTATGGGGGTGGTATATGGATACAGTCAGTAGGGCAATGCCAGACATAGAAGGGTAATGGACGCAGAAGATGGCTAGACATGAGGGAGAAGAGGAACGCAGAAGAGATGTTGGGCTTTGGGGGGGGGAGGCATAGGGACACAGAGGATTGACACTGGGCACAGACGGGATAGGGACATAGAATAGTGTTGATGATGAAGGTAGGGAGATGGGCACAGGGGAAATACTAGAAAGGGAAGTATAGGAGACAGAAGGGAGATGATTGCTGAACAAGGGGAAAAAACATACACAGAGATGGAAGATGAATGGTGAACATGGAGAAAGAAGACGTATCAAATGGTCAGGAGGCCCTGGCAAGTGAGTTGAGTAGATTATTATATAAATTGCAGTATACTCATGCCCTTGTTTCCCTTGTTGGTCTGAGTCCTAGGAAATAGAAAGGAAATTGTTTGGAAAAAAAGATTTTGGGCTGCTCTAGTGAAGCTTATTGATAATACTGAAAGCAATACTGTTGATTTGGCAATTTTTCTTAATTGGGGTTTTTTTGTTTTTTTTAGTTAAGTCATTCACACTGTTTGCATTTTTCCTAGGTTATCAGTTGTCATCATGGATAAAACAGCAATACAGAATCTCATTGTTATAAAAAGTGAGCAACTGTCTTATCAAAAGCGATGGAGCTAGAGTGGTGTGGAAGTCCTTAATTGCTATATGTGGATGGCCAAAGCAGCAGCTTCACCATGCGCAAGACGGCATTGAAGTGGAAGTCACATGATAGTACTAGTGGATTGAAAGAGCATGCAGCAAACTGTGAGCAAAAGTACCGTAATTTTCGCACTATAAGATGCACCTAAGTTTAGAGGAGGAAAACCAAGAAAAAAACCCAAACATTCTGCACCAAATTGTATAAAGAGAGTGAGTGGTAGGGTGTTTGTTGAAAACAGTGAATGGCAGAAAAAGACACTTTGGTGGCACCTAGATGAGATCAGAAAGTTGAAGGGCTGGAGAGGCAATGTTCAAAGGTAAGAGTGGAGAGCTCTGGCTGGGGTGTAGGATTGGCAAACCAGGGACTGCAGTCTCAGAGCACCATTGAAGTACCTGGTACCCTGGGACCTGAAACAAGAAATTCCAGCCACTTGAACTTTCAGTGAGGAAACCACCAGCCTCATATCTAGATCTTGCAGAAAGGACAGAACAGCAAATACAGAAGCCATGGCAGGATCCAGTTGCTCCTTGCAGCACAAATGTTGGAAGGTATTCCACACCCTGGCATATGCCACAAATGTGGCAGGCTTCTTGGCTTTCAAAAGAATGCATACAACCAGATCTGAGTAGCCTTTCTAGCTCAAGAGCCATGCTGCGAGACCAAAGCGCTCCAGATTTTGCAGGATGATCAGACTTTGTGAAAGAAGTCCCAGGAATGGCTGATGTCTCAGAGGGCGGCCGATCTGAAGATGCACTAGGTTTGTGTATCAGGGGCATTGAGGCCACTAGGATAACCCATCCCCGATGTCTGGTTCCTCTTCTCAGGACTCTCCCTATCATGGGCCAGAAAGGAAGAAGTACAGGAGTTCATCCATCGGCTAAGGCTAAACCAGTGCATCGATCCTGGCACTGCCATGCTTGTACTTGCAACTGAAGAATTGCACTGCTTTCTTATTGCTAGCCATCATCATGAGATCGAACTTAGGGCTGCCCCAACATCCGCACGTTTTGCACTCTGGTGATGTGAGCTGCAGTGATGGCCAAAAGATGAGTCTCCGCCCAGCAGAAGAGAGCTTTCGCTTCCTTCTGGAGGCTGATACTCCTGGTACCTCCTTGCTTGTTGATGTAAGCCACTGCTGTTACATTGTCAGAAGCACTCTTGACTGCTTTGTTTGACAACTGGGGCTGATACTGAATCAGCACCAACTGGATGGCTCGGAGCTCCAGCCTGTTGATGGACCAATGGTGCTGCAATGGGTACCATAGTCCCTGCACAGGGCGATCCTTGCAGTGCGCTCCCCAGACTAGTAGGCTGGAATCCATTGTCAGTGTGGTCCAAGAGTCGACCCTTAGAGACATCCCAGAGAACAGCAACTGAGAGCAAAGTCACCAGGACATGCTGCTGCAGGCTTCTGTCATTTAGGGCAGTTGAACATGCCTGTGGAGACCAGAAAGAGAGAAAAGAGTGCTGCAAGAGACACTATCACCCAAGGAACCACATCTATCCTGGCCACCATTGAGCCCAGGACCTGAAGATAATCCCAGGCCGAAGGAGACGGCTGCAACAGGAGCACTGAAATTTGGCTCCCAAGTTTCAGTCTGCATGCCTCTTGAAGAAACACCTGGCCTGTCTTCATGTCGATTCAGACACCCACATACTCCAAGGACTGAATGGGCTGCAGCTGGCTCTTCTTCAGGTTGACAATCCCAGGGCTTGAAGGGTCATTAAGATGGTCTGATCGGCTCTCTTCACTTCCTCCTGCAAAGGTGCTCCAATGAGCCAGTCATCCAAGTAAGGGAGAACCAGCCAACCCAGCTGCCATGACAACCATCACCTTGGTGAAAGTCCAGGGGGCTGTAGCCAGACTGAATTGGGGAGACTTGAATTGAAAATAATGCTCAGGACATAAAACCAAAGGAAGTGCCTGTGATCTGGAATTGGGATGTAGAGATATGCCTACGTCAAGTCCAACACCACCAGGAACTCCCCCAGCTGAACTGAGGCAAAGACCGACCGGAGTGTCTCCATATGAAAATGAGGCACTTTGAGTGTTGCATTAACGTACCTGAGGTCCAGGATGGGCCTCCAATCCTCTGAGGTTTTTTTGGGCATGACAAAGTATATGGAGTATCTACCAGAGTTCAAATCTGCGTCTGGCACCTGCTTGCTTGATTGAATGAATGAATGTTGGACCACATTTGGACAGTCGCCTGCTTTCTCTGATCTGCCTGCAGGCGAGTCCACAAACTGGGTAGAGAGAGGATGAGCAAACTCCAACTTGTTGCCGTCCCTAACAATTTCCAGAACCTATTGGTCAGTTGTGATAGCCTCCCAAGCTGCCAGGAAGTCCTGCAGGGAGAAGGAGGTACTGAAAACAGTGATCAGTTTCTCCTTCAACGGACTTGCAGGAGCAGATGCAAGGCCCTTAACCTGACCATTTATTTTTTTCATCAAAAGGGGACATATATTAATTGTCAGTCCCGCCCCAATCCTGCCCTAGTCCCACCTCAACCCTGCCCTAGCCCCACCCCCAATTTCTTCCATTCATTTTTCATGTACACATATCTTCATATTAATTCATAATGGTAACCTTAAAATTAAAAAAAACTACAAAGCACACTATACGCAGAGAAAATGTTAATTATCATTTGGGGTTTTCAAAGATGTCAAGGCAAATGACTTTAAAATATGCAATGTCACCTCAGTAACTATAGAAAAATAGACAAATATAGTGCAAAATATAGACAGAAGATATAAATTCTCAAAACTGACAGATTTTGATCACTAAATTGAAAATAAAATCATTTTTCCTACCTTTGCTGTCTGGTGTCTTGTGTTTCCTTCTTACTGTGCATTCTTTCTTTCTGTACTCAGGCCCAACAATTGTCTCTTTCTATTCCCTCCCTCCTTCCTTCCTATGTACTTAGTGCCCCCAGTGCCTCCTTCTCATGTCCATAGTGCCTCCCAGTGCCTCTGTCCTGTGTCCCTAGTGCCCCCAGTGCCTCCTTCCCATGTCCATAGTGCCCCCAGTGCCTCCTTCCCATGTCCATAGTGCCCCCAATGCCTCTGTCCTGTGTCCTTAGTGCCCCCGTGCCTCCTTCCCATGTGCATAGTGCCCCCAGTGCCTCTGTCTTTAGTGCCCCAGTGCCTCCTTCCCATGTCCATAGTGCCCCCCAGTACCTCTGTCCTGTGTCCCTAGTGCCCCCTTCCCATGTCCATAGTGCCCCCAATGCCTCTTTCCTATGTCCATAGTGCCTGTCCTGTGTCCTTAGTGCCCCCGTGCCTCCTTCCCATGTCCCTAATGCCCCCACTGCCTGTCCTGTGTCCTTAGTGCCCCCAGTGCCTCCCTCTCATGTCCCTAGTGCCCCAAATGCCTCCTTCCCATGTCCATAGTGCCCCCAGTTCCTGTCCTGTGTCCTTAGTGCCCCCAGTGCCTCCTTCCCATGTCCATAGTGCCCCCAGTGCCTCTGTCCTGTGTCCTTAGTGCCCCCGTGCCTCCTTCCCATGTGCATAGTGCCCCCAGTGCCTCTGTCTTTAGTGCCCGTGCCTCCTTCCCATGTCCATAGTGCCCCCAAGTACCTCTGTCCTGTGTCCCTAGTGCCCCCTTCCCATGTCCATAGTGCCCCCAATGCCTCTTTCCTATGTCCATAGTGCCTGTCCTGTGTCCTTAGTGCCCCCGTGCCTCCTTCCCATGTCCCTAGTGCCCCCAGTGCCTGTCCTGTGTCCTTAGTGCCCCCAGTGCCTCCTTCCCATGTCCCTAGTGCCCCCAATGCCTCCTTCCCATGTCCCTAGTGCCCCCAGTGCCTGTCCTGTGTCCTTAGTGCCCCCAGTGCCTCCTTCCCATGTCCATAGTGCCCCCAGTGCCTCTGTCCTGTGTCCTTAGTGCCCCCGTGCCTCCTTCCCATGTGCATAGTGCCCCCAGTGCCTCTGTCTTTAGTGCCCGTGCCTCCTTCCCATGTCCATAGTGCCCCCAAGTACCTCTGTCCTGTGTCCCTAGTGCCCCCTTCCCATGTCCATAGTGCCCCCAATGCCTCTTTCCTATGTCCATAGTGTCTGTCCTGTGTCCTTAGTGCCCCCGTGCCTCCTTCCCATGTCCCTAGTGCCCCCAGTGCCTGTCCTGTGTCCTTAGTGCCCCCAGTGCCTCCTTCCCATGTCCCTAGTGCCCCCAATGCCTCCTTCCCATGTCCCTAGTGCCCCCAGTGCCTGTCCTGTGTCCTTAGTGCCCCCAGTGCCTCCTTCCCATGTCCATAGTGCCCCCAGTGCCTCCTTCCCATGTCCATAGTGCCCCCAATGCCTGTCCTGTGTCCCTAGAGCCCCCAGTGCCTCCTTCCCATGTCCATAGTGCCCCCAGTGCCTCCTTCCCATGTCCATAGTGCCCCCAATGCCTCCTTCCCATGTCCATAGTGCCCCCAGTGCCTGTCCTGTGTCCTTAGTGCCCCCAGTGCCTGTCCTGTGTCCTTAGTGCCCCCAGTGCCTATCCTGTGTCCTTCCCATGTTCCTAGTGCCCCCAGTGCCTCCTTCCCATGTCCATAGTGCCCCCAGTGCCCGTCCTGTGACCCTAGTGCCCCCAGTGCCCGTCCTGTGTCCCTAGAGCCCCCAGTGCCTCCTTCCCATGTCCATAGTGCCCCAATGCCTGTCCTGTGTCCATAGTGCCCCCAGTGCCTGTCCTGTGTCCATAGTGCCCCCAGTGCCTGTCCTGTGTCCATAGTGCCCCCAGTGCCTGTCCTGTGTCCTTAGTGCCCCCAGTGCCTGTCCTGTGTCCTTAGTGCCCCCAGTGTCTGTCCTGTGTCCTTAGTGCCCCCAGTGCTTCCTTCCCATGTTCCTAGTGCCCCCAGTGCTTCCTTCCCATGTTCCTAGTGCCCCCAGTGCCTCCTTCCCGTGTCCCTAGTGCCCCCAGTGCCCGTCCTGTGTCCCTAGTGCCCCCAGTGCCCGTCCTGTGTCCCTAGTGCCCCCAGTGCCCGTCCTGTGTCCCTAGTGCCCCCAGTGCCCGTCCTGTGTCCCTAGTGCCTGTCCTGTTTCCCTAGTGCCCCCAGTGCTTCCTTCCCATGTCTCTAGTGCTCCCAATGCCTCCTTCCCATGTCCATAGTGCCCGTCCTGTGTCCCTAGTGCCCCCAGTGCCCGTCCTGTGTCCCTAGTGCCCCCAGTGCCTGTCCTGTGTCCCTAGTGCCTGTCCTGTGTCCCTAGTGCCTGTCCTGTGTCCCTAGTGCCCCCAGTGCTTCCTTCCCATGTCTCTAGTGCTCCCAATGCCTCCTTCCCATGTCCATAGTGCCCCCAGTGCCTGATTCCCATGTCCATAGTGCCCCCAGTGCCTTCTCTTGCCTTTGTCCCTCCCCCGAAGCCAGCCTGCCTGCCTACTTCCTTCCCTTTCTCCAGTGCCCGATTCACCCCCCCCCCCCCACCGCGATTCAAACCCTCTGCCCGCCCGTGTACCGCCGCTACCTACCAGTCTACCTCCTTGCCACGCCGATTGAAAGGCTGGGTCGCCGCTGCTTCTTGGCTTCTTCCTGACGTCAATTTTGACGTCGGGAAGAAGCCAAGAAGCAGCGGTGGCGGCCCATCTTTTCAATCGGCGCGGCAGGGAGAGAAAGTGATCAGCCGTCCTGGTGTCCCCGCGCACAGCTTCGGGACGCTGTCCCTGAAAACGGGACATTTTGGTGTCCCGAAGCGGTGGGTCGTGACAACGGGACGGTCGGCCCAACTGTCCCGTTGAAAACGGGACGTAAGGTCACCTGCTGCATACCTAGTTACCAGATCTCCAGGAAAATCTAGACATGTCCTCTTTTTACAGGACTGTCTGGGTGCCCGGATGGACTTTCCAAAACTCAAAAGTTATCCTGGTCTTGTAAAGTTCTGGTCGTGTCTGGATGGCCGAGCACATACGGATGTCACACGCATGCTGGGAGGCCTCCAGACACGAATTAGAGATCAGAAATTTTTAAAATGTGGCTTTTGGGGGGCAAGGTTTAGGGCAGGCTGGGTCGGGGGCTATGTGTCCGGGACTTATGGAACAAACTATTGTAACCCTAAGCATACCATCCCTATTGCGCTGGAAATAACTAGTAATTCACGACAGAAGGCGTTAACAGAATCAAAAAGGGGTGAGCTACTCAGGTCCCGACCAACTTTTCCGCTGCGCTACCTGAAAAGCAAACATGCAGCACCACCCAGAAACCAACATGAATAAGCAGCTTTTCGCATTATGTAAGGCTCATGTTAATGCTGTTAGTATAAGGTTTTTCTCTTACCTCCCCGTCGTTCCTAATGACCTATAATTCCACTTCCTCTTTCCCTCCTGAGTTCAGCTCCCAGAACTACCGGAAGAGGAGACTGGAGAGGAAGCAACCTTCCAGCACGCAAGCGTATCAGAACGAAAACGTCACACCCTGGGCTGCAACAGCTGCTGCTTTAGAGATTCACTTCTAATTGCGTACACGCCTTGTAGTGTTGCCAGTTGAGCCACGTTGGAAAACTGTCTGGAGGTTGCCTTTATTTGGGCTACGTTCTTGCAGTGTATTCCGACTGAGATTCTGGTGCTCCCAGCACCTCTCTGTTTCTTTAAACCTTCCATTCTAGTGCTCCCCGCCTTGCTTTCCAAGCCTCATTCTGGTGCTCCAATAGTTTCACGTAGAACGTTCCAAGCCTCGTTCTGATGTCACCACACACTTTCCGTAATGCTTCAGAGAGCCTTGATTTGAACTGAAGTACATGCTGCGCCTCACCCAAGGCAATGATAGTCTGTTATATCAGAGTCGGGATGAGGAGATCTGACGTGCTCTTCTGTGTATAGAAAACCAATTCTTGGGACTTTCTGCTCTAGACGTCATAAGAAAAGTGAGACATTTTTCTTTTTATATAGATTTAGGTTCTGATTTAATTGGTATTAGATTTTTTTTTAAATAAAAGGGCGCTGAAAAATACAAGGCTAAATCGCTTTTGCTGCATGCACATTGGGCTTGCCCTGCCATTTGAATACCAGTCTCTGACACCTGTGAATGCACATTGCAACAGTGGAAAGACGGGAAGAGGGCGGGGACTATAAGATGCTGCTTGGGCTTTGCTTGTTGCCTGCTCTTCATTCTACAAAAGCTCAAACGGACTTCTTAAAGTGTGAAAAAAAGAGAACTTCGTACAGGGAAGGAAAGTCTGAGAAAAGTGAAAGCATGAATCCTTCTGTTTTTTTCTTTCTCTCTTTGCAACAGAGAAGTGGGGTTTGCATGCCTGGGGTTTGGCAACAATATGTGCTTTGTCTTTTTTCTGGGAGGATGCAAACGGCAGGGCCAGCCCAACCATTAAGCAAAATTTAAAAGGTGGCTTAGGAAAGCAGCTGTAGTCAATTTCAAAATACTGTAATATATTCTGATAATCACACAGGCTCAAAGAAGCCTCAGCATGTAACTGCAAGAAGAGTGTGTAATTTCCACAAGAATACTGTAGTAACATACATAGTAGATGATGGCAGATATAAACCAAGATTTTTGAGCCAAAAAATGGCCCAAAATGGGGATCTTGGTTTATATTCAGGTCCTTGGATCTGTGCCCACCCTCCACCCCTGCCTGGATCTGTTACAGGCCTCTCGTGGGCCTGTCTGAAGCCCTGGTGATCAAGCTGTGAGGTGGACAGGAGCGATCGTTCCTATGTCCTGTCCCGGCCAACTCTAAACCACGCCGCTTCCCTGATCCCTGCAGACTTTACCTTTAAAGCCCTGGTGGTCTAGTAGTGAAGCAGGGCAGTAGCAATCTTCCTATGCTTTTGCCCCCATGAGTTCCCGCAATCGAAAATACCATGAGTTCCCATTGCAGTCTTATGAGTTCTCATGGTCTTGCATCAGGCAGTTTTGATCGCGGCTCTGATGGGGCAGGAGCATAGGAAGACCATTGCTGCCCCTCTTCATCACTAGACCACCACGGATTTAAATGTTACGTCTGCAGAGGTCAGGGAGGTGGATTGGTTTAGAGCTGGCTGGGATAGGACGTGGGAAGGAGCTCACTGCTGGACCACTAGGGTTATGGTGGTCTGATCGTGTGTTAATCATGCAACTGCACAGTTTTAAGAATTGCGGCTACCTCAAACATAGGCTCCGGAAATATAGGCCAGGGTTTTGAAGGCCTACATTTCTGGCGCCTATGTTGGACTTGAATCATGTCTATAGAGGTGCCTAAGAATGCCTAAGGTCGTTTCTGGTGTTAACCACACCTACTTCAACCTTAGGCGTTCTAAAGTGCCTCCATAAGCACAATCAAGGCAATATTTTTGCAAGCGCTACATTTTTTTTAAAACAGTTTTTAAATCATCTTTAATGGCTTTGCCAATTAAGTTAGGTTCCTAACTTAAAATGCCATTTAAAGAACTTGCCCTAATTTACTGTACAATAGTGACTGAATTGCACCTTTGAAACTATTCTCCCCTCTCATCTCTCCTGATTACAGTAGATATGCTTGTATGCGTACATGCACATACCAATACACTTGCAAATATGCACAAATACGATACAAGAAAACAGAGAAACATATACCACATGTACAGCGTACAGATGTGCATTTGCACGTGTGAAAGAAAATAGATATGAACAACTTGTTTCATATTTTGTTCTTTTGGATTTCTCTATGTTGTTTCTTAATGCAAAATATGGTTATTTTGTCTTCCTATATAATCACTGCATCTCATACTTTTTTCATAACTGTTCCTGTATTATTTTAATATATATAAAAGTTTAAATGAAAAATTGATGAATTTTTACTTGTAATAATATATTTGTCATAATTGACCTTAGGCCCTCTTTTACTAAGCCGCGGTAGAGGTTTCTACTGCGGTCTGGAGTGCTAAATGCTCTTACACTGCTCCAGTGCTCCAGTGCTCCAGTGCTCCAGTGCTCATAGGCCTCCTTCTACTGTGGCTTAGTGAAAGGGGAGGCTAATGAATGGTAATGTTTGTTAATCATTTTTATTGTTTATTTGCAGTCTTTAATTTTGAATGGGCAAAGCATGGTCTCTAACAAGATGGTTATAAAGGTAGGTGGAGGTTTTAGGGGTTTATTTAAAAAAAAATGGACATTGGTTTGTTAGCACTTGCATGTGTTGCTGTAAAGTTTGTTTTATTCAGTGTATATATATATATATATTCACTCTTTTATATGTATATCTATCTATGGGGCTCATTTTCAAAGTGTTTAGACACACAAAGTACTATAGAAACTTAGCACTATCAGAACCTAAGCAGGGTCGGGCCTGGCTAGTACCTGGATAGGAGACCTTGGAATACCAGGTGCTGTAGGCTGCGTGCCCCTATGTTTGGCAGCAGTGATATAGTGGAGCTGTACACTGTGCGGGATAAGGCAATGGTAAACCACTCCTGTACTCTGCCATGAAGTATTATAGGATGGATACCTCACTGAGCATGTTGCCATGAGTCTGTGGCATTGTGTTTATACAGTGGAACCTCGGTTTGCGAGTAACCCGGTTTGCGAGTGTTTTACAAAACACTCAGCAAACTTTTGACTCGCAAACCGAGCACTGCCCCGATAAATGAGCACTTACAGACCAGGAAGCGCTTCTTCGGGGGATTCCTCTTCCGTCTTCCAGCCAGCCTTCCACGTCGGGTGCCTTCTGCAGGTTGGAGGATCTCTGTCTGGGCATGCGCGGCTGGGTACTGTCCCGCCTGCGCGTTACGTGTGACGCGCACAGCGTCAATCATCAGCGTTGTGCGTGTCATGCGCGGCATAAGGGTGGGGCGGCGATTGGCTGCGTGGGCTCTCCACCATGCGAGGGGCATCCGATGTGGAGGAATGGCCGGCGGATGGGGGAGGCATCCCTCTGAAGGCACTGCGGGGTTCTCCAGCAGCTGGCGGACATTACACGCCCCCCCCCCCCCCCCCCGAAGCGGCACTGTCGGGTTCTTCCGATGACGGACAGAGGAGACAGCACTGCAGCACCCGGCCCCGACAGGTACAGACCCCGGGTTCTGGAACCAATCATTGCTGTTGCCACTATTGTCTATGGAGAACTTGGCTTTGATAAACGAGCATTTTGGATTACGAGCATTTGGAACGGATTGTGTTCATAATCCAAGGTACCACTGTATATACTAGTGTTTAAGCCTGTTGGATTAATGGGTACTAGAATAGGTGTGTAGACTTCGGGAGCCCTTTTATCAAGCCGCGCTAGCCGGGTTAGCGCATCGGACATTTCATCACACGCTAACCCCTGCGGCCGGCTAAAAAACTAACACCTGATCAATGCAGGTGTTAGCAGCTGGTGCAGCAGGCGGTTTAACGCGTTTTACACGCGTTAAACCCCTACCGCAGCGTGATAAAAGGACCCCCTAGGCATTTCTTTATTTCTTTCTTTCTCTATGTCTGTCTTTCTTTCTCTCTCCCTACACTCTTTCTTTCTGTCTCTCTCCTTGGCCGCTGTCTGTCTGTCTTTTTTTTCTTTTTGTCTCTCTCCTTGGCCGCTGTCTGTCTGTCTCTTTTTTTTCTTTCTGTCTCTCTCCTTGGCCGCTGTGTGTCTGTCTGTCTCTTTTTTTTCTTTCTGTCTCTCTCCTTGGCCGCTGTCTGACTGGCTTTTTTTTTTTTTTTCTTTCCGTCTCTCTCCTTGGCCGCTGTCTGTCTGTATTTCTTTCTGTCTCTCTCCTTGGCCGCTATCTGTCTGTCTTTTTTTTCTGTGTTTTTTTTTCTATCTCTCTCTCTCTCACCTTGGCTGCTGTCTGTCTTTATTTCTGTCGCTCTCCTTGGCCGCTATCTGTCTGCTGTCTCTCTCCTTGGCCGCTCTCTGTCTGTCTTTCTTTATTTCTCCCCCTCTGTCTTCCCCATGTCCTTTCAGTGTCCTCCCCCCTGTCTTCCCCATGTCCTTTCAGCATCCTTCTTCCCCCCCCGTCTTCCCCATGTGCTTTCAGCGTCCTTCTTCCCCCCCATCTTCCCCATGTGCTTTCAGCGTCCTTCTCCCCCCTCTGTCTTCCCCATGTGCTTTCAGCGGCCTTCTCCCCCCTCAGTTTTACGCATTTCCCTTAAGCGTCTTTTCTTCTCCACTCCACCTTTCCTCCCTTTCTCCCTCCCTGCCCCTTACCTTTGTGGCGCTTCCCCACCCGACCGACAACAGAACAGGCCCGGTCGGACAAATCTCCCTGTCCTGTAGCCACGAATCTAAATTACCTTCTTACAGCAGCTGGAGTAGTGAAGCTGCTGTAAGAGGTAATTTAGATTCGCGGCTACAGAGCAGGGAGGTTTGTCGGCCGGGCCTGTTGTCGGTCGATCAGGGGACCTGACCGGCTGTGCACATTCCCCGGGGCGGACCGCCCCCCCCCTTTCGTACGCCATTGCCTTCTCCCTACCTGCCTTGTCGCACACAGCCGACCGGAAGTCTTCCTGATGTCAGCGCTGACGTCGGAGGAAGGGAGGGCTTTGCTTAAGCGGGTCCCGCGGGATTCCCGTCATCCCCGTTCCCGTGCAGCTCTCTATTTCGATGTCGTCCACCACGACATACTACTTTATCAACTTTCCGAGATAGGAATTGACTCCACCGTCCTAAAGTGGTTCTCAAACTTCCTTCGCTCTCGCTCCTACACTGTCAACTCAAATAGCACTATGTCCGTTCTTTGGACACCATCTTTTGGTGTCCCTCAGGGATCACCCCTGTCCCCTATTCTCTTTAACATCTATATGTCCTTCCTGAAGCTCCTCCAACTATCCCCCCTTGAAACAATCTACACATACTCTGATGGCATCCTTGTCCTCCTTGAGACAGACCAGAACCTCACCAACCTCCATGAGAACATTACATCTTGCATAATGAGACTCCACTCCTGGTCCCTCTCGGTACAGACGAAATTGAATGAATCAAAAACAAAATTACTCTGGCTCGGCCTAAAATTAGAACATCTGCCCATCCTCTTCACACTACCCACAGGTGCTGCACTGCAACTTGAGTTCTCAAGCAAGGTCCTTGGCATCATTATTGATTCTTCTCTCTCCCTCAATGATCACCTCAACTCCTTGGCAAAATATTGCTTTTTCAGCCTCCACATGCTGAGGAAAGTAAGATCTTACATTCACCAAAAACATTTTGCCGTCCTTGTTCAATCCATCATCCTCTCCAAACTTGACTACTGTAATGCCATTTACTTAAGCCTAACAAAAAAAAGTCTTCAAAGACTTCAGTTAATCCAGAATACTGCAGCCAAGTTGATCTTTGCAAAACGCAAATCTGATCATGTCTCCCCACTCTTGGCCAATCTTCACTGGCTCCCAGTAATTTCCAGAATTCATTTCAAATGCTCCTGCCTGGCTTTTAAGATCATTCACGGCATCCTTCCTCCCCTTATCCCACTATCCTATAACTCCTCAAGTCCTGACTCCAGCAGACCCGCCCAAAGATATAAACTATCCTTCCCTCTCTTCACGGTATTCTCTATGCAGGTAAACTGGGAAAATCCATTCTCTTCAAAATCACAGGTCTTTTGAACGACCTTACTATCCCACTGCGGAACCTGGGCTCCCTCCAATTATTCTACAAGCAACTGAAAACTTGGCTTTTCTCTAAAATGTAACTCTATCTTCCCCCTTACTCTTCCCTTCTATATATAAGCTCATGTAAACCTTTCCCTTCTCTTCTTATATTTTAAGTTCTTGTAAACCGTGTCGAGCTCCACTTCCGTGGAGATGATGCGGTATATAATCTTAAGGTTTAGTTTAGTTTAGTTTAGTCTACTGCGAACTATCAAGACTCAAAGTGAACAAACCGGACAATCTACACCCCAGGGTGCTTAGAGAGTTGTGTGATGTTCTGGCAGAACCGTTATCCATACTCTTCAATCTTTCTCTGAGTACAGGAAGAGTCCCCTTGGACTGGAAGACAGCCAACGTCATCCCACTCCACAAAAAGGGCTGAAGGACAGAGGCTGCGAATTACAGACCAGTGAGTCTCACATCCATAGTGAGTAAACTCATGGAAACACTAATTAAACGTAAAATAGATCCTGGACGAGGGGAATCTACGAGATCCCCACCAACATGGATTCACCAAGGGAAGGTCCTGCCAATCCAATCTAATTAGCTTCTTTGACTGGGTAACAAGAAAGCTGCATGTGGGGGAGTCCCTAGACGTCGTGTACTTGGACTTCAGTAAAGCTTTTGATAGCATCCCACACCACAGGTTATTGAACAAGATGAAATTGATGGGATTAGGAGAGACATTAACTGCATGGGTCAATGATTGGCTAAGCGGTAGACTTCAGAGGATGGTGGTAAACGGTACCCTCTCCAAAACGTCGGAGGTGACCAGTGGAGTGCCACAGGGCTCGGTCTTGGGCCCGATCCTATGCAACATATTCGTAGGGACCCTGACTCAAGGGCTTAAAGATAAAATAACATTGTTTGCTGATGACGCCAAACTATGCAACATAGTAAGTAAAAGCACTTTACCTGACAGTATGACGCAAGACCTACTTTTATTGGAACATTGATCCTCAACTTGGCAGCAGAACTTCAATGCTAAAAAATGTAAGGTCATGCACCTTGGCAGCAGAAATCCGTGCAGAACTTACACACTAAATGGGGAAACCTTAGCTAAGACTAAAGCAGAACGTGATTTAGGAGTGATAATTAGTGAAGACATGAAAACTGCCAATCAAGTGTAGAAGGCTTCATCAAAGGCTAGACAAATGATGGGTTGTATCCGTAGAAGCTTTGTCAGCCGGAAACCCGAAGTCATCATGCCGTTGTACAGATCCATCTGGAGTATTGTGTACAATTCTGGAGGCCACATTACCAAAAAGATGTGCTGAGAGTTGAGTCGGTTCAACGAATGGCCACCAGGATGATCTCGGGGCTCAGGGATCTCTAGTATGAGGAAAGGCTGAATAAATTGCAGCTATACTCACTCGAACGTAGAGAGAGAGGAGACATGATTGAGACATTTAAATATATCACGGGCCATATCAAGGTGGACGATGATATCTTCTTTCTTAAAGGATCCCCGGCCACAAGAGGGCATCCGCTAAAAATCAGGGGCAGGAAATTTCATGGTGACACCAGGAAGTATTTCTTCACCGAAAGGGTGGTTGATCATTGGAATGAACTTCCGCTGAAGGTGATTGAGGCCAGCAGCGTGCCAGATTTTAAGAGTAAATGGGACACGCATGTGGGATCTCTAGGGAGGTAAAGTCAAAGGGGGTGGGTCATTAGAGTGGGCAGACTTGATGGGCTATGGCCCTTTTCTGCCGTCATTTTTCTTTGTTTCTATGTTTCATTAAGAAATAAAAGTAAGAATGTTGCCATTTTTCTTAACATCTTCAAAAAACAGTACGAAAAGAAAACATTTCACTACTTTTAATGCCGTTGCATTACAAATCAAATATGTACAGTACTTGAATTATTTTAGAAAATACTAATCTGGAACATTCAGCCTCATGCTGTAATTTTGTAATATTTTCAGTAGAGGGAGCGGTTGATCTACAGTTGAATAGTCTCTTCTGGCCTTTGATGTGATATGTTCTTAAAAGCAGTCGTAGGTTGGTATAGAATTTGTCAAATGAACTTAGCTTAAACTACAGGGATTTAGTTTGTACTTTGTTGTTCTCCGAGAAGTTTGGATTGGTTTGATATGCATCAAATCTGCTATTAAATAATGTAGAAAATAGTTTGTACACTTTTGGGGGCAGTGACATTAAAACTGCTACATGGAGGGGGACCTAGGTTTGATTCTTTGTTCAGGTCATCTGATCCCCACATTGGCTGAGGATGCTCCAGAGGCAGTGTTCACTTGAGAAGGGGAGTTCTAATCATCATGCAGTGGTGACACCAAGGGCTCCTTTTACGAAGCCACGGTAGCAGCTTTAACGCGCATGACTTTTAATTACGCGCTAACCCCCCGTGCTAGCCGAAAAACTACCGCCTGCTCAAAAGGAGGCGGTAGCGGCCAGTGCGGCTGGCAGTTTAGTGCACGCTGTTACGTGCATTAAACAGCTACCGTGATTTCTTAAAGGAGCCCCAAGTGTTTGGATTTAGTACCTGTGCTTATGGAATTCAGGGAGAATTCCTAGTGCATAGCACCTGGCCCAGGATGATGGTGCAATGATTGAACTAAAAAAGAGGAAAAGAGAGAGTTTTTAAAACAAATTAGTTGCAAATGAAAGCATATGGCTTAATTTCTCATCCTTAAAGGAACAAGAGGAAGACAGCTGTGGCCAGATCTGGAACATTGTAGATAAAGAGGAAAGGCGAATATAGTATGAGCTATCTTTGTATCAAAGACAGCACCTTAAGATGGTGATTACGGCATACATTTTATGGTGATGCACCAAAAAACTGTTACTTGCCTGTAACAGGTGGCTTGTGTAGCAGAATTGATAAGGCACACAAGTGAATGATATCATTTGATGGTGCCGAGATGAAACTGCTCTCCCAGAGCTCAGAACTTTAGTGTAAAGATTAGCGTAAAGTTCTGATCGTGATTGGCCCTTTCAGTTCCTTAGTTGGTTCCAAACTCAAGGCAGTTAAAACAACTACTGGAAGAAGGTTGTGGTTTTCTAGGTATGAGTTTAGGACTTTGGCTACCAGGCCTTCCATTAGCTTGACATAAAGTGGAATTGAGGCTATGGGTCTGTAGTTGGATGGTTGGTCTATTTCTCCTTTGGGGTCTTTCAAGATTGGGGTGATGATGATTTCGCTGAGGTCTTGTGGGAAAAGGCTATAAGTTAGTAGGGTTTGTATCCATTGCAAGAATAGGGTGCAAAATAGTGTACTGGAGGCTTTCAATAAGTATGGGGGGCAGTGTTTGAGGTCGCAAGTTGCGTGGCTGTATTTGTTGTAGAGTTTGTTGAAGTCTGACCATGGTATGAGAAGTGGGACCATGTTCTGTCAGCGACAACTGCTTCTTCTTCTGTGGAGGGTGTTGTGATCTCTTCTAGGTGCATAGGTGTTCCATGAAGGTGGATCTTATGGTTGCTATTTTGTCTTTGAAGAATATTGCTAAGAGGGTAGCTGTGGGTGTGGGCGCATTGCTGCTTGCCAGGTAGGGTTTGGTGTCTGTGAGTTCTTTTAGTAGTTGGAATAGTTTTTTTGTGTCTTGAGATTCTTTTCCTATTTGCTTTGTATAGTATGTTTTTCTTTTCGTTTTTGTTTGTATTTTTGGTTCAGTTTTCTCCTTGTTGTTTTTGTGGAGTCTTGACTGTTTTTCCTCCATTTTCTTTCTAGTTGTCTGCATTGTCTTTTTGTTTACGTGAGATATAGGTTATTTTTTGTGTGTTTGGTTTGTTTTTGTTGTTGGTCCAGTTGATATTGAAAGAGTATGTATAGTGGTCTGACCAGAGGGAGCGGTACCAGTTTCCATTTGATGTGTGAATTTCTGGTTGGTCTCCTAGGATTAAGTTGTAAGTTGTCGTTAATGAGTTTTGGTAGATAAAGTCTTCAAATTTTGGTTTTGCTGTGTTCCAGTTTCCTGGTGTTATGTAGCAAAGCATGCAGTTTAGGATGCCTTTGAGTGAGAAGCCTGAGAGTTGGCAGGCTAGTAAGTCCATGTATGGGGTAGTAATTTTGTCTTGTATTTTTAGGTCTATGGTGTTTTTGGCTATGATGGCAATTCTTCCTCCTCTTTTGTTTTCTCTGCAGACCACTACTATTTTGTATCCTTTAGGGCAAACTTCTGTTATTCTGAGGTCTATTTCAGAGGTAAGCCATGTTTCAGTGAGAAAGAGGCAGTCCAGTTTTTCTCTTTCTATCCAGTTTTTATGTGTTCTGTTTTTGGGCCTATGGCTCTTATGTTTAGTTATGCACATGTGAGATTGGTGTAGTTTGTTGTTTTGCTGTGAGTTGTTTTCGGGTAGATGAGCGATCTTTGGTGAGAGTGCATTTTGGTCTTGTAGGGGTTAGTCGGTCTTCTTGTTATTTGTGTGTTGGGGTGGTAAGTGTAGATCTGGTAGTTTGTGTATCTGTCTGTCGTGATTCATCTGGATGGGTGGAGAATTCCATTGGTATTTGATATAGTTGGTATTGGGAAGATGTTGTTTGCTGTTGTCTTCCGGTTGGCTAGGATCAGGGCAATCAGTAAGATAGCTTGTGTGTTTTTGTGGTGTAGTTAACATTTTGAGAGTAAGCGTGTCTGGTAGTGTGATTGTATGAAACCAAATTGTAGGTAGCATGCAGGTTGGTTGGGGTAATTTGGTTGCTTCGCTAAGTTGTGGCAGTTCAGTCGTTTCTCTGTCGCTTTGCTAAGGTGCTCATCAGTGCGTCTTTGGCATGTGTCTTAGACTGTTCGTCGAACGGCTGTGCGTTGTTAGGGTTGTGTCATTTAGGTAGTTTTGAGGGTTGTAGCATCGGGGAGGGGCGGAGTGTGTACCGGAGAAAGGCAAACTGAGCCTTCGAACTGGCTCAGCGGGTTGTAGTTTCGGGGGAGGAGGAAGGGGAAGCGGTGGAGTGTGCTCCCACACCCGGTGAGGTCCTCCCAAATGCTACCAGAGAAAGGCAGGTAGAAGTTCAATCTGTCCCACTGAGCCTTCCAACTGGTTCAGCGGGTTGTAGCTTCGAGGAAGGGCAGAGTGTGCTCCCACATCCAATGAAGACTTTCTGCCTGCTACCGGAGAAAGGCAGGTAGAAATTCAAAGTGTCCCACTGAGCTTTCACATAAGTACATAAGCATGGCCTCTGCCGAGTCAGACCATAGGTACATCATGCCCAGCAGTCCGCTCCCGCGGCGGCCCCCCAGGTCAATGACCTGTAGTGATCTATTACTCAAGAGCATTTTGTCTTGTATAGTAATCCTCTAATTGTACCCCTGGATTCCCTTACCCTTCAGGAATTCGTCCAATCCCTTTTTGAAACCCAAAACCGTACTCTGCTCAACCACCCCCTCTGGAAGTGCATTCCAGGTGTCCACCACCCTCTGGGTGAAGAAGAACTTCCTAGCATTTGTTCTAAACCTATCTCCCTTCAATTTTTTTGAGTGTCCTCTAGTTCTTGTTGCCCCCGCCAGTCTGAAGAATCTGTCTCTCTCTACCTTCACTATACCCTTCATGATCTTATAAGTTTCTATCATATCCCCTCTAAGTCTCCTCTTTTCCTATTGGCTCGGTGGGTTGTAGCATCGGGGAGGGCTGGAGTGTGCTCCCACGCTCTGTGAAGTCCTCCTGTAACAACCTCAGCAACAATCATACAAAAATATACAAATATACCCCCTCCCAGTTTACTAAACCGCGATAGCAATTTTTAGCACAGGGAACTGCGCTGAATGCCACGTGCTGCTCTTGATGCTCATAGGCTCCCTGCGCTAAAAACTGCAATTGCGGTTTAGTAAAAGGGAGCCATAGTGCAAAATATAGACAGCAGATGTAAATTCTCAAAACGGATACATTTTGATCACTGAATTGAAAATAAAATAATTTTTCCTACCTTTTTAGTCTGGTGATTTCATGAGTCTCTGGTTGCACTTTCTTCTTCTGACAGTGCATTCAATATTTCTTCCCTTCTTTCAGCCTCCTGTATTCTTCCTCTCCTCCAGACCTCATTCTCTCCCCCAACTTTTTCTTTCTTTCTCCCTGCCCCCCTTTCTTTCTCTCTCCTCTCCATGCCCCCTTTCTTTCTGACTCCCTGTTCCCCCTTTCTTTCTGTTTCACTTCATTTATTTGTCTTCTTGCCCCCCTTTCTTTCTATCTCCCTGCCTGCCCCCTTTCTTTCTTTCTCCCTGCCCTCCCCCAAGCCACTAGAATGGGCTCCGCAATCGACTCGTGTTGCCGTCCCAATCTACTGGTCGATCGCGATTTGACATATTGGGCACCCCTGGTTTAATGACTTGCCAAGATCACAATGCACTGCGGTAGAATCTGAACAGGGCTTCCCTAGTTCTCAGTCTGCTGCTCTGATTTCCTCCACTCATCCATGATAGATATTAAAGCAATTTGAAATCCAAAAAATGATGAGAGATTTTTTGAAATGTTTGCAGCAAAAGTATAAATGTTAATAGGCATTTTAGGCCTGTTTTGCTGTTGTTGATGTGTACTGTCCATGCGTCTGTTTATCCGTCCATCCAAATGCATGATGTGTATGCGTACTTAGCCCTCAGACTTATACCAGCCTCTCCCCATGTACCCAAAGGTACATCCCCTATCTCCCAGTGCACTCACAAGTAAGTCCTCACAGGCTAACAAACCTCATATGTGTCCAACCCCGTTGCCCCACACTCATATGTAAGTTACATCTCCCCATGCATTTACAACCACCTACTGTCCATGGAGTTTTTTGCTCATTCACTCCACCCCGTCTGTCAGTGCTTAGAGTGTGCACTTTTCAACTTTGCGGTTGATGATAACTAAAATACATTCTTCCCTTTCTATTCTAAAATGTACTTACTCAGCTGAAATTTAGACTGTACTGTGTTTACATATTTCTGTTTTGCATTCACCATGATGCGGCACTTTTCTGGCTGACCTGTTTCTACTTGAATGAGCTTATTTCCTCCATAGACAAGTCACGCAGGATCAGGCTGCACTTCAGTTCTCTGATGTGCACTCACTTTCCTCTTAGACAAGCAATCCGATGAGTAACTCTTATTGCAGAGTAATGTGATTTATGGTCATTTGATGAAAACAGAAGCAGGGATATAATTCCACACCCTTCTTTGGTCTTGTGTGAAGAGAATGGGTTTCACTTCCCACAGTTGCTCATTTCCCATCAGTCTGGACAGCGCTGCCATTCAAGCAGTGGTTTGGTTCCGCAGCAGTGAGCTCTAAAAATGATTGACTGGAGCTTACATTTTCTGTCCACATTGATGCAGCCTAGGGAACTGCCTCTTACACTACGATCTTGTGACCACTATTTCAGGTTCAGAAAACTTTTTAAAGCATTTCTGTACCAAGACAGGGAACCATCCCTGAAGTAACTGAAATGACAATTGTTAAAAGCCCATTTCTAAACTGTCTAATGCAACTGCTGGGACAAAATGAAGAGCTAACAATGACCTACTTGAACTTGGAACTATGTATTTCTAACTATGACCTAACTGTATTAACAACTGCTCTGATCTACCTGTACTAGCAACTCGATTGAATGTTTGTGTCAAACTGTCCATTGTAACTTCCTGGGTAACTGACCCAACCTTGAATTGAACAGATGAAGGCAGAATAGAAATCCTGATTAACATAACATATTTATTTTTCTTGCCTATACTGCAGTCCTTAACGTTGGCTACAGCTCAGTCATAGACTGTTTTTAATTGGGGGAAAATAATAGACTTGGTAACAATTGTCTGGTTAATATTGCTGAGTCCTGCCACGGGGATTTCTCAGTTGAATGACTCTTTTCACTTTGTTTCCTCTTTACTGGCTGGCATCACCCTATTAGAGGACGAGGAGTGCTCTGACATCCAGTCAGTAGGCGCAGTATCAGACCTCATTTCTCTAGGCTGAGCTCTGCTACTTGAGTGCATTTATATGTCAGAAGCACTACAAGTAATAACCCTCTTATTAAAATTACATTCAAAAGTGTTTTGTTTCTAATTCTGTAAGCTGTTCTCAGCAGTTTCTTTTAGCTTCTCAAATGAAACTTAAAGACTTACCCAGAAAACCTAGTTTAGGATATATGAAAACTGAACTACATATATAGATATAATTATTCACATAAGTATTGTCATCCAAAATCATGTATATGTCACCTTGTGGTGACTACATCGAGAACTCTGATGTGACTAATATAATGAAAACAAATTGTACATTGGTCTAGATTCACTAAGCCCACCGTGTTTGCGATCGTATACTGACCCGATTTTCCTCTGACCCGATTCATTAACCTCTGTGCCGATCATCCTCTGATCCGATCCGATCCACGCATGCAAATGAGGGGGAATGGCATGCAAAGTAGGAAGGATGTGATTCACAAAACAATTTCAGGTACACCGACTGGGCTGCCCGATCAAAAAAACAAGCGACTGCTGAAGACCAATCGCTTGTGCAAAATCCCTGCTCTCTGCCCCAATTCTCCTGCTCTCTGCCACGATTCTGCTTCTCCTACCCCGATTCTCCTGCTCTCTGCCACGATTCTTCTTCTCCTACCCCAATTCTGCTTCTCCTGCTCTCTGCCCCGATTCTCCTGCTCTCTGCCCCGATTCTGCTTCTCCTGCTCTCTGCCATGATCAGCTTCTCCTGCTCTCTGTCCCAACTCCCTGCTATGATTCTGCTTCTCCTGCTCTCTGTCACACGGGCTTGTGAAAGTTTCCAGCTCTTCATTCGCGGTGACCATGTGCAGACCATCTACAGGCAAAGAAGATCAAGGATCGCTTTCCAGCGATCTGTGCGGTCGGTGGGGGTGTGCCTCCGAGCGCCCTCATTTGCATCATCCCCATTTGTGAATCAGTCAGCCTGCCTCGAATCAGCCATGGATCAGACAGGATCGGGCAGGTTAGTGAATCTAGACCATTGTTTTGTCAGATATTAAGTTCATTGTCTATCATTTTGAAACTTTAAGGATCCTTTTCTAAGCTGTGTTAAGCAGGTATCTTGGGTTTTACTATGCATTAAGCATTAGCATTGACCTATGCTAATGGTTTATGAATGTTAAAACAATCAGCACAGAGTATGTACATATGTGTTTTTGGGTTGTGGAACGAATCGTCTGAGTTTCAATTATTTCTTATGGCGAAATTTGACCAAGGTTTTACTGTGTGTGTGTGTATGTATATATATATCCTATATAATAAAAGGCTAACTCGCGCATGCGCACTCCTATTTGCGTGCTTCCATGATCAGTAGTTCCGTGGCCGCATGAGTGCGCATGCGCGAGTCCCCAGCCTTACTTTCCAGCACCTACCACTCGCCGAAGCGCTGGCTCCCATGGAGATGTTGTTTTTCTGTTTGGGGCTGCGGCGGCATCTTTTCTCGGGAGCTGCACCAGTGTCGGAGACAAGGCTTCTGACGCTGGTGCGCCTCTTGAGGGAGACTGCCGCGGCGGCTTTGGACAGAGGGGTAGCATTTTCGTGGGAGCCGGCCTTCGGAGAGGCTTGAGAGTGTGCATGCGTGGCCGATCAGCGCCCTCACCACCTCTGCAAGTCGAGAGGGATCGCGGGCGGTCAGCGCCCCCACCACCCCGAAGATGCACAGAGTAGCAGCAGGGCCATCGTCAAAGGGAGCACAAAACATGGCAGAAATTAAGAGTAATCAACAATTCCTCTTGCTTCTCACTTCAGAATCCAGGCTCCCGGTTGATAACGAAAAGGCGGAGCAAGGAGACCACAATCACAGTAAGCACGAGTTCGGGGCATTAGCGAGCAGGGTTGCCATGGAAACCCCGCTCGAGTCAAGTATAACCCTTAGACTGGAGGAGAAAAAATCTCAAAAGGTACAAAAAATCTCCCCCACCCCAAAAAAAGATGTTAACAGAATAGGAGGGAAGAGACAACTGGAACTAACCGCCTTAATAAGTGATTAAATGAAGTCCAATGTTATAGTGAAGGAAAGCCCTCAGTCACACAGCTAACCTGGAGAAAAGTAAGAAAACAGCTGTACCCTTGGGGTTTTCTTACTTTTCCCCAGGTTAGCTGTGTGACTGAGGGCTTTCCTTCACTATAACATTGGACTTCATATACTCACTTATTAAGGGGTTAGTTCCAGTTGTCTCTTCCCTCCTATTCTGTTAACATCTTTTTTGTACCTGTGGAAACCCAGCTGGCATAACAAAAATGATGCAGTCGCAAGGGTCAGTGAAAGGGGATCAGGAGCGACATGCATAGCAGGGGCTTAGAGGGCAAGAGAGCTGCAGTTGGAGAGACTGAGGAAGGGAATGTTCAGATAAAGAAGAACTGAGACTGAAGAAGGAATAAAAATTAAAAAAAAAAAAAAAGGAAGAGACACCTACAGGGAAACACAGGATCAGGAACATACAGAGAAAACAGGAGAACGTAGAGGTTTGCAGGAATTAGGAGCATATAGATAAAGGAGAGCAGAGACCCCTGCAAGAAGAGAAAAAGAGCAAAGAGACTGGGAATGATAAAGAGCAGAGATGCTTGCAGGGAGAAAAAGCGAGGCAGTAATGTTGCAGCTGGAGAGTGCAGAATGAGGAAGAAAGCAGAGACAGCGCTACACAGGGAAATGGAGGGGAGAGAGAGAAAGAAAAAGACAGACAGACATATATTCTAGCACCCATTAATGTAACGGGCTTAACGACTAGTGTGTATATATATACACATTGTGTTGACTGTTTTAAAACTCGTAAACCATTAACATAGGTCAATACTAATGCTTAATGCACAGTAAAACCTATGCTACCTGCTTAAAACAGCTTAGAAAAAGGACCCTTATTTAAAGTTTCAAAATGATAGCCAGTGAACTTAATGTCAGACAAAACAATGGCCTAGATTCACTAACCTGCCCGATCCTGTCCGAATCTAGTAAAACCTTGGTTTGCGAGTATAATATCAAAGCAAATTTCGCCATAAGAAATAATGGAAACTCAGACAATTCGTTCTACAACTCAAAAACTTTAATAGAAAATACTGTACTGTAGTATGTACTCAAGACCTCACAGCGTTGGAGAAAGAAGAACAATCGGCTCAGTTGTGATTCGTGTATACAGTGCATACCTGTATTGCAAGACCTCGCAGTGTCTTCGGCTCAGTTGTGATGACGTGCTGCGTGTATACGTACTCGTATTTCAAAACATCGCTCATTTATCAAGTTAAAATTTAATAAAACATTTTGCTTGTCTTGCAAAACACTCGCACACCAGTACCATGACATTACCACTAGGGGTTATGGAAGACATTTTAGTTTGGATAGTGGCAGAATTGGGAGGACTGCTCCTGCCTGGGCCCACTGGATTAACATGCACATTCTTGGTTTGGTTCTTGGGAGGGGGGGTTTACAGTGTTTGCATGGGGAAGGCAGGTTTCATCATGGGGTGGGAGTTTTGAACATGAATTACGTTGGAACTGGGAGACTTGGCGAGTATCAAAGATGCAGAGGTGACCTCGGGGGTAGGCGAAATGGGAGTGAACTGCCCTGGCTACATTCTATTTATGTATTGATTTGATTTATTAATTTTATAAATTGCCCATTACAAGTTTAAGAGTGGTTTACAGTAAATTATATAAATAGCTCAATACTGAGCTTTACAACATCAATAAAGCAAAACAGCACAAATCCTGAAACAAGCCTCTAAATTATCAATATTAAGAGAGAGCTGAAGAAAGCAATCATTTTTTCCAAAACATTTTGAAATGTAGAGTAACTGGACAAATCTGAGATGGTTGCAGGCAAGGTGTTCCACAATATAGGCACTGCATAGTAAAAAGTTACGCTGTGATGAGCAAAATACTCTACAGCAATTTGGTTCCTTTAGCTTGTCAAGAAAGCCCGGTTGCTGAAGCTGAAATGCCTTAAATACTCACAGAGATAGGCAGCCAGTAAATTTCTTGAGTATGGGCATAGCATGATCATACGTCTTCTTAAATGTAATCAGATGTGCAGCTGTTTTGTGAACTAACTGGAGCAACTTTAGCTCACACTTAGGGAGACCTACGTAAAGCACATCGCAGTAGTCTAGCCTGCTGATGACAACAAAAGCATAGGCCAATTTATTTTTGTGTGCCCTCACCCATTACATGCAGTGGCAGATAGTGTGTGTGTTCTTGCACTGTCTGCAACTGCATACAATGTGGTCCCTGTGTGATAAAGGTCTACCATGTGCGGTAAATAAAGAATGGATATTGGGCTCACCTCCTGCATTTTCTATATATGCTTTGCATTTAATATGGGTTAATTTTTGAAACTAATGCATGGTGAATACAAAACCTTCCCAAGCTTTAGGAAAAGAGTTCCAGAATGCACTAGTCTAAATAAACTACTAAAGAGGATAAGTCAGAGGCAACTGGATTCAGTTGCATGGCAATTTAGGCCAAAGTATATGCCAACATATTTCGTCACAAAGAACATACGTATACTGTGTAGAAATGGCTTGTTTGTAAAATTCCCTGCACCATATTTTGATAAAAGTAATGTACATAATGCTATTTCATGCATATTTTTACCCATAGTGAACAGAAGTCAATGACATAGTAAGATAGTAAGGGAATATGGTGCCCAGCATATCTCTCAGCAATGGTGGATTTTTAAACTGTACACCCCCCCAGTACTTTTAAAATCTTTATGTTCTTCACCAACGGTGAGCAGTGACTCCTGCCCGCCTTAGGTTGAGTCATCTCGCTGATGTAAATTTCTGGTCCCATGAACAGGAAATTTTGTCAGAGCGATGGGTTGGGGCCAACGTGAGTGGTGGATAGGAGTCTTCCTTTAGAAAAGTGTATCTCAAACTGTTCCAAGGCACACTAGTGTGCCTCCTGAGATTCCAAGTGTGCCGCGGGGTCACTTTTAAAGCTAATTACAGAAGCCTATAGAGGATCGCTGGTAGGTAAAATGATTTTATTTTCAATATATGTGTCAGTTTTGACAATTTATATCTGCTGTGTATTTGAAAATGAATGGAAGAAATTGCATTACAAATAGTAAAGGGGATGGGATCTGGGGCAGAGCATGGGTGGGTCTAGGGAGGTCTGTGGTTGGGGGTACTCAGTTGATATTTGTAGACTTAGGGGGTACTTGGCTTGAAATAGTTGAGAAATACTGCTGTAGGCAATCAGCTGGCATGTAGGATTATTTATGGGTGACAAATTAGTGTAATGTAAATAAATCACATGCACACATCTCGTATCTAGGATACACCATAAACACCTTTCCGGACCCAGCAATCTTTGCCTACTTATACAGAAACAGAGACCAAGGCTATATGAAGTATTTTATTGTTGAAATATAAAAATATAATTCATAAGCCAGCAGCAAATAATAACTAATTATTGTTCACAAAATATCCATATATATAAATGAAACTCAGTACATAATTATCACACAACTTTGCTAGATAAATGAGCAAATACTAATTCTTACACACTAAATAATTCCTTATAATAATAATTCCTGAATAGCAGCAGTCTATTACAGTTTATCATCCAGAGTAATTAACAACTTCTTTCCTGTAAACCAATCAGAGATCTAACTTGCCCCACTGATAAGAAAATATAATTCCTTGCTCACCATCCCTAAGGTAAAGCCTCCTCCAATCAAGGAGATGGAAATTTTCCTCAGCGTAGCACGTGGTAGAATTTATTCTGGTCAGTAAGAGTCCGTAATTTACTGCAGTGAGCTGTAAAGTCTGTCAGCAATAGTTCCTTAAGTGATATGAAAACCAGGTCTGGGTAAAAGTCCTGTTCCTTCACTCCCTGAAAGAGCACAGGAGCAATGCCTCCCCCAAGATTCACACAGACTGAGCATGTAGTTATAGTTGGATGTCCTTGACTAGAATATAGTTCTGGTACATTCCTAGAATGTACCAGGCAGGCATAAACAGCAAAGATGTTTTCTTCTTTCTCTTGCATGGTTCATGCTGGAATGATTTCTTGTAGACAATGGTTCAGGCTTTATGACGTCAGAGAGGCCTAACCTTCAAGTGTGAATAAGGAAACACCCCTACAGGCACCAGTGCCTCTCCTTCTCTCTGGCCTTCGTCCTTGTTGGCACCCCCTACTGGCGTCTCAGGGCCATCTGGAGAGCCTCTGCACATGCGCGGATGTCGACGTGATGATGTCATGCATATGCGTGACGTCATCACGGCGACGTTAGCGCACTTCTGGGTGCCTCAAGCTATGGCCACTTCCTTTTAGTGTGCCCCAGCTCAAGAAAGTTTGAGAGACACTACTTTAGAAGATCAAAAGTTACAAATTACATTTCTCGATCCTTTGCATACTTGTTTGCATCCATTTGGAATAAGATTCCAGTTGAGACTAAAATATCTTCGTCCCTTCAAATTTTTAGAAAATCATTAAAAACACAAGTTTTTTTTACATTCTGAAACTTATTAAACTCAGGGCTCCTTTTACTAAGGTGCGCTAGAGTTTTTAGTGCAAGCATAAAATTACTGCGTGCTAAACTGTGCGGTACGCTTGTAGAATAACACCAGCTCAATGCTGGCGTTAAGGTCTAGTGCGCGCGGCAATTTAGCATGCGCTATTCCGCGCGTTAAGGCCCTAACGCCACCATTTTAAAAGGAGCCCTCAATTTTACATAACTGGTGGGGCTTAGGGATCCCTGTGCTGCTGCTGGGTGGTGGCTGGGGTGATCCACCCACCTCCTTGCTATGGTTCTGGCAGAGTCAGGGCAGGGTTTAGACTTATGCACACACATTTGAAAAAATGTATGCATGTTCTCTCAACTTTTATGTATACTAAAAGGAGGTGAAGGCATGTGTGTTTTTGTGTAGTTTCTGTGAGATAATTTGCAAAGGGAATGCATACCTTAATCACATATTGGCTTGGTTGGTAGAAAACTATCTTCTAAATATTTATCTTTGTTCATACAACTTGTAAGTGATTTAAAAAAAGGATACTTACTATTTGCTGAGGTTCAGATGCTATTTTATGCCATTTCTATGACACTGCCCTGGCAACATTATCCTTGTGCGTTCTAATAATGTTTGGCAAGCTACAAAAAAATGTGAAGTTTGCTGAGGAAACGTAACACATGTTTCTGGTATTTAGTCATAGGTCTTGTAGAATCTGGTAATTTCCTGAACTAGATAAAAATAATTTTAAACTGGTAGTTGTGCAATAAAGAAAAATTAACATTGGAGTATATTTTTCTTTTATAGTAGGGCACTTTGTGGCTTTTGATTTCCATCAGTTTTATTTTAAAATTTTCTGCTTCAAAAACAGAATTATTTTTAATCATATTGCTAAATTTTATTTTATGCAAGAAAAGGCTTTGTTTTGCAAATCCAACTTCATGTATAAATATTGACGTTAGTCTGTTCATTTTCATTATATTTATAGAAGCACATATAGAGCTATGGTTTTGTTCTCAGGAACAGGCTGAGTCACTTGGAATTTTTTGCCCACAATTCATCTAGAAACTTCTTTATGGTGCAAAGGACGTATGTGTCCTGACAATAAGTGATATTCCTTTACTTGCGAATTGATTACAGAAGGGTGAAATTTGCATTCTTCAGCTCTGCCTTCTTCTCTAGTACTGTAGAGCCCCTTTCAGTTTTTTTCCTTCTGTAAGCGAGTTATGATTCAAATGTTTGAATACTTGAAAGGTAGAACAAAATCTTTTCCAGAGAAAGGAAAATGATAAAACCAGAGGACATAATTTGAGGTTGAGAGGTGGTAGACTCAAGATTAATGTTAAGAAATTCTTCTTTATGGAGAGGGTGATTGATGCCTGGAATGTGCTCCCAAGGAAAGTGGTGGAGAGGAAAATGGTGACATAGGGCTCCTTTTACTAAGCTGCGCTAGCGGTTTTAGGTACGCTAGACACCAGCATTGAGCTGTTTTTGATGCGTAGCTTGGGGTTAGCGCGCGCGGCAATGCTAGCACACCTTAGTAAAACCATAGTTTAAAAAAGCATGGGATGAACATAGAGGATCTCTAATAAAAATAAATAATGGTATATTTTGAAGAACTATGGCTAGTACTGGGCAGATTTGCATGGTCTGGGTCCATATATGGCCATTTGGTTAAGAATGGGCTGGGGAGGGTTTTGACAACTGGGATGGTTTAGATCAGTGGTCTCAAACTCAAACCCTTTACGGGGCCACATTTTGGATTTGTAAGTTCTTGGAGGGCCGCAGAAAAAATAGTTAATGCCTTATTAAAGAAATGACAATTTTGCATGAGGTAAAAACTCTTTATAGTTTCTAAAACTTTCCTTTAACAGTTAAATATTATAGTTAAGATATATAAACTATAAAGAGTTTTACCTCATGCAAAATTGTCATTTCTTTAATAAGACATTAACTATTTTTTCTGCGGCCCTCCAAGTACTCTATTTTTTTCTGCAGCACTCACATTTAAAGTTCAATATCTTTTCTTTCTCAAAACTGGCACATTTCAATCACTAAATTGAAAATAAAATCATTTTCCTACCTTTGTTTGGTAATTTCATCAGTCTCTGGTTGCACTTTATTCTTCTGACTGTGCATCCAATACTTCTTCCCTTCTTTCAGCCTCCTGTATGCTTCCTCTCCTCCAGACCTCATTCCCTCCCCCAACTTTTTCTTTCTTTCTCTGTCTTTCTCTGATTCCGTGCCCCATTTTTTGCTTTGTTTCTGGTTCCCTGTCCCCCTTCCTTCTTTCTTCCTTCCTCCGTTCCCCATTTTTTGCTTTTTTTTTCTGGTTCCCTGTCCCCACCTTCCTTCTTTCTTTCTTCCTTCCTTCCTGCCCTCCCCCATGCCACCGCCGCCGTGGAATAGGCTGCTGCTGCTGCCGCTATTGGGAACAGACCATCTCCCTGCTTCTCTTCTGCATGGGGCCGACCAACTCTCGCTGCCTGATGTCAATTCTAACGTCGAAAAGGACGTTCCGGGCAGCCAGGCAGCGATTGGATAGCCAGAACGTCCTCTCGACGTCAGAATTGACGTCGGGCCCCAGAGTTGGTCGGCCCTGCAGGGAAGAGAACAGTGGACCGCCCCCCCTTGGTACGCCACTGGAGCAGCAGCGTGTCTGGCCGGCTTGTTCGTTCAAAGCCGCAGGTGGCAGCTCCTTGCGAGATCCGCGCCTGTGTCTGAAGCCTCTCTGATGTTGTGACATCAGAGAGGCTTCCGATGCAGGAGTGGATAGCGCAAGGAGCCGCCAACCCGCGTCTTTGAGCGAACGAGCCAGCTGCTGCTCCAAAAGGAAGAGAATGATGGCCTCCAGACCGTGGGCCGCAAATAAAACCTGGAGAGCCACATGCGGCCGCGTGTTTGAGACCGCTGGTTTAGATGGGCTGGAGTGAGTTTTTTTCAAAAAATATCTTTATTCATTTTTAAATTAAAATCAGTGCATACAGATATTCATACAATTTACATGAAAAACACTATCATCTTTCAATAATATTCATGAAAACATTTTTACCCCCTCCCCCAATCTCAATGTAATAAGTAAACCATACAGTATTTTGTCCATATATATAATTCGAAAAAAACAATCCCAATATACCCCCCTCTCTGGATGTGCAGCTGATAACCAGAAATAAGGGAATAATGAACTATTCAAGTAGAATCAATTAAATTAGTCATTGGGCCCTATGTCAGATTGAACTACTTATTATTGCCTGTTTGATCAGAAAATGTCTTCTCATATTGGTAACATAAGCATAACGAATTCCACCAGAAGGTGAAATTCAGTCGGTTATAAGTTTTCCAAATTTTTGTAATCATTTGGATGGCTACCCCAGTCATTATGCCCAATAACCTGATTTTATGCCTGTCCACTGGAGATTTAGGAAATAACAGCGTCCCACATAACACCACTTCATATGATAACAGAACCATAGTCTCTAGAATCAGATTAATATGTCCCCAAATAGATCTCCAGAAGTTAAGTATCAAAGGATAATAGAATAATAAATGATCCAGTGTTATTATACCCAGATGACAGTGCCAGCATCTGTTAGATTTTGAACTATCTAATTTCTGTAAACGAACAGGGGTCCAAAAACTTCTATGGAACAAAAAAACAAAACAACACATGTTTGTCTCATAGATGCAGATACTGTACACCTCATCCTCCAAGACTAAATCCGTGGCCATTGAGATGCAGAAATCTGCTGCTTAATCTCAATGCTCCAAATATCTCTCAGACTTGTTTTTGGTTTCTTATTCATATAACCAGATATTAATTTATACCACTGGGCAGCATGATGCCCTAGGAAATCTGTCTGGAAGCATAGGACCGGTAAACTATACTGATTTTTTAGATTTTGCCAACCAGGGAATCCTTTCTGAATGGCTTGCTTCAACTGCAACCATTTATAAATTTGAGATTTTGAAATACTGAATGATTGTTGCAGTCATGAAAAATCAAGCATTTTCCCATTAGATATCACATCATCTAGAGCAGTGTTTTTCAACCTTTTTTGGGCAAAGGCACACTTGTTTCATGAAAAAAATCACGAGGCACACCACCATTAGAAAATGTTAAAAAATTTAACCCTGTGCCTATATTGACTATATATAAAGTAATTCTCTTGAATAGGAATCAAATAAACACAAAGAAAGTATTTTATAATGCTGCCACCGCCAACAACACCGTTGGCGGCGGTGGCACTCAAGTGGCTAAAGAGCCGCAGTTTGCCGGCCTAGGGACAACACTGGAGGGTGGCCAGCTGTGCACCCCCTTGGGACGTAAACCCGGGGTGGGGCAGACCGCCCCCCCCCCACCCTGGTATGCCACTATCTGTACCTCACTCCCTCCCTATGACCAAAAATTCTCCTTTCTTCTATTCCCCGTGTACACAACCATCTCTTTCCCTCCCTTCCTCTCTCCAAAGTCCATGCCTTCTGTGTCCAAACACTCATTCCCTCCCTTCCTCTCTCCCAAGTCCATTTCTTCTGTGTCCAAAACGCATTCCCTCCCCCACCTCAGCATCTCTTTCCCTCCCTTCCTCTCTCCCAAGTTCATGCCTTGTGTCCAAAACGCACTCCCTCCCCCCTTTTGTGTTCCGTGTTTGCCTCCCAGCCCATCTTTGCAACTTTCTCAGCAAAACGAAGCTCAAGCCGCGAGGCTTGTTTTCTGTTTCCTGTCCGGAGCTGACAAGGGGCCCGGGCTCCCCCAGGGTCCTAGGCCACAGTCTAGGGGGAGAGGCGGTCCGCCCCACGTGGACAGGAGAGAGCTGGACGGGGGACCCGCGGAGTTCAATACATCTCGAGCCGCGAGGCTCGTCTTCTGTTCCTGCCTGCCCTGCCGCGCACAAATAGCCGAACGGAAGTATTCTCCGACGTCAGCGCTGACGTCGGAGGGCAGGCTTTGCTTAAGCCCTCCCTCCGACGTCAGCGCTGACATCGGGGAACGCTTGCGATCGGCTATATGTTAGCTGCAGGGCAGGCAGGAACAGAAGACGAGCCTCGCGGCTCGAGATGTATTGAACTCCGCGGGTCCCCCGTCCAGCTCTCTCCTGTCCACGTGGGGCGGACCGCCCCTCTCCCTAGACTGGTGGTACTGCCCTGATGGCGGCCCTGACCGTACGGCACACCAGGCAACATCTCGCGGCACACTAGTGTGCCGCGGAACAGCGGTTGAAAAACACTGATCTAGAGCAGTGTTTTTCAACCGCTGTTCCGCGGCACACTAGTGTGCCGCGAGATGTTGCCTGGTGTGCCGCAGGGCCGCCGGGCCCGGAGCTGACAGGGGGCCCGAGGCAGGGGCGCCAGTAGCTCGCCAAGGCAAAGTGAGTCGATCACCCAGGACTCACTTTGTCTTGGCGATCTAATCTATCGAGCCGATAAGTCTTCTTCTCCCCGATGTCAATTCTGCAGTCTGAGAGGAAGTTCGGGCCAGCCAATCGCTGCCTGGCTGGGCGGAACTTCCTCTCCGATTGCAGAATTGACGTCAGAGAGAGCATGCGTCGGCTTTGGGGCCTGTTATCCATTGGTGGGTCCTGTTCCCCGATGGCAGCGGCAGTGGCAGTGGCTTGGGGAACGGCAGGGAGAAAGAAAGAAAGGGGGCAGGCAGGGAAACAGAAGGAAAGAAGAGAAACAGAAAAAAAGAAAGAAAGAAAGGTCAGGGAGAGAGAAAGAAAAAGTTGGGGGAGGGAATGAGGTGTGGAGGAGAGAAAGCATACAGGCTGATAGAAGGGAAGAAAGATTGGATGCACAGTCAGAAGAAGAAAGTGCAACCAGAAATCACCAGACAAGGTAGGAAAAATTATTTTATTTTAAATTTAGCAAAGTGGAGGCAGTATTACCACAGTTTTCAAAGGAATTTGCCCAAATAACTTAATAGTTAACTGGGTAAATTCCCAGAGATGAAAACTTCCCTTCACTTACTATGCACAGTTCTGAATTTATATCTGCTGTCTATATTTTACAATATGGTCACCTTTTACTAAACCGCAATAGTGGTTTTTAGCGCAGGGAGCCTATGAGCGTCAAGAGCAGCGCTGGACATTCAGCGCAGCTCCCTGCGCTAAAAACTGCTATTGTGGTTTAATAAAAAGGATGGAGGGTATATTTGTCTATTTTTGTATGCTATAAAAACCAAATACAGAGAGAGACTGAGAGCTGTTGACGAAGAGCTACGTGTGTGTCTTTCTTCGATTCCAGCCAGAATATCAGCTTTGTGTTCAGCCAAACAGGCCCAGGTTTCGCACTGAATAAAGTATTTTATAATTTTTATAATTTTTATTTCGTAATAAAGTAATTATAAAATACTTTCTTTGTGTTTATTTGATTCCTATTCAAGAGAATTACTTTATATATAGTCAATATAGGCAGAGAGTTAAATTTTTTAACATTTTCTAATGGTGGTGTGCCTCGTGATTTTTTTCATGAAACAAGTGTGTCTTTGCCCAAAAAAGGTTGAAAAACACTGATCTAGAGTACGTATACCTGCCTGCAACTAATGCTTCCAGAGGATCTTAGATTCGCCAATTTGAATCTTGGAGTTCAACCATAATGATTGACATGTGGACTTTTCTATTGGAATATTTATTAAGTTGTTAATAAATTTTAAAGTGTTCCATGTGGCAAATAAGATACTATTGTCCTTATAAATTCTGGGTAATTTGATACTTACCATATGACATAATCTTAATGGGGACATAAGTTGCCATTCTAGAAATAACCAATCGGGAAGATGTTTCATAAGCTCAGGAAGGATCCAATACATACCCTGATGCAGTATATAGGCCTGATGGTACCTATAAAAATTTGGGTAATTTACCCCACCCGCCGTAATTGTTTTTTGTAGAGATACTAAAGCTATTCTAGCAGTTTTACCCAGCCAAATAAATTTAGTAAGAATTCTGTTTAATTTTTTTTATAAAAGGACCCCTGAAAATAAACTGGCAACATGCCCATTTGGTAGCAAACTACAGGCAAAATCATCATCTTAATCTTTGGACTCTCCCCCACCATGAAAAATATAAGGGGTTCCGTTGCTCACACATTTCTGTGACCTTCAGCAATAAAGATTTTTCATGGCTGGAGTGAGCTTTGACAGAGACTTTAGTAGATGGAACCTAAGCACAGTACCGGGCATAGCTTTGGATTTCTGGCCCAGAACTAGCTAGAAAAAAGGACAATTTAAATTAAATCAGCATTTTAAAGAGAGCGTACAGTTGAGCAGACTGGATGGACCATCGGGTCTTTATCTGCTGTCATTTCATTTACTATGAGTGAGAAGGTGTGAATCTGATCTTTGAGGCTTTTCAGTGCTGGAGAGGCCTATCTACAATCAACTGGCGAATAAAGGAATATCACCTACAGTGTTCTCCCCAGAAATTTTTTCCAGCTGGGTAGCATGAAAAAGTAGCCGGGTGGGGCGGGATGGGGAAATTTGGTGGTGGGGAAAATTAACCCCCTCTTTTACTAAGGTGCGCTAGCATTTTTAGCGTGCGCAAACCCCTGCGCTACGTGGGAAAACTAATGCCAGCTCAATGCTTGCGTTAGCATCTAGCGTGCGTGGCAATTCCTCTGCGCACTAAGCGCATGCTAAACCACTATCGTAACTTAGTAAAAGGAGCCCTAAATGTGTACTATTTTTATTAGTTAACTATTATTATTATTTTCCAATGCTCAATATGACTTCCTTTAAGGTTTAACACTTGTGCCAGAAAATTTTTACTAAATTTTAGAAGTATTTGCCCTCTTTCAAATGGTATGGTTAAAAAAAGGGAAAGGCGTTAATGAAGTCATTAGGTTCAATCTAGCCATTTATTTCTGCATGAATTTAAACAACTAAAAAAAAAAGATAAATATAGCTCATCCAGCCATACAAGAAATGGCTCACACTTTTTGGGCTTGCAAGCTACTTTTAAAATGACTAAGTCAAAATGATCTACCAACAATAAAATTTTTTTAAAAACACAAAGCACACTGTATGCAGAGAAAATGTTAATTATCATTTATATTCCGCGGGTTTTCAAAGAAGTCAAGGCAGACGATTCTATGCAATGTCACCTCAGGAACAACTATACAAAAATAAACAAATATACCCCCTCCCTTTTTACTAAATTGCAATAGCGGTTTTTAGAGCAGGGAGATGCACTGAATGCCCTGCGCTGCTCTCGATGCTCATAGGCTCCCTGCGCTAAAAATCGCTATTGCGGTTTAGTAAAAGGGGGCCATAGTGCAAAATATAGACAGCAGATATAAATTCTCAAAACAGACACATTTTGATCACTAAACTGAAAATAAAATCATTTTTCCTACCTTTTTGTCTGGTGATTTCATGAGTCTCTGCACTTCCTTCTTCTGACTATAAATCCAATATTTTTTTCTTTCTGCCCCTCCCCTTTTCTTTCTATCTCTCTTTCTTTCTCTCTCCCCCTGCCCCCCCAATCCATCGCGCTAATTTCTCCACTTCCCCGATTCTTTCCCTACCCCCTAAGCCACCATGCCGATTTCTCCCTGCTTCCACGAGCCAGGCCAGGAATGTACAAGCGCCGGACTCACAAGACTTCACCTCTGATGTCAATTCTTACGTTGGAGAGGAAGTTCCAGGCCAGCCAGCCAGCGATTGGCTGGCCCAGAACTTCCTCTATGATGTCAGAATTGACATTGGAGGTGAAGTCTTGTGAGTCTGGCGCTTGTATGCGCCTGGCCTGGCTCAGGGAGGCAGGAAGAAAAAGATTGCCAAGCCAACGCGATCGACTCACATTGCCTTTGCGATCTACTGGTCGATCGCACTCGACCATTTGGGCACCCCTGCTGTTATGGTATCCTATCCTGACCTGAGGAAAGAGGTTTAGTCCCCCAAAAACTGCCTTATTTCCATTTCCTATTTATAAACTTTAATCAATAGATACAATACTACTTGATTCTAAGTAAAGCAACAAAAAATTTTTTTCTACCTTTTGTCATTTCTGCTTTAATCATCTTGTCTTCACTCTTCTTTTTAGCCAGCATCTGTCCACTGTCTTCCATGCAGCATCAGCCCCTTCCATCCACTGTCCGCCCTCTCCCCGTTCCATATGGCATCTTTCCTCTTTTTATGCTCCTTCAATAAACTGTCTATCCTGTGCCCCTTCTCTTCTCCTTTGTACATGATTGATTTCAGCTCTGCCACCTCTCCATTTTTCTCTCTCTGTCACCACCCCGTCCCCTATGCTCTGGCATCTCTCTCTTCTCCTTTGTTTCCTTCACACCCCACAGTCTGGTATCTTCCCTTCCCTGATTCTCTGGCATCTCACTCCTTTCCTTTTCTTCCATCTTTCCCTCCTCCTCCATGCTCTGACATCTCCTTCCTAATCATAACTCTTTCCCCCTTCCTTTTCCCTTGGTCTGGCATACTTTCCTCCTTCCCTCCAATCCCTGGCATCTCGTTTCATTCCCTCCCTCATCTTCTTTCTCCCTCCAGTTGGGTGTAGCAAGTCTCTCCCTCTCTGCTCCCTTTCCTCCCTCTGTCACCCAAGGCCTGGCGTCATGAACTTCTTCAGGCAGCAGCATTCACAATTCGCTGCTGTTGCCAGCTTCGAGCCTTCTTCTCTGTCGGGTCCTGCCTTCATGGAAACAGAAGTAGGCAGGACCCGGCAAAGAGGAAGGCCTGAAGCTGGCAACAGCAGTGAATTATAAATGCTGTTGCTAGTCGAAGAAGTTCATGACGCCAGGCCAAGCACCCGTGGCAGACTGCTACTCTCCCCCCCTCCCACGACCCTCATATCTCTCCCTTCCTCCCATCACGAGACTCAAAACAGCACTGCTCTACTCTAAGCAGACTGCTCAGGGCTTTCTCCTGCCGTGATTCCCTCTGGCACGTCACTGATGAGGGAAGGAGGGAGAGATAGGAGGGTCGGATCGGGTTGGGGGGGCGCCCGGGATGATGATGAGGCTGCTTCTGCTGCCAGCGAATCCAGCAAGGGTGAGGCCCAAAAGCACAGCATTGATGGGCCCCCCCCCTGACCATTTCGGGCCCTAGGCCTTTGCCTACTGGGCCTATCCTTTAATCCGACCCTGCTCCCCCCCCCATATGCCCTGACATCTCTCTCTTCCACTCCATGGTATGGTATCTCCTTTCCCTCTCTCCCATGGTCTCTTTCCCTCCCTCATTGCATCTCTTTCCTCCTTTTCCTGATCTTCCTTCTCCCTCCTTCCCTCTCTCTCCCCAATTGGGTGCAGCAGCATTTCTCTTCCCCCTCCCCCCATTGAGTACAACAGTATCATCAGCATTTCTCTTTCCCCCTCCCAATTGGGTACAGCAGAAGCAGCATTTCTCTTCACCCTCCCCCCTAATTGGGTGCAGCAGCATGACTCTTCCTCCTCCCCCTATTGGGTACAGCAGCATTTCTCTTAACCCCCCCTCAATTGGGTACAGCAGAAGCACCAGCATTTTCCCCCTCCCCCTCTAATTGGGTACAGCAGCATTTCTCCTCCCATTCATACACCCCCCCCCCCGTCTCACACACCCGGCAGATTCGCTACAGACAAAGGCAAGTTGCAAGTTTCCCTTCGTCGCTGACCTAAGCGACAGAGGGAAGCTTACAACTTGTTGCTCTTGCTTACTTTGGGCCTTTCTCGTTGCCGGGTCCTGCCTTCGCGGAAACAGAAAGTAGGCAGGACCCGGCAGTGAGAAAGGCCTGAAGTAAGCAAGAGCAAGTAAGCTTCCCTCCGTGGCTGGCCTATCTCCTGCATGCTCTGGGGCTCTAATGGTCCGTGCCGGCTTCTCTTCTCTACCCCCCCCCCCCCCCGACGTAACTTCCGGTTTCGGAGGAAAGCCGGGTTTGAGTCGTTTGCTGGGTTTGGTTTTGTTTAAAGTCCGGCGGGAGTCTTTTCAGGGTCCGGCGGCTCTTTAGGCTGCGCATTAAGCAGTGGCGGCAGCAGGATTCGGCAGATGACAGCTGGGCGGGCATCTAAATTTGCTGGGCGGAGCGCCCGGCTGAAAAGTACTGGGGAGAACACTGACCTATTGTCAGCATTCGTATGTCCTTAACGAGGATAAAAATCTTCACTTCTACACCCCTCTAGATCTAGATGGTCTAGATCAGGGGTCGGCACCCTTTTAACAGCAAAAAGCCAGTTTATCCAAAATGTTTGACCTAAGATTTACAAAGAGCTGCAAGGTGTAGCTTCTCTCCCCTCCAACCCCTTGCAGGTCTCTGCACCTCTCATCCCTCCCTTCCTCCCCTACACCTTCCCTCAATTCATAGCCAAGATTATCTCCCCTCTCCAGGCCCCGACCCTTTAATCTCCCTCCCAACCCCACAATTCCCCCTCCCCTCCCCCCCGGGCCTACTGAGATACCTGGTGGTCCAGCGGGAGTCTTTTTGATAAGCCCTCTCGCTCCTGCCTCCTTGCCTCTGCCTTCTAAAATGGCTGCTGCGACCTCTCGTGGCACTATAGAAAATGCTGTGAGCAGCTGCGAGAGGTCATGGCAACTATTCTAGAAGGCAGCCACAAAGAGGCAGGCGCATGAAGGCTGCGCTCCTGCTACAAAGACCCTGCTGGACCACCAGGTACCTACCTAGGTAGGCCTGTGGGAAGGGAATCGAGGGGGAGGGAGTTTAAAGGGTCAGGGCCTAGAGAGCTGCAGCCTCATGGAAAAAGAGCCGCAGGTTACCGACCCCTGGTCTAGACATAGTGGTGCAAAACAAAAACTTGTTCAGCCTGACTAGATGCTATCTAGTAACTCTGACATATAGGATAATTTTATAAATGTCATTTTTTTCACATAAGTGGCCAGAGATGCATGTAAATGGACTCTTATAAAATTCTGACTGTTGAGGCAAAGTTTGGCATATGAGCAGAGTTTGAAACTGGATGCATATATCAGAGAATCAATAATATAATTTATGCATGTACTTAAATAATTTAGGTGTGGACATCTACACCTACTCAATTTAAATGTGAACACCTACACCTGAAGCATAAGATGTCTTTTTTTATTTTAAAGTCTGTATTATATTTGATTTACTACTTAAATAGCTAGAAAGGCTTCATGGTGGTGTACATAAAAATAATATACTAGAGAAACTAGTGGTTACCAAATTGTCAAATCAAGCATTCAAAACCACCGGTAAAATCAGAAATGACACTGAAGATATTTTATCTATATGGGTTACGAGCATCAGATTGTGGAGCTTTATACCCACTTTGGGTTTTCTTATGAAGAAATTCCTATATGTCAAAGAGGGACTTGAATCTACTGGAGAGAACACGCCTGAAATGATGAATAAATTAGAATCTTTATGGGTCAAAATTCCAGGAGCCAATGGATTGTAAATGAAGATCGGCTTCTACTATCGACTCCCAGGGCAGTCCGAAGAAATTGATGGAGAAATGATAGATGAGATCAATAGCAATTGCAAGGGAGGCAACGCAGTTATCATGGATGATTTCAACTATCTGGGAATAGATTGGAACCTAGGCACCTCCGGCTGAGAAAGGGAGACAAAGTACACCTCCGGCTGTAGGTGATTGGTTCCTGGAACAACATGTCAAGGAAAACACGAGAGAAAATGCAATTCTGGACTTAATTCTAAATGGATTACGAGGACAGATACAAGTTGTAGCAGTAAGAAGGGACGCTAGGAAGCAGTGATCACAATATGATCTGCTTTGACATGGATGCAGGGGCAAAACATCGATCCAGAACGACGGCCATGGCAAAGAACTTCCAAAAAGGAAATTACGAAAGGATGAGACTCATGGTGGGGAAGAAGATCAAAAAGAGGATAAGCACTGTAAAAACGCTAGAGCAGGCATGGTCCCTTTTTAAGGACACAGTCACCGAGGCACAAAATCTATATATATCACATATCAACAAGGGATCCAAGAGGAAAAAGAACAAAGAACCGGCGTGGCTTACTGTAGTGGTGAAGGAAGCGATCAGAGACAGGTGTCATAAAGCAGTAAAAGAGGCCAAAAGAGACTACAAGGAAAAAATAGCCAAGGAGGTGAAAAACTTCAAGCCGTTCTTTCGATATATTAAGGGGAAACGACCCGCAAAGGAAGCGGTGGGACCGTTGGATGATCATGGAATAAAGTGAGTGCTAAAGGAGGACAAAGCCATCGCCGATAAACTGAACACATTTTTTGTGTCTGTATTTACCAAAGAGGATATACACAACCTACCGGAACCCAATAGGCTATACGCTGGAGGCGAAGACGGGAAACTGACAAGGTTGACGATCAGTCTAGAAGAAGTACGCAGGCAGATTGATAGGCTTAAAAGTGAAAAATCCCCAGGAACGGATGGCATCCATCCGACGGTCATAAATGAACTGAAAGGGACTATAGCTAAACTGCTTCAATGTTACGCCGATCTTCAAAAAAGGTTTGAGGGGAGATCCAGGAAACTACAGACTGGTGAGTCTGACCTCGGTACCGGGAAAGATGGTAGAGGCACTGATAAAAGACCGCATCATTGATCACCTTGACGGACACAATCTGATGAGGACCAGTCAGCACGGCTTCAGCAAAGGACGATCTTGCTTGACGAAGTTGCTGCATTTCTTTGAGGGAGTAAACAGGCAGATAGACAAGGGTGACCCAGTCTAAATTGTATATCTAGATTTTCAGAAGGCGTTCGACAAGGTTCTGCATGAACGACTACTTCGGAAGATTGAGAGCCATGGAATAGAGGGTGAAATACCCTCATGGATTAAAAACTGGCTAGCGGATAGGAAACAGAGGGTGGTGGTAAATGGACAATATTCGAACTGGAAGAACGTCACCAGTGGGGTGCTGCAGGGCTCGGTGCTTGGACTCGTGCTCTTCAACATATTCATAAACGATCTGGAAATGGGTACGACGAGTGAGGTGATTAAATTTGCGGATGATACGAAGTTATTCAGAGTAGTAAAGATGCAGGGGGATTGTGAAGCTCTGCAACATGACATAACCACGCTCGAGAAATGGGCAGCGACATGGCAGATGAGATTCAACATGGAAAAGTGTAAGGTGATGCACGTCGATATCAGAAATCCCATATATGAATACAAGATGTCCGGGGTGGTACTTGGAGAGACCCCCCCAGGAAAGGGAGTTGGGAGTACTGGTTGACCAGTCGATGAAGCCGTCCGCGCAATGTGCGGCGGCGGTGAAAAAGGCTAACAGAATGCTAGGAATAATTAAGAAAGGGATCACGAACAGATCGGAGAAGGTTATCATGCCGCTGTACCAGGCCATGATGCGCCCTCACCTGGAGTACTGCGTCCAGCCCTGATCGTCGTACATGAAGAAGGACAAGGTACTACTCGAAAGGGTCCAGAGAAGAGCGACTACAATGGTTAAGGGGTTGGAGGAGTTGCCGTACAATGAGAGATTAGAGAAGCTGGGCCTATTCTCCCTTGAAAAGAGGAGACTGAGAGGGGACATGATCGAAACATTCAAGATAATGAAGGAAATAGACTTAGTAGATAAAGACAGGTTGTTCACCCTCTCCAAGGTAGAGAGAACAAGAGGGCACTCTCTAAAGTTAAAAGGGGATAGATTCCCTACAAATGTAAGGCAGTTCTTCTTCACCCAGAGAGTGGTAGAGAACTGGAATGCTTTTTCGGAATCTGTTATAGGGGAAAACACCCTCCAGAGATTCAAGACAAGATTGGACATGTTCCTGCTGAACCGGAACGAACGCAGGTAGGGCTGGTCTCAGGGCACTGGTCTTTGACCTGGGGGGCCGCCGCGTGAGCGGACTGCTGGGCACGATGGACCACTGGTCTGACCCAGCAGCGGCAATTCTTATGTTCTTGAGTTCTTCTTCACCTGCTCCTGTTTACATCACTGGCTTGAACCCAACCTGCCTACCTTTCACTAAGGGCTCCTTTTACTAAGGTGGACTAGTGTTTTTAGTGCAAGCAGGAAATTACCGCGTGCTACACTTCTAGAACTAACGCTTTAAAGTGCTTTAGTTTCTGCTGAAACAGTTGCTCATTTTACTTTCTTTTATTCAGCAGAAACTAAAGTACTTTAAAATGTTACAGATTACGAGCATGCACCATAGTACTTTAAAGCACGAATGCACTTTTCAACAAAGTACTTTAAAGCATTGGTGCACTTTTCAAGATAAGTATAAATGACTTTTTTATTTGAATTTTTACACTAGTCTGCCGGTTCTGCTATCTGAAATGAGCTGTTAGGCTAATGATTTGTAGTAAAGAGTATCTAAAGTCTTTAGCAAGTTTTTAAATAATGAAGTAGAGAGAGCGTTGGATAAATTTCATTGTAGCAATATGAGATTAAATAAAGTAAAATAGAAATAAAATAAAAAATTAGTGAAAGTTAGGCAGGTTGGGTTCAAGCCAGTGATGTAAACAGGAGCAGGTAAAAAGGAATTTCTTCATAAGAAAACTCAAAGTGGGTATAAAGCTCCACAACTTGAGTGTCATTTCTGATTTTACCGGTGGTTTTGAATGCTTGATTTGTACATAAAAATAAAACACAAAGAAAAAACATTACAGTAATTTGGTCAAGTAATTAATATATACATAAGTTTGTTGCTGCAGGACAGGGGATGACAGATAAGTTAACATAAATTACAATCAGAGACTAAGCATAAGGTGGTGGTTTCCAGAAGACAAACAGGACTCATGCACGGGTGATATCAACGACTGTGCTCAAATGTGGGAAATGGTATCCTAGCAATTTTTTATAAGAAGTGTTTGGTCATTTCTCTGCACATGTTCATATCTCATGCAGTTATGCTGTTGTTTTCTGCAGAGCCAACCAGACCTGTTTCTCATTGCACTCACCTCAGTCTCAAAGTTTATTTTTGTGCTAAAAGTTTTAAGTTCTACTTGCCACTGTTGTGTGGTATTGGGCATTCTCCCAGTAGTTTTAGTTAGGTTTTTCATTGGTTTCCAAGTTCCCTTTTTTTTTTTTTTACATAGTTCACTTTATGTCTAATTTTTACTCTTCAGCACCCAGCCAGGGTATTTTTGACATCATAAAATTTGATTTCTAGTTAATATGTCCAAAAAGAAGATCCCAAGCCATTTCAAAAGGTGTTCTGGTGCAACAGGACCATATCCATCACAGATACTTACTCATGGTGCTTGCAGCTCCTGGGTCTCAAATATGATCCTGCTCATTGCATACTTTGTTTACTGATTTCAAAAAGAGGGATTCATGATAGAGAGAAAAGCTTTTAGGAAATAAGACCAGTCACTGACATCAGAAACATTGGTCTCTGGGTTCTTCTTCTTGCTCTCCATTAAGCATCAGTAGAGCCCATTTGGGGGGGGGGTGTACGGGGGGGAGGGGGGCATCCTCTGATTCCTGCCCACAGAAGAGGAAATATTTATCTGTGCTGAGTAATACAATGCAGGAAGTTGGGCAGAAAGTTGATCTTGACATTGCTCCTTTCCATGCCATCAAAGAGGGTGTGCCAACCTCCATGGACCAAAGATCGTGGTTTTGATACTCAAGTAAATGAGGACATGACCACTCTTATAGTGGTATCCCTGCCTTTGACAGCAGCTTTCAAGGAGCAGCTCATATGGAAGTTGATGTCAAGAGGAGGGTCAGCCCAACTAGTATACAAGATCCATGTCATGATTAAAACAGATGCTTAAGCTGAGGCCTAGAGAGGGCTCAGAGTTGAGGTTGGCTGCATCAGTGTTCATTTCCAGTGCTTTGTGGGAGGAGTGGGCACTGTTGGATATAGTATGGTGGACTTGATGGATCTTGAATCCATAACCCAAGTGGTGGTAATCCTATTATCCCTTCAGAAGAAGCCACTGAGAAGAGAGAGGATATGTTTGAGAGAGTGTCAGGTTGGATGCCTTTGGGAGTCGAAGAACCCTGAGAGTGAGGTTTGAGAAAGGAGGAGTCTGGAGCATGGAGATACTGTGGACTGTCTCAGATCTAGAGCAGAGAGTTCCTGCATGTGGGACAGGAGAAAGGAAGGAAGAATATACTAGAAGGAATCACTAGATGAGGTTGTTTCCTATTAGTATTTCTTGCTGTAAAGATAAGTTTTTATCTATTTTTTAAAATCAATCATTCTATTTACATCCTAAAACTGGTTTGGACCTGACTTCATTTGGGTGGATGAGCAGTGTTTGAGGAGAGAGAGCTATCATATAACATCCACCGAATTTAAAGCCTTAAAGTTAAAGTTCAATATCCTTCTTCCTGTTTCACATGAGTCTGGAAAGTAAGAAACCTCCAGGCATGGGTACCAGAGGGGTCTTACATAAGAACATAAGAAGTGTCGCTGCTGGGTCAGATCAGTGGTCCATCGTGCCCCGCAATCTGCTCGCGCGGCGGCCCTTAAGTCAAAGACCAGTGCCCTATTTGAGTCTAGCCTTACCTGCCTACGTTCTGGTTCAGCAGGAACTTATCTAACCTTTTCTTGAATCCCTGGAGGGTGCTTTCCCCTATAACAGCCTCTGGAAGAGCATTCCAGATTTCTACCACTCTCTGGGTGAAGAAGAACTTCCTTACGTTTGTACGGAATCTATCCCCTTTTAACTTTAGAGAGTGCCCTCTTGTTCCCTCTACTTTGAAGAGGGTGAACAATCTCTCTTTCTCTACTAAGTCAATTCCCTTCAATACCACCTTGAACCGCAAGGTAATGACGGAATAAAAATCACTAATGTAATGTATCTTGAAAGTTTTGATCATGTCCCCTCTCAATCTCCTCTTTTCAAGGGAGAAGAGGCCCAGTTTCTCTAGCCTCTCATTGTATGGCAACTCTTCCAGTCCCTTAACTATTTTTGTTGTTCTTCTCTGGACCCTTTCGAGTAGTACTATGTCCTTCATGTACGGCAATCAGTGTTAGATGCAGTATTCCAGGTGGGGGCTCACCGTGGTCTGGTACAGCGGCATGGTAACCTTCTCAGATCTGTTTGTGATCCCCTTTTTAGTCATTCCTAGCATTCTGTTCGCCCTTTTCGCCACCGCTGCACATTGTGCAGGCTTCATTGACTTATCTACAAGTACTCCCAAGTCCTGGGGGCTCTCTCCAAGTACATGCATCACCTTGCACTTATCCAGGTTGAACCTCATTTGCCATTTTGCGGCCCATTCCTCGAGTGTGTTTGTCTCTTTGTAGGTCTTCATAATCCTGTGTCCTCACTAGTCTGAATAACTTTGTATCGTCCGCAAATTTAATCACCTCACTTGTCGTACCAATTTCCAGGTCGTTTATAAATATGTTGAAGAGCATGGGTCTGAGCACCGAATCCTGCAGCACTCCACTCATGATGCTTTTCCAGTCCGAGTATTGTCCATTTCCCCCACTCTCTTGTTTCCTATCCACCAAAAGTTTTTAATCCACGTGAATATATCACCCTCAATTCCATGGGCCACAAGTTTTCGAAGTAGACGCTCATGCGGGATCTTGTTGAACGCCTTCTGAAAATCTAGATATACAATGTCGACTGTGTCACCCTTGTCTATCTGCCTGTTTACTCCCTCGAAAAAGTGCAGTAAGTTTGTCAAGCAAGATCTTTCTTTGCTGATGTTTAAAATTTACAGATATTTAATAGCATTGTTGATAATGCTGTTCTGTTACATCCCTTCCAGATTTCATACTCTGTGTTCAATCCCTTCCTGCAATCTGGGAGCTGCAGAAATCCAAACACTTTTCCGAGCATGTGCTCCTCCTACCTTAGACTGAGAGCTAGAGCCCCCTACAGTTCAGTTCCAAAGCTAAGCAACCATACCGGAACCAATCCATGATAAATAAAGGGGGTACGGGGGAACCTCTCTGGCAACATAAACAATTTCTGTTATGATCAGCTCTGCAAAATATAAAAACAAGTAATAACATAACATCATACTTCTTGACCGCGTAACCATAAGTTCTACGCGGTGTACAAAAGATTATAAACTAAAAAAACAATTTGGTAATGACAGAAGACTTATTTAACCAAGTATTTTGAGAAGAGATGAGTTTTCAAAAGACAAAATGCAACACAGAAAAGACATTGAGGAACAATGTAGAACTAACCTGCTGTGTGCAATGAGCACCCACATGAAACAGCATCGGCAAGATGCATACTCACAGAAGAGCAAACTGCCCCCAGGATCCAGCAACTGGCTGGAAGAAGATTATCGAAGGTAAAAACCTAATCTTCCATTCTGATCTTAGAAAACAGATACGTTTAGTGTTAGTGATTTATAATTGTGATTTTTGTTTCAAAAATTCCTATTGTAATTTACTTCTGCTATAGCAGGGGTAGGGAACTCCGGTCCTCGAGAGCCGTATTCCAGTCGGGTTTTCAGGATTTCCCCAATGAATATGCATTGAAAGCAGTGCATGCAAATAGATCTCAGGCATATTCATTGAGGAAATCCTGAAAACCCGACTGGAATATGACTCTTGAGGACCGGAGTTCCCCACCCCTGCGCTAGAGGTAAGCTGGATGCAAGTGACCACGTCTTTAGCATCATAGTAATGCTGCCTGTATGGAATAGGTTTAAAATGTTATATTGTACACATCTTTTTAAAATCTCCATTTAAGGAACTTGAATCTTCCTGTTAATCATATTCACTGAGCTTGACCTCAGATTTTAAGTGTAGTAGTTAAATTGTTGCTCACTTCTTCTTTTTATATTTGTGGTTACAGTACTGTACTGAGATGTTGGACCACACACAGATAGTAAAGTCTCAAGCCTCTTAAGCATAAACAGTCTGGCATTTTACAAAATGGAAAAATACTTCTTCTGCACTATTTTAACCTGATCAGCATGTTATAATTTGCTGTGCAACTGTGTCAACATATTTTGGCTGTAATAATTAAATCTAAAGCCCTTGATAATATGGAAAATCAGTGTTTACTAATAGCTGCTGTTGTCTGACCCAGTACCCTTAAATGCACTAATGTTAAAGAATTGGTTAACAGAACCTAGTGTAAATGGTTCTCTAAATTTTGATGTGTGGCTTGGCCTTTTGTTTATTTGAAATATGGGACACCTTATCTCTGTTTTGTAAACTTATGAGGGTAGCACTGTTTGCATCTATAAATATTTATAATGGCTTTAATCGTTCTGTTCATTGATAATTTATATTCATATTACAGAACTGTTAGCAGATAAGACTAGAGAACAAGAGTTTGACCATTCATTAAGATACATGTTTTTCTTATTTGACTCAGCTCAGATGCAAATAAAATGATTCCATCCAACTATAAACTGGTAATGATTGCAACATAGATTTGGCTAGCAGCCAGATTTTGAAGCCATTGAATCTGCAAATGTTTTGTTTGTTTTAGCAGTTAGATAAGCACTTTAATCTACTGAATGTTAGTGCTACTTTTTTCATTTTAGGGACAAATTCTCTTCTAATTCCAATTAGATACTTTTTATATGCTTATTTCAATTTTCCAAGGACAAACAGGAGAGTATGTCCTCACAGAATGGGTTATGTCAGACAAAGCTCACAGGGGAAACTTCTTTAGCTTAGAATATACAGTACTTGAAGCTTTTGAGTCAATTTACTGCATATATGCACCACTTTTATCTGCTGGTATCACACAGGACCACCTTAGACTTTCTTTCCTTGGGGCTAGCTGGATGCACATCACTGGAACTCAGCTCAAGATGTTTTCTTATATAAATTTGCTATTTTTAAGCTTTTATTTTTTTTCTTGTGTCCTGTTACTATCATGCAACATTTATTTTCTGTTAGTGTCTTAGGTTTTTTTGTTATGTATGTTTTTTTGTTTTTTGTTTTTTTTTTGCATCACCGGTGCAAAAAACTGCAGATTCAATGTATTTGATGCAGGCACATTATTTGGTCAAGCAAACGTTGTTTTAATTAAAAGGAAAAGCCACCTTGGGCTAGATTCACTAACCCTCCGATCTGTGTCCGATCCGTGTGCGATTGGAGGCAGGCCGACCGATTCACCAACCATCTGCATGCAAATGGGGGTAAGTGGAGGCACGCCCCCAACCGACTGCACGGATCGCTAGAGCCCTAACAGTAGTGACAGGAGAAGCAGCCTCTTGTCACTGCTGTCAGAGCTTCTGCCGGCTTTTTAAATTTTTTTTAAATTGGGCAGATATTTTGCATGATTTACACATGCAAAATATCAGCCCGATTTAAAAAAAACAAAAACAAAACCCTCCCTCTCCCGACAAGTGCCCCTTCCCCTCTCCCTCCCCGAACCCAAAAAATCGACCCCGCTTCCAAAATTATGGCAGGAGGGTCCCACTCCCTCCTGCCATCTCTATTTCCCCCACTCCCAAAAACAAATAGCAGGAGGGATCCAGATGCCCTCCTGCCACCCAAGGGACACCCCCCCTCCCAGTCCCTGGCCGGACCCACCCCTCTCCCTGTACCTTTCAAAATGTTTGGAGCAGGAGGGGTGTCCAGTCCCTCCTGCTCCTTAGGCCACTAGTTATCTTCGAGAGCAGGAGGAAGCGCAAAGTCCTCCTGCTGCTCTGCCAGGCCGCGATGCAATACCGGCCTTAGGCCACGCCCCGGTGCATCATGTGATGCATGGGGAGGGGCCTAAGGCCCTGATTGGCTGAGGCGCATCGGGCTTTTCCTTTGGGAGGGGCCTGGGGCACCTCAGCCAATCAGGGACTTCCTTAGGGCGGAGTCTATGGAAGTCCCTGATTGGGCCAGGGCTGGGCTATTTTTGACTCTCCTGCTCTCTGCTGCCCCCCCTGCAGTGCAGCCCCACTTTAAACCACGGACTCGCACTGCGGGGAAGGGCTGCAGAGAGCAGGAGAGTTGGGGCAGGCAGAGAGTAGGAAGAGTGGGAGAAGCTAGAGCGAGTTGGGGCAGGTAGAGAGCAGGAGAGTCGGAGGAGGCAGAGAAAGCAGGGGAGTCAGAGACAAGAGTCGGGGCACAGCAGTTTTTTACACAAATGACTGGTCCTCAACAGTCGCTTGTTCTTGATAGGCCAGCCAGTTGGTGTGTAGGGAAAAAAGTGTAGTGAATTGCGCCCTTCTTGCTTTGCATGCCAATTCCCCTCATTTGCATGCACAGATCAGGATGGGATAGCTACAAAGGTTAGTGAATCGGGTCGCAAAGGGCTTGCAAACCGATTGGTACACGATCGGTTTGCTTAGTGAATCTAGCCCCTTGTTTCCAAAGAAATGGGGACCCAAAATGGTCGGTGTTTCGATTAAAACATCTTCCTCAAGGGTCCAGACTTTCCTTTAGATAAAGTTATCTAAACAATTGCCTAATCAGGAACAACACATCCAGACCAATGAGAATAAAGGCATACTTTATCTACCCCACCCCTAGTCAAAGGCCTACAAAGCAAAAAAACTATGATGGACTATTAGCAACCCAAGCAGCAAGACTAGACCACCACCTCCCCAATCTGATGACCACAATGCGCAACTACAAAACCTTCAGGAAAGAATTGAAAACCATGCTATTCAAGAAATTTGTCAATTGATCTAACTAAATCTTACCGACTCCCTAGATCCTAACGCATTTTCCAACTATCAACCTTGTAATCTCCCTGGGAATGCCCAGGCCAATTCTTTTGTAAACCACCTAGAACTGAAAGGTATTGGCAGGATAGAAGATACCAATGTAATGTAATTAAACAGAATGGTCCTTAATAATGTGAACAAGAGCCTGGTGCCTTTGAAGGTAACCACGTGAAAGTGGTGGTTGAATGTCAATGCTGTGCTGAGAATGAAAGGAACTCAGGCTCCTGGTCAGGGTATTTACTTTCAAAACTGAATTTGATTTCATAGTTATTTCTCCAGATAGCAGACTATGGGCTAGATTCACTAACCTCTTTTCCGTGTCTGTTCCGTGCCCGAATGCACGCAGGCCGACCAATTCTCTAAAGGCCTGCAAGCAAATGGGGACGATCGTTGGCATGACCCCCCCATCCACCACACGGATCACTAGAGAGCGATCCTTGAGCATGCGCAGACCACCTTCCTTGCTTGTAGATGGTCTGCACATGCTCTCAGTAGGAAACCTTTTTTTTTTTCGGCAAGCCCTTGGTTTTAACCCGCTTTAAGCCTGCGGGGAAGGGCAGGAGAAATTCGAGGCTGAGAGCAGGAGATTGTGGCAGGCAGCAGGTCGGGGCCAAGAGCAGGAGAATCGGGGCAGGCAGGAGATCGGGACTGAGAGCAGAGAAGCAGGACAGAGAGCAGGGCGACAGGCAGGAGAATCGGGGAAGATAGCAGGGCGGCAGACAGGAGAATCAGGGCAGAGAGCAGGGCGGCAGGCAGGAGAATTGGGGCAGATAGCAGGGCGGCAGACAGGAGAATTGGGGCAGAGAGCAAGGCGGCAGGCAGGAGAATCGGGGCAGAGAGCAGGGCGGCAGGCAGGAGAATCGGGGCAGAGAGCAGAGAAGCAGGGCAGAGAGCAGGGCGACAGGCAGGAGAATTGGGGCAGAGAGCAGGGCGGCAGACAGGAGAATTGGGGCAGATAGCAGGGCGGCAGACAGGAGAATCGGGCAGAGAGCAGGGCAACAGGCAGGAGAATCGGGGCAGAGAGCAGGGCGGCAGGCAGGAGAATCGGGGCATAGAGCAGGGCAGCAGGCAGGAGATCGGGACTGAGAGCAGAGAATCGGGGCAGAGAGCAGGGCGGCAGACAGGAGAATCGGGGCAGAGAGCAGGGCGGCAGGCAGGAGAATCGGGGCAGAGAGCAGGGCGGCAGGCAGGAGAATCGGGGCAGAGAGCAGGGCGGCAGACAGGAGAATCGGGGCAGAGAGCAGGGCGGCAGGCAGGAGAATCGGGGCAGAGAGCAGGGCGGCAGGCAGGAGAATCGGAGCAGACAGGAGAATTGGGGCAGAGAGCAGGGCAGCAGGCAGGAGAATCAGAGCAGAGAGCAGGGCAACCAGAGCAGGAGAATCGGGGGTTTTAGCACAAGCAACTGGTCCTCACCAGTTGCTAGTTTTTTGATTGGCCAGCCAGTCGATAAGTTTAGTAAGTCATGTCTTTCCTGCTTTGCATGCACAGATCGGGATTGGATCGGAGGAGAAGTTAGTGAATCGGGTCGCAGGGAAATTAGGGCGCAAAGAGCTCGAAAACCGATCGGTACACGATCAGTTTGCTTAGTGAATCTAGCCCTTTGTCCACACAGGAGTCCATATGTTAAATGATTAATCCCTAGGTGCAAACTGGCTTTGCAGAAGTGTACATACTTCAATTTTAAAGGGCTAAAACACTAAAACTTTTATGTGTTTATATAAGGACCTTCAGATAGGCTTCACATCTCTTCATATCAACTTCGGATCATACCTAGTTCGTCATCAGCCCTCCAGTTTTTCATATTAATGCTCTAGCTCAATTTGTCCCATATATAATTTCAGTGTTTTCAATAGTTCTTCATTTCACTCTCAATTTCTTTTCACTTATTAATAACTTTTATAGCATGTAATTCAAACCAAATATAAAGCCACACTTATCTGACGAGAACTTCAATCGATCAGAACAGCCTCCGACATAGCACACTATGTTTTGCCTCTTCTAGCTGCATCAGGGAAGCAAGTTCTGTGTGGCATACAAACGCAAAAAATCAGCATATCATCAAAAGGTCCAAAACTTACAACAATGTAAAAGAAGCACAGCTTACTCAGTGTGATATTAGCTTTCCACTCAAAGCGGCTGTCTTCAAAACAGCTGTCACTTATTTAAAGGGCAGCAACCCACCATCAACCCAAACCAACCAGTAAACTTCATCAATGATGCTTTGAATGGGAAGAATTAGCTATGCAACAACTGACATCCCAAATTAAAGGACATGGATCCAACAGCAGAATTATATTTATCCAAGCCTCTCAAAGACATCCAATCCAGTTCTTCATTTAACCCCAATGGGCACACAGTCTGTAAACAGTAAATCCAAAGTTGTTCTCTGTCATTCAGATATTTATCTAAATTTCCTTCCACCCACCCACCCACTTGTCACCAAGTCAATGAATGTCCAAAACAGAATGCTTGCGTTGGAGCCAGTGCTGGACTAATGGAGCAGTTAGATTCCTAATATTAATGCGTGATAAATGCTCATTCAATCTGATTTTAATCAGTCTCAAAGTGCGTCCAATATATATTTTCTTGCACAGACATAAAATTGCATAAATGACATATCAGGCGTATTTGTATGTGCAATAATAGGATGATCTGAGTTGAGCCTAAATCATGCATTAATACTAGGAATCTAACTGATCCGTTAGTCCAACACTGGTTCCAACACCAGCATTCTATTTTAGACATTTGTTGGCGTATCATTGACTTGGTGAAAGAGTCTTTGTCTCCTCCACCTCCACCGGGAACTGAGCTGAGAAGGTGTGATCTGCTCTGTTCGTTTATTTCCTAGTATATATCTGTTTCGTGAGGCTTTAGTGCCTAGAGGTCTCAAATTTGGGTAGCTCTGCTTAGGAGAGGATGCAGATTCTGCATGGGTGGTCTGCAGCTAACAGGGCAACTCCCAGTGTACCTGTTGAGCCAACCTGCTTTGTGTGTTTTGGAAGCTTGGGGACTGTTCCTGGGAGCTAGCTTGTCTTCTGATTTATCAGAGACTGATACGCAGGCTGTGGAGCCCCTGTGTTAGTCCTTTTGGCACAAGGATCTGTGGGAGTTTTGAGGTCACAGTCAATACCGGTCTGACTGGCAACCCGAAGATCTCCAGTTTTAGATCCCTTCGGGAAGGATCTGAGTCATAAAATCTTATCCTTTTAATCAGGCTTTAGGAAAGCTGACACAGGGAGGCACCAGCACAGCACATTATTCCCTATGGAGAAAATTGAGGGGGGTTGTCTAAAAATTTGAGTTTTAAGAATTTCTTGTATCAGAGTTAGGGTCATAAGAACATAAGATTTGCCACTGCTGAGTCAGTCCAGTGGTCCATCGTGCCCAGCAATCCGCTCACGCGGCGGCCCTTAGGTCAAAGACCAGTGCCCTATTTGAGTCTAGCCTTACCTGCATATGTTCTGGTCCAGCAGGAACTTATGTAACCTTTTATTGAATCCCTGAAAACTCTTCCAGACAGCTTACCTTCAGGCATTCTTTGCAGCCCATGTAGCAGGACTTGAAAATGTGCAGGTCGACTTCCTCAGCTGGCATACTCTAGATGTGAGAGAATGGTCACTTTCTCAAAGAGCATTCAACCTCATTGTTCAACGCTGGGGAAGTCCAGCAATGGACTTGATGGCTTCAGCCAAAAACACAGCCGAAGAGATGAACCAGGAAGTGCAGGGTTGGATGCATTGCTTCAGCCCTGGCTGAAGGAGAAGCTGCTTTATGTGTTTCCACCATGGCCCATGGTGGAACTGGGTCATTTGCAGAATCGCGATTCACCCAGGACTTGTGATTCTAGTAGCTCCAGATTGGCCTCACTGGTCATAGTATGCGGATCTAGTATAGCTTGAAAGGGACAGATGCATCAACCTACCAGTTCACCTGAAGAACCCAGATTCCTTTGGTCTTACAGTATAGCTATTGCGTGCTCAGCCTTAGTATGCAGAGGACATTCAGCGGTAGTCATTTCTACTCTCTTCCAAGCTAAAATGCCTTCGACTGTTACAGCCTACGCTAAGGCCTGGAAGGCTTTACAGCTCTGGTATGCCAGAGATAATGTGGAGCCTTTCAAGACTCCAATTCTGGTGAATCTTGCATTTCTACAGGCTGGTTAGAGAAAGGCCTGGCATTGGCATCTCTCAAGGTACAGATGGCAGGCCTCTTGTGCTTCCAAGCTCGAGTGGGAAAGGTTTTGCTGGCATCTCATCCAGATATGACCAGATTTTTGAAGAGGGTGCTTAGATTGCGGCCCTGTTACTCCAGCCTTTTCCAACATGGAATCTTAACATTATCCTGAAGGGACTTTGTAAGTCTCCATATAAGCCACTTTTTGAGAGCTTTGCTGAGTGCTCCATTTGGTTCCCTGACGCAGGATCGAAACGGGCCCTGTCAAGCTAAGTGTGACAGTTCAAAGTATAAGAACTTTTTCTATGCTAGTTAGCAACAATGAATTTTGCTTTCCACTGGAATTTACAATATGCAATGATTGGGTGGTGAAGCAATTTTCTCTTGGGGCTGTGGCTCCTTATTGTTGCCTTCGTGTGTCTCTGAGCATATTTTTGAATTCTAAGTGTGTGTTCTAGAAGTATTAATTTCACTATTACACCTATTGAGTGATTTTTTGACTTCTGTATATTTCCCTTTAATCACTGTTCTTAGTAGAGTACCAGTTTTTTGGTTTTCCCCATATATATTTGGACTTAGATGGATTTGTATGGCAATTTCATCAACTTACATTGCCTGTGGCAAACAGCTGTCTATTTCTCTCAAAGCTCATTCAACTTGAAGTGTGGCAGCTTCCTGGGTGGAGACCAGGGCAGTGCCACCTGATGAGATCTATGGAGCAGCTGCTTACCTTTTCTACTCTCCATACTTTTAAAAGATTCTAGAGTGGACGTAATGGCTCAGGAGGAAGCCATTTTTGGGTCCTCGGTTTTGCAGGTAGGCTCATCTGTCCAACCCTAGGCATCTGCCACTGCTTTGGTACATCACCTAGAATACAGACTCCTATGTCCTTGCTACAGAATAGAAGATTAGAGAAAGTTTAAATGCCCTACTTAGAGGAATAGATGAGATCCTGTGGTTAGATGGAGCTCAAAGTGAAATTTCATAAAAACCCATGGGGGAGGGAATGATGAGGAAAGCAGGGATAACAGTTCTTCTGAAAGGGGAAGAGAATGTTAGTGTCAGCTCTGTGAAGGAGTAAGTGATCTTTCTGTTAAAGAACATAGGATTCAGTATGACTCAACTGTCAGTTTTCAATGCACCTGCTTTCTGCCTCAACTAAATGTATAATACCGATTTGGAGTTTATCTCCTGTCAGTTGGAAGAACATGTAATCATATATGGCTAATTAAGCAATAAGCTCCTGAACTCCAAATGTGTTTGTGTTAGTTGCACTAGAGAAAAAGTGGGGAAGAAACCGTCCACATCAACCTGAGATAAAGTAGACTAGAATTTATTGAATACAGTCATAAGAACATAAGAATTGCCGCTGCTGGGTCAAACCAGTGGTCCATCCTGTCCAGCTATCCACTCACGCGGCAGCCTTCAGGTCAAAGACCAGTGCTCTAAATGAGTCCAGCCTCACCTGTGTATGTTCCAGTTTAGCAAGAACTTGTCTAACTTTATCTTGAAACCCTGGAGGGTGTTTTCCCCCATAACAGACTCTGGAAGAGCATTCCAGTTTTACACCACTCTCTGGGTGAAGAAGAATTTCCTTATGTTTGTATGGAATCTATCTCCTTTCAACTTTAGAGAGTGCCCTCTCATTCTCCCTACCTTGGAGATGGTAAACAGTCTGTCTTTATCTACCAAGTCTATTCCCTTCAGCATTTTGAACGTTTCGATCAAGTCTCCTCTGTCTCCTCTTTTCAAGGGAGAAGAGGCCCAGTTTCTCCAATCTCTCACTGTACGGCAACTCCTTCCTCCCCTTAACCATTTTAGTCACTCTTCTCTGAACCCTTTTGAGTACCGTGTCCTTCTTTGTATATGGCGACCAGTGCTGGATGCAGTATTCCAGGTGAGGGCGCACAATGGCCCGGTACAGCAGCATGATAACCCTCTCCGATCTGTTCGTGATCCCCTTCATAATCATTCCTAGCATTCTGTTTGCCCTTTTTGCATCTGCCGCGCATTGTGCAGACGGCTTCATCGACTTGTTGAGCAGAACTCCCAAGTCTCTTTCTTGAGAGGTCGCTCCAAGTACCGCCCCAGACATCCTGTATTCGTACATGAGATTTTTGTTACCGACATGCATCACTTTACACTTATCTACGTTGAACCTCATTTGCCATGTCGATACCCATTTCTCAAGCTTGATTATGTCACGTAGCAGATCTTCACAATCCCCCTGTGTCTTCACTACTCTGAATAACTTTGTATCGTCCGCAAATTTAATCACCTCACTTGTCATACCAATATCCAGATCTAACAACCCCCCCCCACACGTGTATGTATGTGTGTGTGTGTGTGTGTGTATATGTATATATATATATATATATATATATATATACACATACACAAAAAAAAAAAACTACATAAATAATAGTTTGTGTTAATCATTGTTGTTCTTTTTCATGAGTTGCAGAGCAGAACAGAAATGTACTGGGTTTTTTGTGGAAGATCCTCATGCCCCTTTTACTTTTTTCTGTTACAGTAGATATTGATTGCTTTGGTACAGACTGAAGAGAGCATTGTACTCAACTAATGAAGGAGGAGCTGAAAGATGTGATTGACATCCTTCTGCAAGCAGCTCGCAACTAGAGGCAATTCACCTACATAAAGAAGATGCAAAACCAAGCATCTGTGTAGATAGAAAACCAAGCATCTTTTAGATAGAAAAATTGCCCTTGACATTATGAATGGATTAATGGACTTCATTAATCAAAAAATTTAAACATTGCATGAATATACAGGCCGGCGAGATCAAGTCGGCAGTTAAATTTCCTGCCGACTGCGGTTCCTCCCGACTGCGGTTCCTCCCAGCCTCAGGCGATCAAGACAGATTGCCGACGTCGGGGCCTTCCCTCTGTGAGTCTCGCCTGTTAGGAAACAGGAAGTTGAAACAAAATAGGCGGGATTCAGAGAGTGAAGGTCCTGATGTCGGCAGCCTGTCTTGATCGCCGCCCCTGCCGAGTTGTTGAAGAGTGCCGCGGGGAAGTTGCAAGTAGAACGGAGAGAGCTGCAGATACAGGTGCAGGTGGAGGGAGATGGTCAGCGTGTGCGAGCAAGATCCTGGGGAGCCTTCACAGTGGCTTTCTCCCCTCCCACCAGCTCTCCTACTTGCCAGGGCAGTGATTTACCGGCAACTTCCTGCAGGCAAGTACTGAGAGCTGCTGGAAGGGGAGGAAGCCACTGTAGGAGGCTGGGAAGCTGCTGGATAAAGGGAGAGCTGTTACTGGACTTGGAGGGAGTTAGAAGGAGAGATGCTGGTGGGAGGGGAGGAGGGAAAGGGATGGGAAGAGAGTTAATGTTGGATAGAGGGAGGAGGGAAGGGAGAAGGAAAAAAGGAAGGAGGGAAGGGAGAAAGAAAAAAGGAAGGAAACAGCTGGCAGGGAGATTACAGGAGGGGAAGGGGGTCAGGGTGGAATGGAGAGATCAGATGAGGGAAAGGGGAGAGAGAGGAATGAGAAAGTAGAGAGACATTGATGCTGGAAAGGGAGGTCAGCAGAGAAATGAGAGAGGGATAAAGATGCTAGATCTGGTGTAGGAGAGATAAAAATGAAGAAGGCAGTGAAGCTGGAATGAATGATGTAAAAAAGAGAAAGGAGGCACAGGCTGGATGGACAGGGGAGAGGGGCATAGAAAGAAGTCAGATACATATGGAAGGGGGAGAAGGCAGACATTGGATGGAACGCGCAGATGCTGGATTGAAGAGACAGGGCAGAAGCTGGAAGGAAAAGAGTGAAAAGAAGATGAAAGCAGAAACCAGAGACAACGAAAGGTAGAAAAAAAATAATTTTATTTCTATTTTGTCATTAGAATATATCAGATTTGAAATATATATCCTGCTAGAGACATAACTGGGGACTGCAGTATTCTGTTAGCATGATATTTCTATGTAGCATTCTATAATAACTTGGCTTGTTCAGTATTCTTGATAGTAGAGGGGAGGGGAGACAGGGGTTTTGTTGGTCTGTGCTCTGTATATTTGTATTTATAAAATCACAATTGTTCAGAATATTGTTTCTTTTTATACTTTAATAAAATATGTTCAATATAAAATCATAACTGCGGCTTATGCAGATGGGATCAGATGGTTTGCAGGGACCGAGCTCGCGGGGATGGTGCGTAAACGGGGTTTTAAAATTTTAGTCTTAGTATTTTGCCGGGAATTGAAACAATTGTTTGAAAGGAATTTTTACTCAGGCTGCTATTCTTTTTTCAAGCTTTGCTGACGAGGATTCCAAAGAGAAATATTTTGCTACATTTGGGGAAAAAAAGTAATGGGTTGCAAGAACAGTGTTAAGATGCAGACAAGAATTGAGGGATAGGACATAGAGTGGTACCCAGTGGTATTATCTTGCTGCCCAGTTAAAACACATTAGAATGGGAAATTGGACAGGTCAAGTGAGCTCTTTAGACTGGAACAGCAAGGATATATGGGTACAGGCGGCCCCTTGAAGTATTTGCTTTGGAGGTCAGATGAGGGCAGATAGTGGAAAGCAATGAAGAAAAAAAAAAAAGGAATGAATTTGGGGAAAATGTAGGGAGAGGCAGTTAAGGTTTCATCTGTTGCAATAATATGTCATGAACCTTCTTTTATGCGAGATAGGGAGGGGGGTGTTAGGAAGTGGTCAGCTAGGGGATTAATGAGCTTTAGGCATCTGCTACTGCAGTGGTCCTCACAAATTTTTAAGCGAGGGCCTTCTTAGATCCAAAAGGGCTGAAAGAGAGCCAACATATCTTCCTACTTGAATCCATGATTTTTTAAAATAAAGAAACGCTGCATCCTGGTTTAACGGTGACGCAGGGCAGGATCGATCATCCTATGCTCCCACCCCGTACAGAGCCTCATCAAAATGGCTGCTGTGAGTGGGAACTCACGGCAGCCATTTTGATGACGGCTCTGCACAGGGCAGGAGCATAGGATGATCGATCCTGTCGTTGTTGCCACTAGACCACCAGGTAAGGTCTGGGGAAGGTCCAGGATGCAGCGTTTCTTTTTAAAAAAAAATAAAAATAAAAAATTGCAAATACCCGAATCCCTGGTTACTGAAACCGCGGATTTGGAGGGGGTACTATATATACTTTATTTGTTGGAGGTTGCAAAATAAAACTATTTTTTTCCTTAAATACACGTTGGTGTGTACTTGTTTGGGAGCTTTGATTAATTTTATGGATTTTTGTGTATCATTTTAATAAAGGGCCTTGTGGTGTTTTGCCTCTCTCCTCCATCAGAATAATTTCATTTTATGCTTTTTGACTTTGTGTACTCCTCCAGAACAACTCTCATCTTGTAGGAGAGCTGCTGCACACTTTTTTTCTGTAATTCATGTCACAGAATTTGGCCTTGAAGTATCAATAAAACCAGCAGAGGTGGTTATGGGAAAGAGGAGAAATCAAGTTTAAATCGAGCATCAAGTTTATCTTCTCCTGCCCTTGACCACCTCTGCTAGTTGCCTTTACTTTCTGCAGAGATTGGGTTTTCATTTTGTTGGGTTACAAAATAATTGAAGATGTGCAAGTACTTTTAACTCAGAAATAAAGATTTTGTTTTGTTCCTTTTTTTGAAATCTATCAGCCCACATACAAGCTGCTCTTCAACATTCATCTTCACACAGCATGCTTTTTGCGGTTCAATTTGACTCCTTTCCAACCTAGGACCCCTGAAGAAGGCGTGTACTGAAACACGGACTGTGTTGGGTCCCATGGTTTAATTTTAAGCTGTTGTTTTTAACCGCAATTATTTTAATAAACTTTGCCTGTATCATTGTACATGTTACTGCAGTTCTCCTTGCTTTGTTTTGTCTTCGACCCTTTTACTGCAGATTTTGTTGGTTCTTCCTTTTTTTGTTTGTGTTTTGTTCCCTAACCCATTTTTCCAAAAGGATTTCAAAAAGGGAAAGGAAGATAATTTAGAAGTGCTGACATTATCTTACATTATTAATGCTTTTTTTTTAGGATTCTTCCTTGTTTAAAGAAAAGCTTATAGTACTCTGTGTTGCAAGTGGGGCAGTATTGTATATAAATTAACAACTCTAGTGAAATCATAAAACCAAATAAGGCATTCCTTCTATGGTGACTTTTCAATCTGTGATATCTTTACAAAATTAAATGCAATTTCAGAGCAAGATTATCTTTTAGGTCACCATGAAACTTAAATATGATGGATGGTGTGTATTTAGAAAACTTAGAGCTGGGAATAAACTGAGCAAGCAATGTATACAGCAATGCTAATAGTTATAAATTGAGTGTCAAAGTTTAAAATCTGTGAAAGCATCATTAGAATTTATAAAGTTCCGCTTAAGCAGTTCTTTCTTTTTAACCAAAACATCTGTTTCTGATTATTGTTTTGGTGACCACTGCATACATTATACAGAAAGAGACATGTTTTCTGTAAGATCTCTGCTAATGTGGCAGATAAAATCCCAGTGTCTGATAGCTCTGCCAAAGGGCAAAGAGGTGCTGAATAATATCCCTCGTCTTTACTGGAGCTCTCCTTTTTACAAAAATAGGGACTGACAGTGGGAAACCGAGATAGAGATAAAGGGAGGTGAAAAGACGCTTGGGAACTGAGAATGATATAGACCAGAGCAATAGCTGGGCAAGAATAAGAAAAGAGACTTACTTACTAATGTGCCAAAAATTATTTGCTTGCTGATTAGAAATAGAAAATTTGGCTTAAAGAAACCTGCTTCATGGTTATCTCATTTGGGTTGTTTGTTTTAATGTTATGTGTGCATTTTTGTACACCGCTTTGGAATAAGGTGGTTTATAAATTTTTAATTAAATGAAACGAAAAATGCTTCACTCATTAATAAGAAGGGGTGATTTAAAAGGAAACAATTTGTTCGCTTTGCTGGCATGATATAAACTAGACCTAGTTTTGCATTTTTAAAACTTATTCACAGAAGTTTTATAATGGTGGCTTGTGTAAATACAACAGCACCATATATTTTCAAGACGATTTTAAAACTGTTCAGCTCTGCAAAACTACTGCCTCATGGTCTACAAAAAAATGTTCTTTCTAACGAGAACAACCAAGCCAGATTCAATCCTCCAGAAATGCTTAATTGATCCTCAGATGCACCACTCCACGTTCAAACTTGATCATAACGTTAAGCTTGATGTGCAAAATCTTCCCTGGATCAATTTGTATTATAAATTCATAATAACTTTAAATATTTTTTTTATATAGACTGCATATAAGTTAATCATTCAAGTGTTCTAAAATGCTAACGTTTTAAAAAAATATTTAGTCAAAAAGACTTAGGGGTCCTTTTATCAAGCTGCGGTAGGGGTTTAACGCACGTAATACTGCGCGTTAAACTGCCTGCCGCGCTAGCCGCTAACGCCTACATTGAACACGTGTTAGTTTTTTAGCCGGCCGCGGGGGTTGGCATGTGATGAAATGTCTGACGCGCTAACCCCGCTAGCGCGGCTTGATAAAAGGACCCCTTAACTTTAATTGGGTGGTCGTTGTAGGGACTTCTTGTGCCAACATGTTTCACGATAAAATGCTTTTTCAAGGCTAGGTCCCTGTCAAGGAACACAGCCAGATTATCAGGGCACACATATTAAGCTCCTAAAATAGCTTCATAGACTATAAAAACTCATAACCTCTCATTGTTTACCTAATCATATAACGCCATCGATCTTGACCACTAACTTTAACCAAGTAAAGATGGCGGCGGTTTGATCCTCTCCCTATTTAACTCCCCCATAGGAGACAGCTGAGAGGGATGTACTGATGTCATCCCCCACAATATAGCGCTGACTCGTAAGAAAAACGATACTTAAAGCTATCCCTGCCTTACTGAAACGTAATGAAAGACATTTCTATCATTAAATATATAATATACATAAATGGATGAGCTCTCCATAACCCGACTAGATAATAATGATTATAGTAACAATCCCTATTCCAACTCCTCATTAAGCCCATAAGGGGCCACAGTATTGAGGTTATAAATCCATCATTGTTCTCTAAAGTTTAGTAACTCTTCAAAATTCCCACCCTCCCTCTCATGTATATTGTCTGTTACTCGCCATCGAATATCAGAAATTTTATGCTTTTTTAAAAGCCAGTGTTGGACAACTGATGCCTGTGCATTTTCAGTGGCAATTCTGGACTTATGATCATTGAGCCTCACATGTATCTGGCACTTTGTGCGCCCAACTTAAACCAACCCACAGGGGCATGTCAAAATGTATATAACTCCTGCCATTCTACATGTGGTATTATCTCTAGCTTTAATTTTAATTTTAGTTTGAGGATCTATCCACTCTTCACCTTCCAATGTAAATTGACACCATTGGCAATGGCCACATTTTTTTATGTGTGTATAATCCTTCGATAGGTCTTTTTTGCTGTTTGTGTTGGATAAGCATTTGTCCCAAGGTTTTACCTTTCATGAAGGCTAGAGATAATACCACATGTAGAACATGTAGAAGTTACCTCATTATAATTGTTTGTCGAATGTGAGTCAATTTTAGTTTATATCCAGGGAAGGGAGGAAGGGGGTGGGGGTTATTTATGTCATAAATTGATTTTTAAATTTCTACACTTGGGATGGTTGGGAAGATATCATTATTTAGAATAGGGTAAGGTTTTTTGTGGTAATACATGATTTTGTGTTATATTGGATAAGTATTGGGTGGGTGGGTGGGTGGGGAAAAATGGTTGATTATGAACATGTGTAAGTTAGATGTGCTTTTATTGTATCACTATACGTTGCATTTGTTCTATTGCACTTCTGAAATTTTGAAAATCAATAAAGAATTACAAAAAAAAAAAAGCAATGAGATATTTTCTCTGATTTGTTTAAAAATTATTACTTGGTATCTTCATTGCTTCCCCCCACCCACCCCCCACCCCGTCCTTGTATTTTTAGAAAGAGTAAAGAAGCAATTCAGGTCTACCTCTTCATGCCACTCAGTATTTTATAAACCTCTATCTTATCTACCCTTAGTTGTATTTTCTCCAAGCTGAACAGGCCTACCTTTTTAGCCTTTCCTCATATGTATACCCTAGAGCAGTGTATCGCAAACTGTGTGCTGCGGCACACCAGTGTGCCTCCTGAGATTTCTGGTGTCTCGAGACACACTGGCGAGGAGGAGAGTCGTTTACGCTTGCTGCCTGCCTACAGGATGTGCCTCTCGCGGTGAATGGTACGTCCTGTAGGAAGTCAACTGGTGCAGCTGACTCCTCATGGCCGGCGTCTCTCCTCTTCTGACAGCAACTCCCGGATGACTGTAACTGCGGGGTCGCAGCAAGACGGGCCTCCATGCATGCGCGGACATTGACGTGATGATGTCACGCATGCTTGTGATGTCATTGCGTTGACTTCCAGATGCCTTCCGGCCGGGGCACTGCATTTATTGTGCCGCTGGCCGGAAAAGTTTGCAAGACACTGCCCTAGAGGAAAGGAGGGACAGGGGAGATATGATTCAGATGTTAAAATACTTGAAAGGTATTTAAGGTAGAACAAAATCTTTTCCAGAGAAAAGAAAATGGTAAAATCAGAAGACATAATTTGAGGTTGAGGGGTGGTAGACTCAAGAGCAATGTAAAGAAATTCTCCTTTGCGGAGAGAGTGTTGGATGCCTGGAATGTGCTCCCGAGGGAGGTGGTGGAGAGGAAACGGTGACAGAGTTCAAAAAAGTGTGGGATGAGCACCGAGGATCTAGAATCAGAAAATAATAGTAAATATTGAAGAATTAAGGTCAGTACTAGGCAGACTTGCATGGACTGTGTCTGTACATGGCCTTTTGGTTGAGGATAGGCTGGGGAGGGCTTCAATGGCTGGGAGGGTGTAGATGGGCTGGCATGAGCTTTGACGGAGACTTCAGTAGTTCGAACCCCAGCACAGTACTGGTAGAGCTTTGGATTCTTACCCAGAAATAGCTAAGAAGAAGAAAAAAATTTAAATTGAATCAGATTGGGCAGACGGATGGACCATTCGAATCATTTTCTGCCGTCATCTACTATGTTACTATGTTAAAGAAATCATCCTATCCCACTTATTATTTTTGTCACCTTTCCCTTTCTAATTCCACTATATCGCTTGAGATGCAATGACCAGAATTGTACACAGTATTCAAGGTGTGGTTGCTACATGAAGTGATACAAAGGCATTATAATATTCTCTGATTTGTTCTTTATTCCTTACCTAATAATTTATAATATTCTATTTGCTTTCTTAGCTTCTACTGCTGCACACTGAGCAGAGGGTTTCAACATATCATCAACAATGACACTTTGATCATTTTCCTGTGTAGTGACTCGTACATAAGAATAGCCATAATGGGTCAGTATACCCCCGTGAATTCACAGTTCACGAATCACGGACTCAGTCTTTCGCAGTATTTTCCGACCGCCTCTTCCTGGTACTAAAGCCAGGCTACACCAATCAGGAGCTGCTTTGACATGCCAGATAGCATTTCAAAGCAGCTCCTGATTGGTGTACCCTGACTTAAGTTCCTGGAAGAGGTGGTCATAAGATATTAAGAATTATCCCGCACCCGATTTTCAGCATCCGCTAACACCCCAGCTGCCCTCGCCTGCCTCCGATCCGCTCCTAAATTGCATTCGCGGTTTTTCTAAATTCGCAGGTGTTTCTGGAATGGAACCCCTGCGAATTTCAGAGGAGTACTGTATACTGTTTCCAGCAGTGGCCATTCCAGGTCTATGCTACTAATCCGAGGACAAGCATTGGCTTTTCCTTTGTCTGTCTCAATAGCAGACAATGGACTTTACCTCCAGGAACTTGTCCAAACCTTTTTTTAAACCCAGATATTCTAACCGCTGTACCTACATCCTCTGGCAATGATATCCACAGTTTATCTATTTGTTGAGTGGAAAAATATTTCCTCCTATTTGTTTAAAAAAATATTTCCATGTAAATTCATTGAGTGTTCCCTTCTTGTCTGTACATAAGAACATAAGAATTGCCGCTGCTGGGTCAGACCAGTGGTCCATTGTGCCCAGCAGTCCGCTCAATGACGGCCCTTAGGTCATAGACCAGTGCCCTAACTGAGACTATCCATACCTACGTACGTTCTGGGTCAGCAGGAATTTGTCTAACTTTGTCTTGAATCCCTGGAGGGTGTTTTCCCCTATAACAGCCTCTAGAAGAGCGTTCCAGTTTTCTACCACTCTGGGTGAAGAACTTTCTTACGTTTGTACGGAATCTATCCCCTTTTAACTTTAGAGAGTGCCCTCTCGTTCTCTCTACCTTGGAGAGAGTGAACAACCTGTCTTTATCTACTAAGTCTATTCCGTTCATTATCTTGAATGTTTTGATCATGTCCCCTCTTTTCAAGGGAGAAGAGGCCCAGTTTCTCTAATCTCTCACTGTACGGCAACTCCTCCAGCTCCTTAACCATTTTAATCACTCTTCTGTGAACCCTTTCGAGTAGCACTGTGTCCTTCATGTACGGCAACCAGTGCTGGTCGAGGGCGTACCATGGCCCAGTACAGCGGTATGATAACCTTCTCCGATCTGTTCATGCTCCCACTTTTACCCGTTCTACACATTCCTAATGTGGAACCTTGCATCATGTAGCTATAATTTGGGTTTCTGTTTCCTACAAGGATCACTGTGCACTAGAGAGTTGCGCAGGGACAGAAATCCCACCTGTCCCCACCCATCCCCATGAGGAATCCCTCTGTCCCCACCCATCTCAGCGAGGAATCCCCTCTGTCCCCACCCATCCCTGCGAGGAATCCCCTCCGTCCCCACCCATCCCTATAAACTTCAGAAATAGTTATTTAATTTAATTATGCTACTGAATTAAAGGCTATGGTAGAGACCCATTTACAAATAAGCAAAGACACTTTATTAATTTGGAAATATTAATTGGGAAGAATACTTACTTTGTAAACAGGTTTCTACCAGAGCCTCTAATGAAAATATAAAATATAAATACTCAGCTGATGAGAACCCCCAAGCTTTCAGCTGAGGACTTTCTTTGCAGTTGGCCAGGGGTCCCTTTTGCCAAGTTTGGCAGGCAGCAGTAGCGTCTTTGAGTCACAGATGGTGGTACTTCAGTGGCTCATGGATGCTGCCAGTGACTGCACGCTTGATGGAGGGGAGTTCTGGCCGTCTCTAGAGGAGGTCCTCTGCTGGCAGTGCTTGGGGATCCCCACCAGTCACAACAAGGGTCAGCAAGTACTTCAACACTGTAGAAATAAAACCTGAAATGCATTTCCTTTTCTTTTGAACACAATACAAAAACATCTGCTATATACATTTCCCAAAGCTAACATATTTTAGTCAATAAATTCAGTTTTTTACCTTTGTTGTCTGGAGACTTATTTTTCCATAATGTTGGTCCCAGTTTCTTTTTTCCGCTTTCCCATCTTCTGTAAATTCTTCTGTTGCTGTCCATTGGTTCCTCCTACCATAGTCCAGCATTTATCATTTTTCACCCCTGCCCACCAGCCCCATGCCCAACATTTCTCCTACCACCCCTCTGCAGTACCATGCCACATCTCTCCCTCCATTCCCTTCACCACTATATCCAACATTCCTCCCTCTTGCATCCATTTCAATCTGTCCCACTGTTCCCTTTCCACCACAATATTTCTCCCTCTCATCTTTCTCTTCCTCTCATCTGTACCTCACTCCCTCCCTATGACCAAAAATTCTCCTTTCTTCATTCCCCGTGTACACAACCATCTCTTTCCCTCCCTTCCTCTTTCCCAAGTTCATGCCTTCTGTGTCCAAAAACGCATTCCCTCCCCCACCTCTGCATCTCTTTCCCTCCCTTCCTCTCTCCCAAGTTCATGCCTTGTGTCCAAAAACACACTCCCTCCCCCCTTTTGTGTACCGCGTTTGCCTCCCATGTTCGACCCCCTTCTGTCCTGCGTTTGCCTCCCACGTTCATGTCCAGCCCTCATCTTCCAGCAAATTTCCTTTCAGCAACTTTCTCTGAGAGGTAGTTCGAGCTGCAAGGCTCGTCTTCTTTTCCTACCTGTCCTGATGTCTTCTATTTCCTGCCTGCCCTGCAGCACGTAGCCGACCGGAAGTCTTCCCCCGTGGTCATCGCTGAAGTCGGATGGAAGGCTTTGCATCAGACGCGTGCAGGGCTCGTTGCCCTACATCCTGGGACGTAACTGATGCAAAGCCCTCCCTCCGACGTCAGCGCTAACATCGGGGAAGACTTCCGGTCGGCTACGTGCTGCAGGGCAGGCAGGAAATAGAAGACAACAGGGCAGGTAGGAAAAGCAGACGAGCCTCGCGGCTCGAGTTGCATCAAACCCCGCGGGATCCCCAAGACCATGAGGGGGGGGGTCCCCATGGGATCCCCGTGACCTGAGGGGGGCGTCCCCACGGGATCCCCATGACCCTAAGGGGGAACCCGCAGGATCCCCTTGGTTCCCATGGGATTCCCGTCGTCCCCGTTCCTGTGCAGCTCTCTACTGTGCACTTGTTCACGAAAAGAGGGGGTGGAATTCATCAAGGGGCACTAACCAATTTAGATTGTGCTAAATGTTAAGACGCCAATTATATTCCTGTGGGTGTCTTTGCATTTAGCGTGTCCTACTCATTAGTATCGCCTTGATGAATTTCTCTGTTAGTGTAATCTGCCATTTGTATGTCCAGTCTTGTGAAGTCACAATCATTTTGTAATTTAACAACTTGAATAACTTTGTGTTGTCAGCAAATTTAATCACCTCGCTCGTTATTCCCGTTTCTAAATCATTTATACACATGTTGAAAGTAGCGGTCCCAGCACCAACCCCTAGGGAACCTCACTATTTACCTTTGTCCATTAAGAATATTAATCATTTAACCCTGTTTTCTATCTTTTAACCAGTTCTTAATCCACAATAGGACTCTGTCTCCTATCCCTTGACTTTCTAATTTCCTCATCTAGTTTTCCTGTGTTTGTTTTAATGATTATATGTTTTTATCCCAGGACAAGCAGGCAGGTATTCTCACTAGTGGGTGATGTCATCCGACAGAGCCCCGACACGGACATCTTGAAAGCATGTCTTGCTTGAAGAAACTTAGAAGTTTCGAGATGCCCGCACCGCGCATGCGCCAGTGCCTTCCCGCCCGATGTACCGGGCGTGTCTCCTCAGTTCTTTTCTTTCCGCGGAGCTGAGAAGTTTGTACTTCATTCTGCGCTGACTGAAATTCAGTTTTTGCCTTCTAATTACCCGCGTTTCTGTTTCTTTCTTTAATTTTATTTTAATTTTACTTTATTTTTCTAAAAAAAAAAAAAAAAACTTAAAAATTATTTCTTCCGGCGGTTCGGCCGGGCCGGCCTCGTGGCTGCGGCCTAGCGGCTTCGACCTTGCAGCGTCGATTTTCCGGCCTATGTCCCGACCAATCACCGGTTTTAAAAAGTGCAGCAAGTGCCAGCGTGCGATTTCGCTGATGGACCCACACCGACGCTGCCTTCAGTGTCTTGGTCCGGAACACGTTCCGAAATCGTGCCGGCCTTGTTCCACGCTCACTGCGCGCTCGTTTAAGCGGCGCTGCTTACTCTGGGAGTCGATGTTCAAGATGGAGACTGCCAAGGACATCTCTACTACTGCGGCTGTTGAGGTTTCGCCGGTCCGTTCGAAACCTGCATCGACGACTCCTGCATCGAGCATCGTGAAGCCCGCATCGTTCACACCGGCTTCAGCTTCGTGTTCAGCCTGCTTCCGTCTCCTCGGTTCAGGTACCGCCTTCCACTGTTCCTCCGGTGGTCATCAAAGTGCCTAAAGCTAGCAAGCAGAAGCACTTGGCCACGAAGGAACGCGAAGACCATACTGGAGGACCCCCTTTCGGTGCGGATCCCTCCATATCGGCTTCGCTTCGTTCCCTGCTAGAAGCTCAGTTTGTCGAGCTTATGCGCACTATGGGACCCCGGCTTATTGCCAACATTCACGGTGAGCTTCCGACCCCGGTTTCAGAGGGCGGTCCGCCCCCTCCCCCTCCTCCTCGTCGCTCAATCTCTCTACTCGACGAGGGGGATCGGCGGAGGGCGGCGGAATCCTCCAGGAGGGCTTCCCTCCCTGAGATGCCACCTTTGGAGCCCATCACACCTCCACGCCAACAGGGGGCTAGGGCGGCTCCTGATAATCGTAGTCCTGGGCATACTGCATCGCAGGAGGAGTTCTTCCGCACTCCATACCAGACCTGGGTGGCGCTGCGTGAATCCGCATCTCTGCCACCTCTACGATCCACTGCATCAAGTCCTATCCATTCCTTTGAGGCTTCGAAGGACCACTCGATGCATAGAAGATCTCGTTCTCCGTCCCGTCACCGGGAGGGGCATCGATCTCGACACTCTTCTCGGCACTCCTCACGTCATTCGGAGGTGTCCCCGCAGAAGAAGATGCAGCGTCTGGGATACTCCTCGTCGGATTTGTCCCAGCCGGAAGGGCCGGAGTATGAGGAACCATCTACTTCCTATTCTCCCTGCCGATCTCAGCTCTCCCTGGACCCGGAGGCTTCCACGTCTTCTAGCCCGTCTCGTCGGCCGGCCTTGGCGGACCAACTGTCTTTCTCATCCTTTATCCGACAAATGGCGGATGACTTGGATGTGACTTTGGACACTGGGTCAAAATATTCTAAAGAGTATTTGGACACCATGCATTTACCTCATCCTCCGGCGGAGACACTTCGGCTTCCTCTACACAAACTGCTGGACCAGACTTTCATGCGCTGTTTTGAGACACCGTATTCCTTACCTGCAGTCCCCAGTAAACTGGATGCTCGATACCGCATCGTTCACCACAAGGGGTTTGAGGGAGCTCAACTTTCTCATCAGTCCCTTCTAGTCGAGTCCTCTCTCAAACGTTCTCATCCCTCCCAAGTCTATGCTTCCGTTCCTCCGGGCAGAGAGGGGAGAACGATGGATAAGTTTGGTAGACGTATCTATCAGAACTCGATGATGGCGACTCGAGTGCTCAACTACAACTTTTTCTTCTCTTCATACTTGGATTTTTTCTTGCCGGTGCTCCGCAAGTTCACTCCTTTCATCGATGCTCAGGCTCGTTTCCAGTTTGAAGAGGTGGTGGCGACTCTGTCCCAATTACGCCTTCAACTGATGCAATCCTCCTACGATGCCTTTGAGCTCTCGGCTCGAGCGGCGGCATGTTCGGTTGCCATGCGTCGTCTGGCATGGCTTCGAACCATCGATATGGATCCGAACCTCCAAGACAGACTTGCAAATGTACCTTGTGCAGGAGCGGATCTATTTGATGAGTCCATCGAAACTGTTACTAAAAAGCTGTCGGACCATGAAAAGTCTTTTCAGTCTATTCTACGTCCTAAACCGAAGCCTCAGCAGTCTCGTCCATCCAGACCGCCTCAAATTTACCAGCGGCGTTATCAACCGAGGCAGACTCCTCCTGCGAGACAGCCTGCGAAGAGACAGCCTCCGCAAAAGACTCAGCAGAAGCCTCAGATGCCGGCTGCACCCAAGGCTACTCAGCCTTTTTGACTCTCTTCCAGGGAGCATAACCGACGTTCTGTCTTCCACTGTTTTTCCCATAGGGGGTCGTCTCCATCATTTTTGTCATCGATGGGAGGCGATCACCACAGACCTTTGGGTCCTTACCATCGTAAGAGAGGGATACTCTCTTCATTTCCAACGGGTCCCCCCGGACCACCCTCCAAGAGAGTATCCTTCCAACTTAACGCAGACCGCTCTTCTTCTCCAGGAGGCTCAGGCTTTGCTTCGGCTTCGGGCCGTCGAGCCGGTCCCGTTAGATCAGCAAAACCAAGGGTTTTACTCCAGGTATTTCCTAGTTCCGAAGAAGACGGGCGATCTGCGGCCCATTTTGGACCTTCGAGTCTTCAACAAGTTTTTGGTCAAGGAGCGGTTCCGTATGCTGACCCTTGCCTCTCTCTATCCCCTCCTCGAGCAGAACGATTGGTTATGCTCTCTGGACCTCAAGGAGGCCTACACTCACATCCCGATTCATCCGGCCTCCCGCAAGTTCCTCAGATTTCGGGTGGGACATCTACATCTGCAGTATCGAGTGCTTCCATTTGGCCTTTCCTCTTCGCCCAGAGTCTTCACGAAGTGTCTGGTGGTGGTGGCCGCTGCACTCCGGAACATGGGTCTTCAGGTGTTTCCATACCTCGACGACTGGCTCATCAAGGCCCCGTTGGCCCCAGAGGTCGTTTCGGCGACCTTGACTACGATTTGTTTTCTGCAGAACTTGGGCTTCGAGATCAACTTTCCCAAGTCACATCTTCAGCCCACCCAGACTCTCCCCTTCATCGGGGCGGTCCTGGATACCATCCAACTTCGAGCGTTCCTTCCTCCTCAGCGCATGGATGCTCTTCTTCTACTCTGCCAGTCGGTGTCTTCTCGCCCGTCCATCTCAGCGAGACACATGATGGTCCTCTTGGGTCACATGGCATCCACAGTTCATGTGACGCCTTTTGCCAGACTACATCTCAGAATCCCTCAATGGACCTTGGCATCTCAGTGGACTCAGGTGTCCGACCCATTGTCCCGCCACATTGTAGTCACTCCTGCTCTACGGCAGTCTCTTCTTTGGTGGATGACCTCTTCGAATCTATCCAGAGGTTTGCTGTTTCACTCTCCTCCCCACCAGAAGGTTCTCACGACCGATTCATCGAATTATGCATGGGGAGCTCATCTGGATGGTCTTCGCACTCAGGGGTTCTGGACCAGTGCGGAACGACTCCATCAAATCAATCTTCTGGAGCTCAGAGCCATCTTCAATGCTCTTCAGGCTTTGCAACATCTGCTTCACGACATGGTGATCCTAATTCGCACCGACAATCAGGTCGCCATGTATTATGTAAACAAGCAAGGGGGCACGGGCTCGGCCTCCCTCTGCCAGGAAGCTCTTCGAGTCTGGGATTGGGCGGTCCGCCACAACACCTTCCTCAGGGCTGTCTACATTCAGGGGAAAGACAATGTCTTGGCAGACAAATTGAGTTGTCTTCTCCAACCTCACGAATGGACGCTCAATTCCAAACCCCTTCATCAGATATTTGCACAGTGGGGGACACCTCAGATAGACCTCTTTGCAGCCCCCCACAACTTCAAGCTGCCTCAGTTTTGCTCCAGGATCTACACTCCTCTCCGCCTCGAGGCAGACGCTTTTCTGCTGGGTTGGGGGAATCGCTTCCTATATGCGTTTCCTCCTTTTCCTCTCATTCAGAAGACTCTGGTCAAGTTGAGATCAGACCATGCCACCATGATTCTAATTGCTCCTCGGTGGCCCAGACAACCTTGGTTCTCCCTTCTACTTCAACTCAGCAGCAGGGAACCCATACTTCTTCCAGTGTTTCCTTCACTACTCACTCAACATCAAGGTTCACTACTTCATCCCAATCTGCAGTCCCTCCACCTGACAGCTTGGTTCCTTTCAACATAACTCCTCACCAGTTTTCTCAAGCAGTGAGGGAGGTCTTGGAGGCTTCCAGGAAGCCTGCTACTCGACAATGCTACTCCCAAAAATGGACTAGATTCTCCTCCTGGTGTATTTCCAATGCCACGGAACCTCAGCGAGCTTCCCTTTCTTCTGTATTGGACTACCTTCTACACCTATCTCAGTCTGGTCTCAAGTCTACCTCCATACGAGTCCACCTGAGTGCTATTGCGGCTTTCCATCAGCCTCTACAGGGGAAACCTTTGTCTGCTCATCCTGTGGTTTCCAAATTTATGAAAGGGCTTTTCCATGTCAACCCTCCTATCAAACCTCCTCCTGTGGTTTGGGAACTCAATGTTGTCCTGTCTCATCTCATGAAGCCTCCGTTTGAACCTCTCAACAAGGCTCCACTTAAGTATCTCACCTGGAAGGTGGTTTTTCTGGTGGCCCTCACGTCTGCTCGCCGCGTCAGTGAGCTTCAGGCCCTAGTGGCGGATCCACCGTTCACTGTATTCCATCATGACAAGGTGGTTCTTCGTACTCATCCGAAATTCCTGCCTAAAGTGGTCTCTGAATTTCACATCAACCAATCCATCGTGCTTCCGGTGTTCTTTCCAAAGCCTCATTCTCATCCTGGGGAAGCTGCTTTGCACACTCTGGACTGTAAACGTGCTTTAGCTTTCTACTTGGATCGCACAAAGCCTCACAGAACTGCTCCTCAACTTTTCGTCTCCTTTGATCCAAACAAGTTGGGACGACCTGTATCGAAGCGCACCATCTCTAACTGGATGGCGGCTTGTATCTCTTCCTGCTATGCCCAGGATGGATTATCCCTTCCCTGTAAGGTCACAGCCCATAAGGTCAGAGCAATGGCGGCCTCTGTAGCCTTCCTCAGATCGACACCGATTGAGGAGATTTGTAAGGCTGCCACTTGGTCCTCGGTTCATACATTCACCTCTCATTATTGTCTGGACACTTTTTCCAGACGGGATGGACAGTTTGGCCAAACAGTGTTACAAAATTTATTCTCTTGAAATTGCCAACTCTCCCACCATCCCATTGGGGTTAGCTTGGAGGTCACCCACTAGTGAGAATACCTGCCTGCTTGTCCTGGGATAAAGCAATGTTACTTACCGTAACAGTTGTTATCCAGGGACAGCAGGCAGCTATTCTCACGTCCCACCCACCTCCCCTGGGTTGGCTTCTCAGGCTAGCTACCTGAACTGAGGAGACACGCCCGGTACATCGGGCGGGAAGGCACTGGCGCATGCGCGGTGCGGGCATTTCGAAACTTCTAAGTTTCTTCAAGCAAGACATGCTTTCAAGATGTCCGTGTCGGGGCTCTGTCGGATGACATCACCCACTAGTGAGAATAGCTGCCTGCTGTCCCTGGATAACAACTGTTACGGTAAGTAACATTGCTTTCTTTTCTGCAAATATTTTTTATTGTAAACTGCTTTTCTATGCTGTATTACATAAAGGGCTCTTTTAACAAAGCTGCATTAGGCTTCTTTTATTTCTGGCTATGGCGGGATTGGCTCCTTCGCACATAGAATTCTTATGAGCGTCGGAGCTAATACTACCCCTGCTGGTGATAAAAAAGCCTAATGTGGCTTCATAAAAAGGAGGTGGGGGAATGTGGTTGGTATATTAAGAAATAAACTAAACTACTTTATTGCCAAACACTTTATTTTCTACTGCAATATTACTTTAGGGCTCCTTTTACTAAGGTGCGCTATGCTTTTTAGCGCACGCTAATCATGCGCTTAACGCTAGCGCACCTTAGGGCTCCTTTTACGAAGGTGCACTAGGGCCTTAACGTGCACAATAGCGTGTGTTAAATTCCCAAGCGCGCTAGCCGCTACCGCCTCCTTTTCAGCAGGCGGTAGATTTTCGGCTACCGGGCACTATAGTTCACGGTAATTTTGTATGTGCGCTAAAAACCCTAGCGCACCTTCGTTAAAGGCGCCCTTAGTAAAACAGGGGGTTAGTGTTTTGCAGATGGTGTATCAGTACTCTGGACTGACATGAAATTGGTGAACCACCTTTGATTAAAAAAAAAATGAGAAAATCATTATTGGAAATAATGCACTGCCTGTGAAATTCTTGGAAAAGGTGTGTCAATAAGTAAAGCCTGAAGCTTTTCAGAAACACTTGTTGATGCCAATAGGGAAACTGTCTCATTAGAAAAATATGAAACGGGCTCAAATTGAGACTTGAAAAGTCACTGAAAAAGTTCAAGACGGGAAAGAATAAGGACAGTGCCGTTTTAGTGTATTCTTCTCTGGAGGCTGTCTTCAGTATTATTGATAGGCAAATGTCAGTGTTAGAATAGAGGCTGTACAAAATCTGGTTAAAAGGTAACATGCTAAGTCAATGTTCAAAGTTGAGATCTAGCTTTAAATTTTTACATAAATGTTCACCAGATGAGGATCCATCTATGAAGCAGAATTTTAGGAGGTTGTCTGATGGCAGTGGTGTTGGATTCTACTCATATGTGTTTTTGACTAAACAAGGTCATTTGTTTTTGATTTTTTTTTTTTTTTTTAAAGAAATAGTTCTAAATCTAAGAGAAGCTGTCTTTTACTTGAAAAACTGAAATTGTAGCATTGTGGGAGTATTACTTTATATAATACAGTAATAAAAGTTTTAAAATGTACAATGTCTTTGATTACCACTGGGTTCATGCCAGTATCTTTCATGACTGCCAGTCTAGGACTGCAGGATTGTCAATCAACATGCCAAAGAACACAAAAATAATATGGGTCATGTATTTGAATAGTGATGATTGGTGACTCTGTTCTGAGGGGATGGATGTATTAATCTACTGCTTAGACATAATGAGTTGGGTGCTAGATGCCAAAATTCAAGGCATTACAGAGACATTTATGGTGTTTATCCAAGCTGTTAGAAATTATATACTCAAATACAAACTGAGATTTTTGGGCCAAAAAATGGGGATCTTGGTTTGTATTTGAGCCACCAACTGACCACCAGGCACGGCTGTCCTCTTCCCTACTGAACCCAGCAGCGTCATCCTGTATTCAAGGGTGTCCCCCCCAGCCACTATCCACAACACATGTACCCTCCCTGGAGCTGCTATCCACAATACATGTCCACATCCACGATTCACTGGCCCCCCATATACCTGTTGGTGTTGCCACAGAGCCGCTAACCTCCATACACCCGTGGGTTGTGCCGCTGCTAATCCATTGTTATGTTGAACTGGCAGGGCCTTGAGCATCTGTGCATGCTCAAGGACTGCTGGCTCCCGCCCCTTCCGAGATTCTCAGAGAAAGCAGGAGCCAGCAAGCCTAGAGCATAGGCAAATGCTCAAGGCCCCGCCCTGTTCAACATAACAGCGAACCGACGGCAGCACAACCCACGGGTGTATGGAGGTTAGTGAAACTGCGGAGGCAGCACAACTAACGGATATATGAAGGTCAGTGACGAGGGGGGCATGTATTGTGGATAGCAGCTCTGGGAAGGATGAGTGTGTTATGGATAGCAGCTGGGGTGTGCCCTTGTATGCAGGATAGTGACAAATCAGTATACAGATTCATCAGCAGATGATTTCAGCACTGAAAGGTAAAGCTCTCATTACTTGATAGGGGGGTCATTTTCAAAGTTGCTAACAAAAAAGTCAGTTACCCCTTTATGAGCTCTGAGTGGACTTTTTTTCTGGGTTGAAATGGAGGTCAGGGATAGACTATACAGGCTGAATCAGACCAAGGTTCATTGAGCCTTCCAGCATCCTGTGTTTACCAGTGGCCTGTTTGGGGCACAAGTACTGGTAAAACTTGGGGAAGGGGGAATAGGAGGTAGGAAACAGAGGGTTTATAGTGGGAGGGGTTATCTAAATAGATATACTGCTTTAGGCAATGTCTAAGGTATTTTCTTCTAAATCATTAACAGTTAAGAAGTTTATTCATGAATTATACTCGCTTAGATAACAGTTGAAATATAAGGGTAAATCAAAAAGTAAAGGCAAAATCCATTTAACGGCTTTAATAGAAGTAACTGTGAGCAATTGAACATATCACTTTTCCATATAGTCCTGCATTCCTGCAGAGTTTTTCAGCTTCTTCCAAAGCCAGGTGAGCACTGCTTCCTTTACTTCATCTTTCTTTGTCTTTTGCTCTCCGGATCGCTGTGATGCACCCATGTCTCGTTGCCAGTAATAATTCTCTCCAGAATTCTTGGATCTTCTTCATACCGTCTCAGGAACTGGGTCACAACCTCCATACACTGTTGCTTGTGCAGATCAGTAAGCTGTTTGGGAACCCATCTTGCACAGACTTTCCTATATCCCAAGTCATCATACATTATGGCAAATGCAGATCCATAGCTGATATCCAAATTTGCAGCCAATTGAGACACTGGTATCTGTCAGTCTTCTGTAATCAAGACATCCGCCTTGTCAATGTGCTTCTGTGTGCACGATGTTGATGGGCGACCAGAACGACCTTCATTGGTTACACCTGTTCTTCCTGCTTTAAACCTTTTTACCCACTCATAAACCTTTCATTGATTCATGGTGCAATGTCCATGCTGAGAGAGCGCACTATTGCATGTTATTCTTTGATGGTGCAATCTCGCAATGGAGAGTCCATGTTTCTGACCTCGTGGCTGCCACATGACTAATGGCCAAGCACTGTACTGTGCGTGGACGAACTATCCAAAAGGCAATGTACATATGTTGCATTCCGCTAACTCTGTTCTGGTTATCATGTAATTTAATAATTGCCTTTAGTTTTTGATTCGCCCTCATATTTTCTGTTATTGTTGTGAAATCTAATTTCCAATGCTATCATTTTTTGGTTATTCTTATTAAAGACTAGCAAACATTCTTAGGAGGGATTTGAATTAGATCACAATGGGGTAGGGTAGACAAAGTCCTAAGCTTAGTAATTATTAAATAGTTGTAGAGAAATAGAAACATTGTCACCTTCTAGAAGGCTATGATATGACCTATCTTAGCAAAAGCAAGCAAATTGTACTGTTGCAGTTCGATATCTCAGCGACATTTGATACAGTAGATCACTCATTACTACTTTTAAAACTAGAAGAACTAGGAATATGTGGGTTAGTGTTGAAATAGTTCACAAAATTCCTTAGCAACAGAACATATGAAGTGGGAAAAAAATATAAGAAATCTCAAACCTGGGATGCCTTCTGTGGGGTTCTCCAAGGCTCCCCTCTTTTGCCATCACTGTTCAATATATGCATGAATGCCTTGGGCAGGCGGTTCTTCACACAAGTCCATACTTTTTCTTGTGCAGATGATCTCTTTCTCCTCTGTAGCCAATATCTCCTTTATGGATACAATGCAACACATATCTATTCTGATTGAGGATCTAATTACATGCTCACAGTGGAAATTCCTTAAATTAAACAAGCAGAAGATGAAAGTGCTATGGTTTGGTGATCACTACTCAATACCTCACTCAGAATTAATCCTATCCTCGGGTGAGAAGCTCATGATTAATAAAATGTCAAAAGTATTAGGAGTAATTCTAGATTCCAATCTCACCATGGGTGAGCAGATAACCTCACTGTTCAAAATATTTTTCTTCAGATTGAGGCAGTTGAGGACGATAAGATCAGTCCTGAGCCCGACTAGTTTTCAGACAGTGACTCAAGCAGTTCTACTTCCATATCTAGATTATTGCAACTCTTTATGTTGCAACATCACAAAGAGAGAACTTCAGAGGTTGCAGCTACTCCAGAACACACTGGCTAGACTGATTTTCCATAAGACCCAATTTGAAAGGGCCAGTCCGCTGCTACACTAGCTGCCAGTCAAGTATAGAATTCAATTTAAAATTGCATGTATGGTTCACAGAGCTATATATGGAGAAAGCTTGACTGGGCTTCAGCCATCCAAGTTTCACACTCTTTCTATAACTCAAGAATGACTCAACACTATAAATTACCTCTTCTTTCTCCATGTCAAATTTGAGGAAATCACTCTTCAAATTTTAAGGCCCCAAAATTTGGAACAACCTCCTGACTTGCTTACGTCAGACCTCCTCCTATCTACACTTTAGAAAGGTGCTAAAAGCGCATTTGTTTTCATTATAGTCTTACTATATGATTTATAATGTCTATGTTGCTTAACCTTATTAATGTTATGTAAGCCACAGTGATTCCTAGTTGACATATGCAGGGTATAAGAAACAATATGGTATGGTTTATACTAATAATCATAAATTCTGTTTTTTCTTTCTCTAACCCCCCACCCCCACCCCGAATCCCCCTCTTAGGATGGTTTCTCCATTTCTATTTTTTTGGTTGCATACCTATTCTTTGAGCACAATAGAGTGTATTTTGTGGTGTAACATCTAGTCAGTGGTTGAGATTTTATGGGTCTGGTTTCTTCTTTCCTTCTGATGACATTTTCTATACATCAATGTAATTCTCGGCTCAGATGCTTCAGAGCCTTGTCATTTCGCAAGTTCTGCCTTTTCCTTGAGGGAGCTGAATTTCAGGCATTTTTCATATTGAACCTGTTCCACACTGTGAATCAGGATATCCATCTGAACCAGGGATCTCAAAGTCCCTCCTTGAGGGCCGCAATCCAGTCGGGTTTTCAGGATTTCCCCAATGAATATGCATGAGATCTATGTGCATGCACTACTTTCAATGCATATTCATTGGGGAAATCCTGAAAACCCGACTGGATTGCGGCCCTCAAGGAGGGACTTTGAGATCCCTGATCTGAACAGAGGCAGAAGCAGAAATAGTGGTGATAGCTTTGATGACACTTTCATGGCCATCTGGCCTTTCAGACTATATAACACATATTTTTGAATCCTAGATATGCAGTTTAATTTGGATCCCTTTGTAGTATAGTATCTTGTTGCTTAGAGCAGTGGTTCCCAACCCTGTCCTGGAGGATCATCAGGCCAATCGGGTTTTCAGGCTAGCCCTAATGAATATGCATGGAGCAGATTTGCATGCCTGTCACTTCCATTATATGCAAATCTCTCTCATGCATATTCATTAGGGCTAACCTGAAAACCCGATTGGCCTGGTGGTCCTCCAGAACAAGGTTGGGAACTACTGGCTTAGAGTACAAAAATGTTCAGACTAAAATAATTTACCTAAAAAATGTAATAGGATACCATCAAATGAATGCCTCCAGAGATTTACTTATTTACCAGTTTGCAGATGGCCAATTGACCCAAATTATTAATTTACTCTTCCCTCTTGACTAAAGAGAAGAATTATCTAACCAATGTAAAATAATGTGACCTAACCCAACCTCCTAATTAGTCCTTCTGGATGAAATCCTTGAAAAGACCTAATAATCTTCACTGAAAATTAGCTTAGTTAATTTCTCTGTTAACTCTGTATTCAGCTGTCCTATATTTATTTAACTAATGGGCAAGCTTACTGTGGTTTATTGTTTAATTTACGAGTGTGTAAGTGACCTATAAGTGATCTACAAATTACCTTATATTTAAGCTGATTCACCCTGTAAGCACTTAAACAAAGGGTGCAGCTCTGGTTTCTCACACTCTTTTCTAATGTGCTTACATACTTTTAAAGGAACATCAACTCAACTGCTCGTAAAAGGCAAAATGTGTTTACAAGTCAGAAATGCTTTAAAAAGTAAATTACATTATCAAGTCAGAAATAGTGGAGCAAGCAGATAACCTTAATACATTTAACATTAAAAAAACTAACCCTATGTTCTCACCTCTTAGCCTCCCTCGTCTCCCCACCCTGCACTCATGCACCTTAGCCTCAGGTACACACTTAGATTGTATACTATGGGCCAAGGACATATTGTACATGAATACATATTACCACTTTTCTGTGTTCTAAGTATATCTTTAATTACCCACATCTGTATTTCTCAATTCCTCTACCATAAGTTTCTCTCTCTGGGCTAGCTTTAGGTTACAATGTCTGGAAATAAATTTCACATCAGTCTTGTATATCCTTATCTTTCTGGGACTCTCTCTGTTGCATCCATTTTTGCTGGAGCTGTTAAAGACCAAAGTTCCGATCAACTCCAACCTTGGTCTCCTTTCTACTTTCTCCTGGATGCCATGCTATGCAATACTCCTTTTCTTATTCCTAATTTTCTTCTGAAAGTGCATTTTTATGCTTAGCTAATACTACCACCACCACCCCCAAACACACACACTTTCTGGCTAGAAGTCTTTCAATAAACTCCAATATACCTTTTAAACCTGATATTCTGTCACCCTGAATCATCTTTTATCTATACCATCTTGTTTAACATGGTCCTTGTGCACTCATACATATACATATAAGTACCCCAGATATCTAGCACCTTACATAAGAATAGCCTTACTGGGTCAGACCAATGGTCCATCAAGCCCAGTAGCTCGTTCTCACCGTGGCCAATCCAGGTCACTAGTACCTGGCCAAAACCCAAAGAGTAGCAACATTCCATGCTACCGATCCAAGGCAAGCAGATGCTTCCCCCATGTCTTAATAACAGACTATGGACTTTTCCTCCAGGAATTTGTCCAAACCTTTCTTAAAACCAGTTACGCTATCCGCTTTTACCACAACCTCTGGTAACTGAAAAAATATTTCCTCCTATTGGTTTTAAAAGTATTTCCCTGCATTTTCATCATTTTACTTTGGTTACTAATCCATTGTAGTCATCCAGAGGCTCTTTCTAGCATAATCTTGTTATGTACTCTTCCTTGCAACCTAACTACCAGAGTGAACTCCTTTGTACAAGGATACCCTTCTCTCTGGGTTTACTTTACTGTGCCAAAGGTGTGCTTCTTTGTGCAGTTATTTGCGCAGTTCAGAAAAGCCACTGAAATCCAAACTGAGAACAAGAGCTACATTACCCTCCCATCCACAATACAACATACATCAGTGAACCAGAGGGCAATCAACCATCTGGAACCCATGAATGCTCCACTTAACTAATTTTAAATTCTCCCATTCTCCACATCTCCAGCAAACATTACAGAACAAATCTCAATTAAGAAGTAGTACCATCCACTATTCCTAATCTTTCTAGGCCTTTTAAACCTAACGGAAGACTACCAAAAAATATGTAAACCTTTTCCAAACTTGGCACCCAACAAATCATAACTCCATATCATGCAGACTCTCCTTGCAAACAAACCTATACTTTAAGAGCTAGTCATCCTTGCTTTTCAATTTGATCCCTACAATCTCCAGCAACCAGCTCACAAACAAAAAGAAACCCAGGCCCCCCTCCTGGTAGAACTCACTTGAACCTACATTATGTCTGCATCAATGCCAGATCTGTAGACAACTATTACTAAATGAGCTGATATATGCAAATAACTTAGGCCTCGCCTCCTTCTCAGAAACCTGGCTCAAAGACAAGCCCTCCCCAGAACTACCCATCTATGCCCATCAGGATACAGTGTTATCCACATACCCAGACTGAACAATCATGGAGGTGGTCTCACACTAGTCTACAAAAGCTTCTTCCAAATTACATTAACAGACTCTTCAATCCTCTCTGATCTAAAATATATGCTATGCAAATTAGAAGATAAATCTGATAATATCCCTGTAATTTGGGTATATTGCTGGTATAGCGCCCCTCTGGACCATAGTTACATAATACCACAAAACTACAAGAAATTGTCTCAAACCTCACCTGCTAATATAGAAGAATAATTGTCTTAGGTGGCATAAATATTCCACTAGAGTCCCAAGACAAAGCTAGCGTCTCCAATTTCAAAAAGTTCCTCCTCAGTAGTCAACTAGATCTAAAACCATCAGGTTCTACACACTAAAAAGGAAACACCTTAGATATTATAACATCCAACACCCCACCTTGTCTTGGATACAGAATGGACTACAGTTCCCTGGTCAGATCACTACCTACTGTCCTTCAATCTTACCCTGTACATGGTAAATACATCCACTAAGGATACCAATTTTTTTAAAAAAGAAAACCACTAACAAGAGGCAGGATGAACACAAACCAATTCTGGAATAAAACCTCCAAATTATTAAACACGTCTTCAAATATTCCTACTACAAAACTTACTGATTGGAACAACGCAATTGAACAAATGGCTGGATGCAATAGCCCCACTAAGCCACCACAACACTAGAACTACCAAACCCTCGCCTTGGTTTATGGAAAACCTTATAGCTGAAAAGCAATCTTGCTGAAGACTTGGGAGGAAATGGCAAAAGAAAAACACCAGAACACAAAACAGCCTGGAGGGCTGCAATCAATAAATACAAATTAATTATCTCTGGAGCAAAAAAAAAAAAAAATTTCCCACTATACTCGCAAAATTGTGATATCAAAAAAACTATTTTGTCTAATTTGTACTTGACTACATCTCCAAAATTAGCTCTGTCCGACATTAGTTCCCAGTCAAATGTCCAAATACTAGCTGACTTCTTAAACAAGATAAAAAATGTACAAACTGAGGTTGATAAGACTAATATCAATCACTGTAACACCAGAATACACACTATACCCAAAGACAACCGGCCCTTATATGACTGACTGAATTTGGAATACCTTCAAGCATCTAACAATATCTGACACAGCCTCCCAGCTAAAAAAATCTATCTACTCACAGTAGCATCCTTGACAGACGCCCCGGATCACATCTTATCTTGGCTGACCAAACGCCTACTACAGCATGGCCAACCTCAAATGGGTCATATTGCCCTCATCCCTATTCCCAGGACCCAAAACATAGATCTTTCAAATCCTTCAAATTACAGACCCGTTGCTGGCATCCCTATACTTAGAAGTGCATGTCTGCAAACAACTCTCAACTTATATTAAAAATTCTCTGCTTCCATCCCTCATAGTTCACGTTTCATTCACAACACAGCACAGAACTTCTTAACCACCAAAATCAAATAAACCTTAAGCATGGGACATTGGGCAGTTCTACTCCAATTTGATTTATCAGCTGCCTTTGACTCGGTCAACCACCACCTACTTCTAACCAAACTAAATGAAATAGGCTTTGAGAGCACTGTTCTAAGCTGGTTCAATGATTTCCTACAGAATAGGAAGTACCTTGTCTGGAAAGATGGAACATTTTCCAGAAGTTGGAAAGCATTTTGCGGTGTCCTTCAAGGATCACTACTCCCCCCCCCCAATACTATACAACCTCTTCTTGAATTCCTTTAGTCATGTTAATTGCAACAACGAGTGCTTACTATCTTATATAGATGACATCCTCCTGCTCATTCTGATCAAACATATCGCACATGATGTGTCTTAAAAAATATCCAATGACATAGACAAATATTTACCTGGGCTACAATCAATAAACTCAAACTAAACACAAGAAAAAACAAATCCTGTGGTTTCACAACACCTCACAAACAGTCCCTACAACTGTTACACTGCCCTCAATAACCTCTCTAAATATTGACAAAACCTGTAAGGTCCTCATAGTAATTCTCGACTCTACCCTATCTTATGAACCTCAAATCTCCAACCTATGTAAAAAAAACCTTCTATAGCATGAGACAACTAAGACTAATCAGATCATTCTTCCATGATCATCACTTTGCCATACTAACAAAGATGCTTGTACTGTCCCAACTAGACTACTGTAACTCTGTGCTGGCATTAACTCTACCCTCATACACGAACTACAACTGATACAAAATACAGCAATAAGACTAATATTCAAAAAGAAAAAATATGATTCCATCTCACCTTACTTCAGAGACTGCAATGGCTACTTATTAACACACTCAATAACAATAGGTAGGAGCGCTAAAATCATAAGACCACTTTATAAGTTTCCTAGAGGAGCTCAGGACCATGAGGTGGTATAGAAATCACAACCAGGGTGAAACCCCGATAAGTGTTTCAAAATCTTTATCATTGTTCCCTCTTGAGGTTTTATAAAGTTGTTTCATGTAATGTGAAACTAAATGAATAAACACGTCTACAAATAAAGGTGCAAAAATATTCAAAATTGAACTTCTTAAAGATGATAATTCACAACAACTTTTCTTGTATATATATATATATATATATATATATATGTGTGAACTTTAACTTAGCAACTCGAAGCAGGATGAAGGTTTTCTTGCTAAGGCAGGGTCTGTCTTGCTAAGGCAGGGTCTGACGCGTTTTGCCAAGACGGCTTCCTCAGAGAACCCGCTCCAACAAGTTAACATTCAAAAGGAGAACTTCATTCTTCATAGCTCTCCTGACTTCTCTAATATTAGGAGAGCTATGAAGATTGAAGTTCTCCTTTTGAATGTTAACTTGTTGGAGCGAGTTCTCCATCAATACAAGTATGCTCTTCCATAGCAACCTACACAGCATTTCACCCTTTCAGAAACCTCAAGAACTCCCTCCCAAACTCTACATAATTGCACCAATCTACTTTTATCTAACTCAACTGTATTATACTTCAAACTGCTGTACTGTAATTCTAATGACAGCTCAATGTTTCCCTATTGAGTAATTACTACATCTCCTATCTCTGGTATAGTATACTGCTTACTTTATATTTCATTGTTGTAACTCCTAAACTTCTTGATTTATAAGTCACCTTGAACCTAGACATACATAGTGACCCAGAAATTGAAGATTAGATTGTTAGATTAGATTTTGTATAGTGATGAAGGAAACTCAGGGGGGGTTCTTCTTGTGCCCACCTTATGTGATTTCTGTGCTTACTGGAAATGTCTCTCTAAATATGGCTATACATTCTTCAACTAGCAAAGATCTCTCTCTTGAGATCATTGCTAGTTGAAGAATCCTGCTAAAGGCAGCTAACATAACATGCCATAGGATATCACCTTCTCCTAATTCAATTTTATGGCTCTCTAACTCTATTCTGTGCTTGGTTATTGTAGTTTACAGTCAGGTCAGTTTCCTTTTTGTTGGAAGCAGACCCTGAGGTGATATCTGATTGTTTAAAAAAAAAAAAAACCCACCATAATAATCCTGCAAGATATCACCTCATCTCTCCGGCATCAAATGCTCCTTCTAATGTTAGAAGCAGTCCCCTTTCTTGAGGCTCCCGCATGGGGCCTCCCATATGCTCCCCTTCCCCAAGGCTAGAGGTCTCAAAATCAACCATGGTCTGCAAGCCTCCCTACCCCATAACCCACCCCCGACACAATCCCAGAAAGATGCCTACTTGTTCCTACCTTGTGGTTCCAGAATCCCAAATAGTCACCAAGATCTTTAGCAACAATACCATGATATTACAGCTAGGGGTCAGGCTTCCATAAATGGATATAGTTCCAAAGAACATATCATTGATATTTATGCAGCTTACTTTTAGTAAGTTATATGTGTAAGTTTGAGTCATGCCCATATGTATATCCCCTTGCAAATTCTTGCTTGTGAATTTGGTGGGTATTTGCAGAATAATGCTTAGATAGATGTTTGGTATTTATATGCATATTCTAAACATTTATGTGTGAGGTAGGGATGTGTTAGTACCCATAATGTGAAGCCAAGACCTATGGCATAGAATTGCCTAATTAGTGTTGGGCACCTTTTCTATCCATTGGCTGTTCAACATCCTGTATGCTTATGATTCTCTCCCTTTGGCAAGAAAGATGTTAAAATCATTGTACGTTGATTCTCTTTTAGTTTCACTAATATGAGTATCTGTTGTCTGGCCAAAGCAAAAATAGCTTCCATGCCTCCTGGAACTCTCCATAAGAAACGGAATCCATCTAAACCCTTATTTGGGCCTAGTCTTTTAGAATTAGGATAATCTGTTATAGCCAGATATACCCTACACCGGCACTGATAATAGGAATATTGAAGGGATTATAATCTCTGCCTTCAGCTGTTCTTGTAATGCCTCACAAACACTTAGCCGCTAGTATACCAGAACTTCTTACTCTTTAAAATGATATTGGCATACAACAAAGGCTCTGTGCTTCTTCCCTTGCTCAATACTAACATTTATGGATTATTTCCTTTATCTCATAAACTGTGGGCTAAAAATAAAATAATTCTTAGCATGATAACTGAGTACCAGAACTAGTAGCAGAAATAACCTATATTTTTTTCTCCCTCTAGTGTTATATTTATGAAAAGCATGCTTCATGTAAAGTCTCCTGGAAAGCAAGCTAAAAAAAAAAAATAGCAAGGCACATCATCAGTTTCCCATAGATATTGAACCATATATGGTGGTAGGTGTTTGTGGCCTCATCAAAGGGCTCAAACAGCCCTAAGGATCTGACACCTCCCTCTTATGAGACACTATGATTCATGTCTACTAGTTAATCCCTTGAAGTTTACTGTACTGTTAAGAGATGGCAATAGGTACGCATGTAATAGCACTATCTAAAAGAACCAATTTGTCATGTATTGACAGTGTAGTGAATATGAATTTGGTTTTCTGAAATTTACATTTAATACTGTATTTCAGTGATTATTAATTTTTTTTAAACAATATACTGTATTATATGTTGTATGAAATAGACTTTAATTTAAAACTGATAATGGTTACAATGCTGGGAAACATTTTTTTTCTTTCCTCCATGAAACACATTTCATCTTTTAAAAGTTCTAGTATTCAGCTATGCAGCTTTGGTGAATCCAATAATGAATCAGGGTGCTATAACTTAGTATGTTGCAACTGAGTCAAGACTCTGGATGACTCCTGCTAATGCCTTCCTTTTTTGTTTTGTCTGAAGGGCCATGTGTCTTACATTGACTTAAAGCTTTTTTTTTTTTTCTTATAGTGTGGGAAATTTGCTGTCCTGGTGGATCTTCACATTTTGCCTCAGGGCTCCAGTAAGGATACCAGCTGGTTTTCAGATCATGAGAAAGAGGTACAACAAAAACATTTTACCTTCAAAAGTACATAGCCCAGGGACGGAAATGAATTGCATGCATCTCTTTAGAGTCTTTTTCACTGTTGTGTTCAGAGTTCTATGGGTTATACCTAACCCCTAATAAATTTTGAGGGGCTATTGGTTCTGTGATGGTATACTGTTTCCAATCACTAAGGCCACAATTCTATAAAGAGTGCCTAAGTCATGCCTAAAGGTAGGCAAGCTTTAGGCATCCAATCTAAGTAGTTAATGAGCCAATTAAGGGTCTCAACAAGCGATAATTGGTACTTAGGTGTCCAAAGGACATAGACGCCACTTTGTAGACACAGCCATAATTTCATGGACGCCCATGTTTAAAACTCATGCCTAACTCAATAGGCATGGGTATGGAATGGGTGTGGTTTGGGCAATGACTTAATTTGGGCGTCCTTTGATTCATTTACATAACACTGAGCTACCTAGGGCATCCATGTGATGCTTTTATTGTAGGCGAATGAAAACCAGGCCTACTTTTGAGCTTAGTTTGAGCTTCAAATATATCTGAGTTCTATGGACAGAACTTAGGCACTGTTTGGACTTTCTTAATGCGATCTGCTAAATAGCTCTCTGGGTTTTATTTTTGCTTTATTAAGCTCATAATACATCTAATAAGGCATCACATAAACAGGGCACATTAAAACAGATATAGTGCATGCAAAACCTTCTATTTTTGTGGACAAACAGCAATGCTATTTGCTAATTAGAGGAAAAGATCCATTAACCGAAGTACAGCACATGAAAAACATAGCTTTAGTTTTCTTGCTAAAAAGCTACCCTTTTTTCCTGACTAAACAGTGCTCCAATCAGCTCATTCTTGAAAGCAAAGAATGCACATGACAAAAATATGTAGATTGCATACATAACTTCATTTGCAAAAGGTTAAAACCAGGAAAAAAACCAGATACAGACCTTAGCATGGCTTCTACTTCATTGCAAATGGAGGTTTGCAGCTACACAATGGTGACCTCATTGTGAGATCATCAAGGTGCACCTGCACCACCCTTCCTAATCACTTATCTTAAAACTCATACCAGATTGAGTGGGGCTACTTACACTGCATCTCAGGAAACAACATAACCCTTCTCTCCTCGCACTCAAGGGACCACTAAGATGTGTTTAAACAGTTAAAAATTGAATACCCAAATGTGAGCTCTTTGCGGCATAGCATACCAAATGGGTATAAATGCCTCCTCCCCACCAGAAGCTACTTACCACAGACTCTTCCATGTTAGGCTGGGGAGGCTATCTTGAGTCTGGACTTCTCATGAGAACTCTCCATATCAATCTCCTGGAGCTCTGAGCAATTTGCAATGTCCTCCTCACCTTCCAAGCTCACTTGCAGAATCAAATAGTCCTCATATGCACCAACAATCAAATTGCCATTTTCCACTTGAACAAATAGACACAAGGTCTCACCCTCTCTGCCAGGAAGCAATAGAAATATAGACTTGGGCAATTGCTTGCAACATACTGCTCAGAGCAGGGGGAGGGGACAAGCTTACCTATAGATGATAATTGAATAGCTGGGAAAAGTCTTAGGACTCCTAGACCTATAAAAGGATTCCCAGGGTAGAAAGCATGTAGAAGGAAGAGGCCTGGAGAGAAGAATGGGGAGAAGCACAAGAACCTGTACCCTGCTAACCCAAGGGAGCTAGACACTTCCTACCTGAGTCAAAGGAGTGAACAGTAAAGGAGAAGGTACTTTAACCATGGACTTTGAACCATGCTTTTGAACAGAGACTAACAGCCGGGGATGCAAGACTGGATCATAAGGTATCCATTAAAGAGGGCTCAGTGTCAGTGAAGAATGGTTTGAAATGTGGCAGCTAAGCTTTAATGCTTAAAAACAAAACAAAACACCAAACCTGCAGGTTCATACATTTGGGCTACAAACTCGTAAGGGAGCAGTATAGTTAAGAGGTGAATAACTTTTGTGCACAAAAGAGGAGCGGGACTTGAGTGTGATCATGGTCATGTGATGATGATCTTAAGGTAGCCAAAACAGGTAGAAAAGTTAGAAGGATGCTTTGGTGCATACAGAGAGGAATGGCCAGTAGGAAAAAAGGTGTGATGATGCCCCTGTATAAGACTGAGGTGAGGCCTCATTTAGAATATTGTGTACATTTCTAGAGACTGCACCTTCAAAAAGATATAAAAAGGATGGAGGCAGTCCAGAGGGCAGCTGCTAAAATGGTCAGTGACCTTCATCATAACATGCTCAACAGGATCTCAACCGGAGTCTGAGCTGCCTGCGCAACCAAACAAACTTCATCAAGCTGGGGTTCCCCCCCCCATTATTCTCCTCCCTCTTCCAATTTCCCCACCCACCAAATGCCATCCCATCCAGATCCAGCCTCCTTCCTTTTTTCTTCTCAAGTACCCTCCCATCCAGCTTATCACCCTTCCCCCTCCCACCGGAGCATGCCACTGCTCCATGACACATTAAAAAAATAGTAAAGAAAATCATGGCTGTACAGCTGGGGATTCCACTAAGTCCTCCAAAGTCCCTGGTGGTACTGCTCTGAATTTGATTGCTTGAAGCTACATACCATATTTTCACGCATATAACGCGCGCTTTATACGCGTTTTTACGTACCGCGCATACCCCTCACGCGTTATACGCGTGAGCGCGGTATACAAAATTTTTTTTACATAGTTCCCACCCCGCCCGACGCCCGATTCACCCCCCCCCAGCAGGACCGCTCGCACCCCCACCCCGAACGACCGCTCGCACGCGCTCCCACCCGCACCCGCATCCACGATCGGAGCAAGAGGGAGCCCAAGCCCTCTTGCCCGGCCGACTCCCCAACTCCCCGACAATATTGGGCCAGGAGGGAGCCCAAACCCTCCTGGCCACGGCGACCCCCTACCCCCACCCCGTACTACATTACGGGCAGGAGGGATCCCAGGCCCTCCTGCCCTCGACGCAAACCCCCCTCCCTCCATCGACCGCCCCCCCCAAGAACCTCCGACCGCCTCCCCAGCCGACCCGCGACCCCCCTGGCCGACCCCCACGACACCCCCACCCCCCTTCCCCGTACCTTTGGTAGTTGGCCGGACAGACGGGAGCCAAACCCGCCTGTCCAGCAGGCAGCCAACGACGGAATGAGGCCGGATTGGCCCATCCATCCCAAAGCTCCGCCTACTGATGGGGCCTAAGGCGCGTGGGCCAATCAGAATAGGCCCTGGAGCCTTAGGTCCCACCTGGGGGCGCGGCCTGAGGCAGTGCACGGAAAGTCAGGGCGGGTGCACGGAGAGGCGGGGCAGTGCACGGAAAGTCAGGGAGGGTGAACGGAGAGTCGGGACAGCGCATGGAGAGGCGGGGCAGTGCACGGAAAGTCAGGGAGGGTGAACGGAGAGTCGGGACAGGGCATGGAGAGTCGGGGAGGGCGGAAGGAGAGTCGGGGTGGCCAGAGGAGAGTCGGGGCGGACGAAAGGACAGTCGGGCTGCATGCGCGGTATACCCGTGAGCGCGGTATACAAAAGTTTTTGTACATAAAATCGTGGTTTCTGCGCGCTATACCCGTGTGCGCGTTTTACACGGGTGCGCGTTATCTGCGTGAAAATACGGTAATCCTGATGACAGCTAAACCAACAATTCTCAGGGTGAGACAAACATGCAAATTTAATCCCATATTCTTTCACATTCTGTGGGTAGGTTGAATGATATGAGGTCTGAAAAGTTCACAAACTTGCCTTCGTGCACTTACGTTGGCAGCACTGTACAAACAACTCGGTAAGGTTTCATAACCTAGGTATATCAGTGCCTCACAGCTGTGTTCGCGTTGACTTGTGAAGGTGTCTTGCTGAGTGTTCATTATTGTTGTTGTGTTTCTGTGTGCCTTCACAAGAATGTCAGAGCTTGAATTAGAGCAAAAAACAAACATTAAATTTCTTGTTAAACTTGGCAAGAGTGGAATCAGGGATATGCTAGTCCAAGTTTATGAGGATAATGCCATGAAGAAAACAGCAGTGTACAACTGGATTAAACATTTTTCTGAGGGGAGAGAAAGCGTCACTGATAAAGAAAGGTCAGGGCAGCCAATAACGAGCAGAACTGGTGAAAATTTTTCATCAAAATCGTCAGCTGACTGTGAGAAGAACAGACCAAGTAAACATCGATAGAGAAATGGTAAAATCTTAACTAAAAATCTTGGCGTGAGAAAGGTGTGTGCAAAAATGGTCCTGAAGAAGCTCACTGATGAGCAAAAGCAAAGGAGAGTCGAAGTTTGCCAAGACTTTTTGGAGAGGCAAGATGATGTTTTCGGCCATACTATCACATGGGTATACCATGGGTAAAACATGGGTATACCAATATGACCCTGAAACAAAGCGTCAAAATGCACGATGGAAGTCAACCAATTCTCCACGACCAAAATATTCTTCCAATCCAAATGAAGAGTCAAAATGATGCTGCTAACCTTTTTTGATATCAGAGGGATTGTTCATTATGAGTTTGTACCAACTGGACAAACAGTGAACCAAGTTTACTATTTGGAAGCGCTGAAAAGGCTGCATGAAAAGGTTAGACGAAAATGACCTGAACTTTTCACCAACAAGTCATGACTCTTGCATCACGACAGTGCACCAGCTCACACAGCACTGTCTGAGAGAATTTTTAGCCATAAAATAAATAACTGTGTTGGAACGTGCACCCTACTCACCTCATCTGGCCCCCCGATGACTTTCTTCTTTACCCAAAGATAAAGGAAATATTGAAAGGAAGACATTTTGATGACATTCACGACATCAAGGATAATATAATGACAGCTCTGATGGGCATTCCAGAAAAATAATTCCAAAATTTTGTCCCAAGGGGAGTACTTTGAAGGTACTACTTTGAAGGTAGTGATATTCAGAAGTGAAGTATGTAGCACTTTTTGTAGGATTAGTTTGCGAACATGTCAGACCTCGTATGTAAGTACTATAGTGTATATGGAGGAGCTGCATCTCTTGTTATCCCATTGGTCAGTATTCTTGACAGTTGACAACATAAAGGTTAGGGCTCTTCAGCTTGGAAAAGAGACACCTGACGGGAGATATGATTGAAGTCTACAAAATCCTGAGTGGAGTAGAATGGGTACAAGTGGATAAATTTTTCACTCTGTCAAAAATTTCAAAGACTAGGGGACACTCGAAGTTAAAGGGAAATACTTTTAAAACTAATAGGTGGACTTTTCTTTCATTCAGAGAATAGTTAAGCTCTGGAATGCGTTGCCAGAGGTTGTGGTAAGAGTGAATCACGTAGCTGGTTTTAAGAAAAGTTTGGACAATTTCCTGGAGGAAAAGTCCATAGTCTGTTATTGAGAAAGCCACTGCTTGCCTTGGATCAGTAGCATAGAATGTTGCTACTCCTTGGGTTTTGGCCAGGTACTAGAGACCTGGATTGGCCACCGTGAGAATGGGCTACTGGCTTGATGGACCATTGGTCTGACCCAGTAAGGCTATTCTTAAGTTCATATGTTCTTTAACTGAGGTTCATGGATAAATTATTTTTTTATTGTATTTTGAATTTGTAAACATTTAATTGATATTAAAATTAAAAAATGATTTTGTTTAAATAACTTATCGAGGAATATAATTTCCTAAAATTTAACTTTTCAAAGTTGAGGGCTGCATTAGCAGGCAGCTGTAGAATACAGATCTCTTAGAAATCCTGCTCAGGAAGAAGACTTGATTATTGGATGAATTCTAATCAATAGTCTACTGTCCTTGTTCAGAATTGTGCTTGGTTGCATTGGGGGCTTGCTTTACACCAGAAAGGTTTATGTCACAATGGAATGCTGATTTACAACTAATTTTGGAGGAAGTCAACTGATGAGCATGCAGAGTGAAATTCACGCAGTGGTCAAAAATGAAGACTCCACTGCGGGGAAAGCCGACATGTGTTAGTACACAGTAGTTATTAGATAGAAATTTTATGAACTTATAACCAAATGCCTTAACGTAACCTCCATGACTTGAGGCACTATCTTTGACTTGTCTGCTTTTTCTCTGGTCTCTGTCAGCCACCCACATCCCTAGTTATGAACAATAACAAATGGAGACAGAAAAACAAGCAGAAGATGAGACAAACATGGTTATTTTTATTGCATAGGATTTTTTGGACCCCAGTTAGATTAAATAAAGTAGATGGTTCTAAGTCTAATAGATGCTGGCATTGTCATATTGATGTAGGGACTCTGGATCATCTGTTGTATTATTGTCTTTTGATATTTATATTCTGGAAGTCCATATGGGGGCAAATTAATCTTATTCTTGAATCAAATGTTCCACTAACATATGAAACCATAATTTGTGGAATGATGCTACTTGTTAAACCCACTTTAGACAAATATAAGAGCCGTCTTTTTATGATTTTGACAAGTATAGCTATTCAATTGATCACAAGTAATTGGAAAAACCATGATAGAATAAATTACACTTTTTGGTGGGTGAATGTATGTACTATATACAAATATGAAAGAATGAACGCAGAATGTAGGGGTATTAGTGGTACATTTAATAAAGTGTGGAGCCCATTGACTAACTTTGTGAAAATATAATAATGTTTATTTATTCTTTTCTTTTGTTCATTTACTTATACACTTCCAGGGTGGAAGTTAGAAGGGGGAGGGAATTAATCTTGTTGGTTACTTGGGTAATTTAAGTTATCATAACATATTATATCCTATATTATATTAATGATAAAAGTAAGAAAAATGGAAGAACTTTGAATGATATACATATTACCTGTATAGTTAATAATGCAATGTATGTAGTAATTTTTATTCTCTTATTTGTATTGCATTGTTTTAGTTTGAAAATCAATAAAAATTTACCAAAAAAAGATGGGACATTCTAAACAACCTTGATTCTGTTATTTGCATGGTTCTACATATGTCGTCCATTCTACAGGCAGTACTATTACTCCTCTAATCTTTCTAGACTTCCAGAATCCATAAAAGTCCCAATTCCCTCCATCATTTCAAAAATGACCGTCCACAGTTCCACAGTTTACAAATACTATGTTGTTCTTGCTGTGACAGTGTTGTATGACAGCACTAGCCTCATGTCAGCCAGTGGGAGGTAAGGAGTAGCCTAGTGGTAAAGTTGATGCCTCTGCTTCCAAAGTTTGTGGGATCAAATCCCAGGGCTTCTGCTTGTGAACCTGGGCAAGTCAATCCTCCATTGTTCTAGATAAAAAATAAGTATCTGTACTTTGTAAACTGCTGAGAGTATGGTTGTATAACTACAAAAAGGCGATATACAAGTCCCAATCCCTTTCCCCTTTCCAATTCATTATACAACATTGGCCAATTGGGGATTTCTTTTTCCTCTTTTGCAGACTGCAGATGGGGTAAGAGCCAAGAGCATAAGAAATAACTCAGGATTTTGTTTGGAATGCTCACTGGTTGCATTTAAGTTCAAGGTTAAGATTTGTTTCTTAAAGTTTATAGGTTTAAGCCACTAATAGACATAAAAACAGACTGTTTGGGATTATGACTGGGATAGCCATCCAAATAGTCACAAGAAATTGGAAAAACTTTGATCGCTTGAATTTTAGTTTCTGGTGGCACTCATTATGTCTTTGTTATAGGATGGAAAAAATGATCAATGGGGTAATACTAAGGTATTTAAACTAATATGGGGTCCCTTGACTAATTTTATTAATAATAATTGAATGAGTTATTAATATATTTCTGGTTATTACCTATACATCCAAGGGGTGGGGGCTGGGCTGGGGTTATTAAGGATTTTTTTTATAGAAGTTAGATTGGGAAAGGTTCCTGTTTAGTCATTAGAGGGGGAGGGGGCAAAAGTGATCGTTCATGGTTTCTGAAAGATGAATATGCTTTTTCTTGATTCATTATATGTACATCTAATTGTTAAAGGCACTGTTGTTAGTGTGGAAAATCAATAAAGATTTATATATAGAAAAAAGTTTATGGACCATGACACAAACTTCAGTGCTTGTCCGAGACAGGAATTTTGAGCATGACAGTGTTGTTTTTTTTAATGACTCTTCCTGACCCTTGTTTCCAAGGTGTTCTGCTTTCTTATTTTATCTCCCTTGCCTATATTTTGTTGTAGTTTCTTTTCTCAATTCACTCATGTATTTGATTATTATAAATTGCTTTGACAGGTTTTTCACAAGCGGTATATCAAATTTTGAATGAAACCTGGAAAAGTATCTTTAGCTGGCAGGAGCAGGGACTGAAACTTTAAAGCGAAATGGAAAACTTTAGTTTTCAACAAAAGGGAACAAACCTGGAGATTTTGTTGACCTTTTTTCTTTTGTTTCCAACAAAAGCAGATCCCTAATAGAAATACTGTAGATCAGTGGCTTCTATACCTGGTCCTGGAGGCCAGTCTGGTTTTCAGGATATCAACAATGAACAGATAGATTTGCATACATTATCTCCAGTGCTGGCTGGGGTGCCTCTAGTGACCAGGTCTGGGAACCACTATTATAGACCCTTGATACCTAATTGCATATGTGGTTTTGTAATTATGTGGCTGTGTATTAGTCTGATCTTACAAATGATTGTAAATTGTGTGAATTTCAGGAAATCTGCACTTTGGTGAAAGACATCATTGAGTCAAGAGTTAAGCAATACTTGGAAAGTCGAAAACAGCATGTGCAATCAAAACGCAAAGAAGTCACACAGTTCAGTCCCTTGTTCTTAAAAGGTAAAAAAATAAAAGCAGCAAAGTTGTTGGAAGTGAGCATTGATATTATACCTGTTCAAAAAAATGGTAAGGGGTCAGTTTTTCCACAGTATATCAGGAAGGCAAAAATATTTGTGCTGAGAATCCTTTTTGACCACAATCATAGTAAGCATATGAGTTGATTTTTTTTTTTACACAAGTTGAATTGTAATAAATGTCAGAAAATTGATATACATATGCTTCTAAACTGTCATTATTTCATCTGAACTATGTGCCATCTATATTCTCAGTTAAACTACTTGGGAACTGTAGACAGAGACTTTGTGCACCTGGCTGGATGCACCTTGATGACATCACACCCCCTCAATAAAAGTGATGCTGGTGCCTGAGGCATCAGGCTGAAGGGGCATGCCAAAGGAGCACGCCCTACCCCTTTGCACAACTTTTCACATGCAACTTTGTATGCAGCTTTGTATTTTAGTGATTTTAGTTTGTATTGTCTGGGAAGGTTTTTAGGTGAATTGATAATAGGCTGTCTGATAAGGTCTTTTTGGTAGATTGTTTTATTGTTTCCAAGATGGAGTAGCTAGCATATTTAGTTTTAGTTACTGTTTTAATGGATGGGCTGAGTTTTCAGTCCTTATTAGCTCATACAGCTAATTTTATTCCATTTATTATATCTAATAATTGACAGCTACAATTCCATCCTGACTGCTATCAATCTAGCGATTTCATATTAATTTGTGATTATATACAACATAAGATTGGCATATTATAGGCATCATAAACAATCTTCTTAAAATCCTTCTAGGAAGTATAACAGTAGATTGAAAACACAATATTTTAAATCTGTACAATTGTCCAGGACTGACCATGGTTCTGTGATTCCAATTCTGAGTTTTTATTTAAATGTAAGATCTGTTGGAAGCAAGTCCCGTATTTTGAGGGCCTTAATTGTAGAACAAAATCCAGGATTTGTATTCCTAATGGAAACTTGATTACAGACAGACAGTGATCCTCTTTTGAATGAACTTTTGCCCTCCAGCATTTAAAATTCTAATTCTCTCATTGCCTAGATCTGGATAAAGAGGAGGAGGAGGATTAGGTTTAATATAGAACATCTGTTTTAAAGTTCATTGCTTGAATCTTTCACTTCACCCTCATTAGAGATACTGGCTTGTAAGTTTGAAGATAGTACTTTAATAAGTTGTTTGATCTGTTATTTTCTTGTACAACTGTACGCTATTCCTGAACCTTCTGGTAGTTCATCCCTTCTCATGAGAACTCTTATAGGAAGCTTCATTTGCATACTTTTGCTCCTCCTCTCTTACCTCTGAGCTGCCCTCCAATTCTTCAGTTGTCTTCCTTCAAGTAAGATGGTAGGATCTTATCTTTTCTGCTCATGTTTGTTTTTTCTTTAAATTCAGTATTTTTCTTGCTGTAGAGCAGGGATCTCAAAGTCCCTCCTTGAGGGCTGCAATCCAGTCGGGTTTTCAGGATTTTCCCAATGAATATGCATTGAAAGCAGTCATGCAAATAGATCTAATGCATATTCATTGGGGAAATCCTGAAAACCCGACTGGATTGGTGCCCTCAAGGAGGGATTTTGAGACCCCTGCTGTTAGAGGATCACATTGAGAGATAGCTCTGGATGTGGGAGACCACAGACTCTTAGGCAGAGGGTCTGCTTCCAAGGGGTCAGCTGCTATGCAGTATACCCACTTGGACAGCCTACATTCACAGTTCAGAAGCTCAGGAACCATTCCCTTGGGAGCATAGCTCGCCTCAGGTTCGTCCACTGGTGGGTTTGATTGAGCGCATACACTGCTTTCATTGAATGCAAATAGATCTCATGCATATTCATTGGGGAAATCCTGAAAACCCGACTAGATTGCGGCCCTCGAGGAGGGACTTTGACACCCCTGGTCTAGTGAGTCTCTGGTTGCATCAGATCAGAGACAAGAAAACTTTGTTTAAGGAATGGAAAAGATCAAGAACAGATGAAAACTGGAATAAGCACAAACAACATCAACGCAGGTGCCATAAGGCGGTAAAAGGTGCCAAAAGAGACTACGAGGAAAAAATAGCCAAGGAGGCAAAAAACTTCAAGCCATTCTTTCGATATATCAAGGAGAAACGACCCGTGAAGTAAGCGGTGGGATCGTTAGATGACCATGGAATAAAGGGAGTGCTAAAGGAGGACAAAGCAATCGCCAACAAACTGAACACATTTTTTGCACTGTATTTACCGAAGAGGATATATACAGCATACCGGAACCCATCAGGCTATATGCTGGAAACGAAGACGGGAAACTGACAGGGTTGACGGTCAGTCTAGAAGAGGTATGCAGGAAGATTGATAGACCTAAGAGCGATAAATCCCCGTGATAGGATGACATCCATCCAAGGGTCATCAAGAGAGTGAGGGAGGGGGCGCTGGGTGCAGATTCTAGCAGGGCACTTGAATATTAAGCCTCTGTCTTATATTCAAGTGAACCATTTTTCCTCCTTTTTGTGGGGAAAAAATTGGGGTCATAAGAACATAAGAATTAATGCTGCTGCTGGATCAGACCAGTGGTCCATTGTGACCAACAGTCTGCTCACACGGCGACCCTCTGGTCAAAGACCAGCGCCCTAACTTGAAACTAGCCCTATCTGCGTACATTCCAGTTCAACAGGAACTTATCTAACTTTGTCTTGAATCCCTGGAGGGTGTTTTCCCCTATGACAGACTCCGGAAGAGCTTTCCAGTTTTCTACCACTCTCTGGGTGAAGAAGAACTTCCTTACATTTGTACGGAATCTATCCCCTTTCAATTTTAGAGAGTGCCCTCTCATTCTCCCTACCTTGGAGAGGGTGAACAACCTGCCCTTATCTACTAAGTCTATTCCCTTCAGTACCTTGAATGTTTTGATCATGTCCTCTGTTCGAGGGAGAAAAGACCCAGTTTCTCTAATCTCCTAAACTTACTTGCTCCACTTCATCACTGACGCTGAAACCGTGGATTGAAGACAAAGTTTTATTTTATTTTTCTTTCCAGCTTATGATTTATCTTTAATCTTATCTATTGTTTTGCCTTTTGTCTTTGTTTTGTTCTATTTCTATCATTTAAATTTCTCCAGAATTCTACTGTTCAACGGCTCCCCCTTCTGCTTCTATTCCTTTCTCTCCTCTCTTCTACCTTCCAAAGTATTTAGATCAATGCTGTCTTGTTAAAATGTTTATTTTATTTTTATTTTTCCTCTAACTCTACTTTTCACTTCTCTATTACCCTCCAGGTACTTTAGTTAGATTGTGAGCCTTCGGGACAGTAAGGGAATTTTTCAAGTACCTTTCTTATTTCTAATCTTAATGTATATTTTCTGTAAACCGCTTAGAACCTAACGGATGTAGCGGTATATAAGAAATAAATTACATTACATTACATTACATTTCACTGTACGGCAACTCCTCCAGCCCCTTAACCATCTTAGTCGCTCTTCTCTGGACCCTTTCTAGTAGTCTTGACTTATATTTGGATCGACTTATATTTGAGTATATACGGTAAGTTTTTTTCTGTTTATTAAATTTGAAAAGTGAAGGTGGGAGTCTGTTTTCCAGGGATAGGGAATTCCATGGCTGCGGTCTGGCATAACTAAAGGTTGTATCCCTTGACATAAGAGGAGGAGGAGGGAGAGAAAGAAGGGCCTCTTGCAATGGGTGAAGCACAAACAAAGGAGTGTAGGAAATGAGATTGTTTGACAGATACGGCAGAAGTGTTTTAGGCACTTAAAAACCTAAATGAGATGTTTGAATTTAATGCGCACAGAAATCTTATTTTTTGTACATACATTCAAATTTGCAGAATCTAGGTTGTTTTGATCTATGAAAAACTATTATCAGAAGCTGTAGAAAAACATTTCCTCTATTTAGGTGAAATCTTGATGCAGGATTAATTATCATAAATCTTCATACCCTTTGTCACAGCAAGCCTAAATTACAGTGCATTCTTGTTATTCGTGCATTCCATATTCATGGATTCGCTTATTCTCAAAATAAAGTGTAACCGGTGTTTGCTATTCTTTTTTATTTTCGCATATTCACAGTCATGCATGGTGTGTTCCCATGAAAATGAAGATATTGATAGATCTGTATGTGCCATTCTGTTTAAGACAAACATGCAACCCATATGAAACTTTTTACATTTTTAAATTGTATTCCCAAATAATGATGTCATTTTTGTTATTCTGTGCATATGCCTGCTTTCATAACAATTTGTTGTTGTTTTTTTGTTTGTTTAAATACTGTTTAAAAGAAAAAAATGCATGGATTTCATTGTAATCAAGAGAATATTCTGGAAATGTACAAAAAGCTTATCCATTTCTGACATGGCTTATAGAAATTTACTTATTTATTACCAGAAATGTGACCTGTAAATATAAAATATTGACCTGTTTGCAGTCTGTTTTCTAAACATGTTGTTATTTCACACAGCTTTTAACTTTGGAGGGGGGAGGTCCTTGAGAATAGTCTTTTATATTTACTTATATTTTATAGCAGGGAAGAATATTAAAACTGAATTTAAGTGGTACATCATGTTTCCAGCTTAGCATTTTCTAAGGGACTATCAGAAAGGGGAAATAGCATTTAATCTATTGCAGGCTGTTTCATAGAGCCAGAAGGTTAGTACTCTCTACCAGATAGCATGACCATAGTACCGTATATACTCGAATATAAAGTGAGATTTTGGGGCAAAAAAAAGACCCCAAAATGGGGGTCTTGTTTTATATCCCAACTGGCACCCGCCCAGCACCCTCCTGGACCTGTTTTGGGCCTCCCCTGAGCTTGCCATAAGCCCTGGTGTTCCAAGTGGTGAGCCGAGACAGGAGGGATCCCTCCTGTCCTGGCTGACTCTAAAATATCCTACCTCCCTTCCACCTCCCAGACCTCTAGAATATCTTCTTCGAAAGTCCTGGTGGTCCAGCAGTGAAACGGGGCATGAGCTATGTTCCTATGCTTCTGCCTTGTGCAAGCTGCCATCTAAAATTGTTGCCGCGAGTTATTGTGAGTTCCCACGGTCTCGAGGGGTTTGCTGCATCCATTGTAGAAAGCAGTTCGCATGGGGCAAGAGCATAGAAAGATCGCTTCTGCCCCGGTTCACCACTGGACCACCAGGGATTTCAAGGTAGGCTTTCTGGGTGCGGGAAGGAGGTAGGATGTTTTAGAGGCGGGAGGGATCCTTTCTGTCCCAGCTCACCTCCCGACCACCAGGGCTTTTTACAGGCCCAGAGAAAGGCCTGCAAGGCATCATGGGAGGGAGGAAGAGAGTGGGGACAGAGTGCAGAGCCGGGCAGGGAGGGAGGGGGGGTTGGATACAGAACCTGGCAAGGCAGGGCATTGTTTATATTCAAGAGTGTTGTTAGAGCTACAGCCTCAGCAGCACCCTGGGATTGTGGGTTCAAACCCTGCTGCTTCCTGTGACCCTCGGCAAGTCACTTAATCCTTCACTGTCCCAGGTACATTAGATAGATTATGAGCCCACCAGGACAGTAGAGAAATACTTCATGTACCTGTATGTAAACCGTGTAAAACTGCAAAAAGGTAGTATACAAATCCCAATCCCTTTTCCTTTCTTTTGTTAGGAGAAAAAAGGTTACCTCTGTTTATATTTGAGTACTGTATATACAATATGAGCCTGTCTTAATCCTTATTTCCACCACCCTTTTAGAAGAAATCTAGGAAATGTGTTTGGAAAGTAGCCAGGAATCATCACTTTGACGCATAAGGAGCCAATAAGACTATAGGAGAACTCCAAGAATTTTATTTTATGAAAACAACTCTGCATGCATTGTTAGAGATGATTGAGTTTAAGGCCTAGATTCTTCATCCATAATCATAGCCAGCTTGTAGCTGACTAGCATAAAGGCTTCTTCACTCATGTTGAACTGCTCTCTCTGATCCAGCTTAGGTGAGCTCTCTAAATGACCTATAAAAATATAGCCTAGTGTATTTTCTGCATTATTTAGGGTCTCTTCTATTAAACTGCACTAGCAGTTTTTAGTGCGGGGAGCCGCACTGAATGGCCCAAGCTGCTCCCGACACTCATAGAGTTCCTATGAGTGTCGGGAGCAGCGCGGCTGTCTGCGCTAAAAACTGCTAGTGCAGTTTAATAGAATAGGGGGTTAGTTATTTTATTTTCCCATTGCTTTATTGTATACCTAATTTTCTTTTTCACTGCTTATTTTATGTCTCCATGTTTTCATAGGAAAATATTTTCAGATCATTTCTAAAATTACTTAATAAAGTATTAAAACATTAGTAAAGTTTATTATATGGCAATGGAGCCATATACATTTATTTAAAGAGAAAATATTGTTTATTTATTTAAGCTTATATGCCCCTACTAATGACTGGAATAGTCAAATCTGAGTGGCTTACATTAGCTTTTCAATGGTTTCACAAAGCATCTTATAATGTGGAATCTCTCTTCTCAAATACTTCAGGACACAGCATTACATGAAGGCTTTCATTAATGTTCAGTTTCAATAAACTAACTTTTTTGTAATAGTCTATGTAGAAATATTTCATCAGTCATGATGTCTTTCAGTTTCATGATATTGGAACCAATACAGGATCATGAACTTACTTGAATGATTAAGTCATGTATGCTGAATTTTTGTTCAGAGCTGTGATTTAGCTAAATGAGCTCAGCCTTGTATGGGCCACTAGATGTCATCAATCCCTTGCAGAGCACTGGATAGAGGCAAATGAAGTTATAAGGAAACCCCAGCAAATTCAGAATGAAAACAGTTGTCATCTATATCATTCACTTTGTTTTTCTCCATAAGCAGTGTTCCCCACCCTCTCTCATTTTATCTTTCCCAGATATCCTGATTCACCTCCTCTTTTGTACCCTATTTCACTTTTTTATCATTGTCTATTAAAACACATATCCTGCCTATATCAATAAAATATTTCATCAAAGTGATTTAGACTCAAACATACACGAAAGCCAGAAACATATACAGAAATATAAAACCAGAAAATACACAATCACAAAAATCCACATAATGCACGTTTCACTCACTAATTCTACCCTACCATGTTTCTTATTTATTTTTATTTTATTTCTTCCATTTGTGCGTCGCACATATCTATACAAGTTCTTGGTGACATTACAGAGGAAGGGGTTACAAAAGGGTAGGGAGGACAATGGAGGGCAGGAAGATACGGGAGGAGAAGAGGATACAAGTGATTAGGTGTCAACTAGATGAGTTTTCAGTTTCTTCCGGAATTTGATGTGGTTAGGTTCCATCCTGGTCATTTCAGTAAGGTCATTCCAAGTTTTTACGCCTAGAAAGGTGGGCATGGAGTGTAAAACACGCTTGTATTGCAGATTTTTTGTGGAAGGGAGATTTAGAAGTATTCTGTTGAGGGTTCTGCGGGAAATAGACCATGCCTTGGAGAAGAGCTGGATAAGAGGAACCGCGGAGTTTCCGTAAAGTATACAGAGAATGATGCATGAAGTTTTGAAGTTTCTTACCCTTTCCCTCTCCTTCTCCTAGGGCCTTTTCTCCTCTATACATCTTACAAGCTGCTAACTTCCATCTTCTGCTCCCCCAAAAAAGAAATAAGTTTAGAAAATGCACACTTTACCCTAGATTCTATAGGTCACCCAGGGCAGATGCATATACAAATTAGTTAATGAGGCATCAATAATTGGAATTAACTCACAACAATTTGGATTTGGGCACTTATCTGCCCTAGTTGATATATTAAACCATCCACACCTAAATTTCACAGTGTGCAACTCAAAAGGGACTTGGCTATGAGAGGAGTATGGGTGGATCCCGGGACATTCTCAATGGTTAGGTTTAATGTTATTGAATGAAGGCTTCAGCAGGTGTAAATCTAGTTACTACCCCATCTTAACATCTCTGCTTGTTGAGAGGTTGACTTTTCAACAGATTCTGCAACATGTCACCCAATATCACATCTTTTACTCCCGTCAGATTTGTTTTCACCATGGACAAAAACCAACATGGAAACATCATCACTGTCTTCCTGAGTGATCTCCACTCTGCTTTTGAATGTTGAAAAATAGACCCGGTATTGTCAAATGTTGAAAGTAGACTTAGTATTGTCCTTAAATTTATCTGCAGCCTTTGATTTTAGTCAGTCATAGTCTTCTGCTATCTCATAGAAACATAAGAAAAAGCCATATTGGGTCATATCAAAGGTCCATCTAGCCCTGTATTCTGTTTTCAGCAGTGACTAATCCAGATCACAAGTGCCTGGCAGAAACCCAAATAGTAGCAACCTTCCATGCTACTGATCCCAGGGCAAGCAGGTCCTTCTCCCATGTCTGCCTCAATAGCAGATTATGGACCTTTCCTCCAGGAACTTATCCAAACCCTTTTTAAACCCTGCCATACTAGCTGCAGTTATCATATGTTCTGGCAATAAGTTCCAGAACTTATCTTTTTGTTGAATGAAAAAATATTTCCTGCTACTTATTTTAAAGGTATTTCCATGTAACTTTATGGAGTGTCCCCTAGTCTTTGTAATTTTCGAATGAGTAAAAAAAAAATAGATTAACTTTTTATCTGTTCTACACCACTCAACACTCAAGATTTTGTAAACCTCAATCAGTCATCTTTTCCAAGTTGAAGAGACCTAACCTCTTTAGTTCAATTCCCTTTATCATTTTGGTCACTCTTCTTTGAATCTTTTCTAATTCCGTTAAATATCTTTTGAGATACAGCACCAAGAATCAAATGCAATACTCAAGGTGAGGTTGTATCATGGACACAGAGGTGTTATAATAATCTTGGTTTTATATACAATCCCTTTCTTAATAGCTCTTAGCATCCTGTTTGCTTTTTTGGCTCGTCTACGCACCTAGATCTTTTTCGTAGGTGATGGCTCCTAATATGGACCCTAGCATATGGTAACTATGATTTGAATTACACTGGCCAACACTCAAATGTTAGATCTGTTTCTGGGTATATTCGACCTGCTGATTCCAAAAATGGCACCAGTTTTCTCCTGTCAGCTCTAGTTTTTTCAGATACAGAACATGTATCATATACAACTCTTCACTCTGCTTGCCCATTAAAAAAATCATTCATTGTATTTGTGTATTATTGTTGAGTCATTGGGTGGGTGGAAGGTGTAAAAATGATTGTTCATGTAAAGTTTGCAAGATGAATGTGCTTTTATTGAATTATTATATGTACATTTACTTGTTTATTGCACTGTTGGTAGTTGGAAAATCAATAAAGAATTTGTAAAAAAAAAAATCTGGATATTTTAATGTAGTGTTTAAATTAATATTGTTTAAGCATGAAGGAAACATGTTAAAAATTAAAAGTGTACAACATGAAAATCTACTTATTTCATACCAAAAGCACAAGTTTGATGCAAACTTTCCAGTCATTCAACACACAAGAAGCTCTTTTTGTAAGATGTCTGAGAGTCCCATCTTCCTTGGCATCTGGCTTTCATTGTTTTTATGTCTTGGTTAAATCTTTCACCTTGCTCTTTGCTTAAGTCACCAAGGTTCTCTGGAAAGCGATCGAAGTGACTGTACAAATAATGGACTTTAATATTCATATTACAGCCAAGCCTGTTGAAATGAAGGAGCATATCCTAAGAACATAAGAATTGCCACTGCTGGGTCAGACCAGTGGTCCATCGTGCCCAGAAGTCTGCTCACGTGGCGGCCCTTAGGTCAAACATCAGTGCCCTAACTGAGTCTAGCCTTACCTGCGTACTTTCTGGTTCAGCAGGAACTTGTCTAACTTTGTCTTGAATCCCTGGAGGGTGTTTTCCCCTATAACAGCCTCCGGAAGAGCATTCCAGTTTTCAACCACTTTCTGGGTGAAGAACTTCCTTATGTTTGTATGGAAACTATCCCCTTTTAACTTTAGAGAGTGCCCTTTCATTCTCTCTACCTTGAAGAGGGTGAACAACCTGTCTTTATCTACTAAGTCTATTCCCTTCATTATCTTGAATGTTTCTATCATGTCCCCTCTCAGTCTCCTCTTTTCAAGGGAGAAGAGGCCCAGTGTCTCTAGTCTCTCATTGTATGGCAACTCCTCCAGCCCCTTAATCATTTTAATCGCTCTTCTCTGGACCCTTTCGAGTAGTACTGTGTCCTTCTTCATGTACGGCACCCCCTGGAATAACAGTACAGCGGCATGATAACCTTCTCTGATCTGTTTGTGATCCCCTTCTTAATCATTCCCAGCATCCTAAAGGGCCCATTCCAAATCTGAAGGAAGTTAACACTGCTCTTTGGGATCCCATTTTCAAATGTAAACCTTGTATTTGGTGATGTCTTTGGTCAAGCCAGGGAAATTCCTCAGTTCTCGTGACTTATGTGAAGCATATTTCATGTTCTACTCAGGGAAGCTCACAGGCTATACATGAGATCTTGTGTGCTAGGGGAGCATTATTTCAGCACCGTGTTCTTCAATTTGGCAAAAACACCCAGGAAATTCTCCAAAGTGATGTTTTTGGTCACAGTATTCTTGCACAAGGAAAAGATTTGTGTTCCCCCTTAGTTGGTTTCCAAGCAGGATTCTTGGATTATCTTCAGCTTCTCAGTTCTATGTTGGCAATGGTGGAGGTAGTACCTTGGTGCACATGAAGCTATTCAACACATATTACTATCAAGATGATCCCCTCACTCTTAAAAATTCCAGGCTTATCTGCCATTTCAGCTTCTGTCAGGAGGCAGCTAGCTTAATGAGCTATTTCACAATTTATGGGGCATCACTCTGGAACCCCTTGACTGGATAGTTGTAAGAACTGATACCATTATGTAAGGTTGGGGAGCCCATTGCCTAGGGAAGTCAGTTCAAGGACATTTATCAGCTCAGGAAGCCTTGTGGCTTATCAATCACTTGGAAATTAGGACAATTTTGTTGGCCATATTGTGCTTTCTTCCTCTTCTAGAGGGGACAGCAGTAGGAGTTTTGTCCAGCAATGCCACAGTGGCACCATATATAAACAAGCAGGGAACAAGGAGTGTACTAGTTTCCTTCCTTGGAGATTGATAAGCTATGAGGGAAAGGATGCAAGGTTTGGTTCTTGGGCCTGTTCTTTTTAACATTTTTAAAAGTAATATTGCTGAAGGGCTGTCTGATAAGATTTGCAGATGATACCAACATCTGCAATAGAGTAGACACTCCTGATAAGGTGGATAACATGAGGCAGTACCTAGTGAAGCTTGAGGATTGATCTTAAATTAGCAACTAAGATATAATGCTAAGAAATGCAAGGTCATGCATTTGGGTTGCAAAAACCTGAGGGAATGACACAGTTTAGGGGGTGAAGAACTTTTATGTACAAAAAAGGAGTGGAACTTGGGTATGATAGTATGTGATGATCATAAGGTGGCCAAACTGGTTGAAAATGTGATGGCGAAAGCTAGACGGATGCTTGGGAATATAGGGAGAAGAACTGCCAGGAGGAAAAAGGAGGTATTGATGCCCCTGTATAAGACTGGTGAGACTTCATTTAGAGTATTATATACAGTTCTGGAGTTCTGGAGACTGCACCTTCAAAAAGATATAAACAGGATGGTATCAGTCCAGAGGAAGGCTGCTAAAATGGTCAGTGGTCTGAGTTGTAAGGCATATGGGGGACAGACTCAAATATCTCAATATATCTACTTTAGAGCAAGGGTGTCAAACTCAATACACAGTGGGCCAAAATTAAAACTTGGACAAAGTTGCAGGCCAACCAAAATAAGTGCCATGGTCGTAACCATGTTTAAGGACAAGTTTCGGCAAAAGAAACTAAGGGCTCCTTTGATCAAGGCGCACTACGGGGGTTAGCGCGTCGGACATTTCATCACGCGCTAACCCCCGCGGCAACCTAAAATCCTAATCATCATGGAGGCGTTAGGTACTAGCGCGGCAGGCAGTTTAACGCACGGTATTCCGCGCATTAAACCGCTACCACGCCTTTGTAAAAGAACCCCTAAGAGTGTAAACATAAAAGTCACCAAAGAAGCATCGCGGGCACATAATAAACTAAAATCCAACAAAAAATATATAATATAAAAAGTGAAACTAAATAATAACAAAATCTTGCATGCAGAAAGGTTTAAAAATGCATAAATAAAAGTCTCTGCTGCAGAACGTGAAAAAAGTGTAGCTGTCCTGCACTAACAAATGTTGCAGTGTGGCAATAGACTATAGAAAACATAAAAATCATCAGCTAATATTTTATGGGAACTTAAGATAACTTAAAATAACTGTGCACGTTAAAAATAAAAAGGAAGAATGAAATAAAGCCATGGTGGCTCTTACCTAGTAGAGACAATCTGTAGCACTCTGAGCTGAGCAAACCGAAAAATGCCGGCAATTTAAAAAGAGGGGGGGGGGGGTGTCACATGACAAGTGCCGTATTCACAACCGTAATGATAAGCAAAAAGTGGCACAAAAAAAGCTAAAGAAATCTATGGTCACATGATGAATTAAAACCTGATTAAAAATAATAAATAAAAGTGAAAGGTCTAAAAACAACTGACACATATCATGAAGATAGTATAGCTACCAGTTCTAGTAGACATTTGGTATTTTCTCGCAGGCCAAATATAATTGCACTGCGGGCCAGATTTGGCCTGAGTTTGACTCCCCTATTTTAAAGAAAAGGCGAGAGAGGGGAGATTTGATAGACGTTTGAATACCTATATGACATAAATATGCATGAGGTGAGTCTCTGTCAGTTGAAAGGAAACTCCAGAGTGAGAGGGCATAGAATGAGGTTAAGAGGTGATAGGCTCAGAAGTAGTCTAAGGAAATACTTTTTTACAGAAAGGGTGGTAGATGCATGGCATAGTCTCCTGGTAGAGGTGGTGGAGACAAAGACTATCTGAATTCAAGAAAGCATGGGGCAGGCACATGGGAATCTCTTAGGGAGAGGAGGAGATAGTGGATGCTGTGGATGGGCAGACTGGATGGGCCATTTGACCTTTATCTGCCGTCATGTTTCTATATTTCTACCTGATTGGCACTGGACTGAATATTGACCAATACCCAATTAACTTCCATGTTACCACACAAACCCAGATGTTTAGTGCTAGAACCTGGATATGGCCCAACATGCAACTTAGAAACTGACAACTGCTGTGGTCTGAATGTCTAACTTTAAAGATTTATCTGGGTAAGTAATAAGTGAAAATTACCCATGAACCTAAAAGCTATCTATTTATTTATTTTAAAAACAGCTAATCCACTTGAGACCTAAGTGGATTACAATAAAACATGCATATTCCGAATTGCACCCCCCCCCTGATATTTGGTAAATATATTTGTAATGTTTTCAATTATTGTATAATAAATATTTGTGATTATATTTTCCAACATATTTATGCATGTGTGGCAATTTATGTATTAATTTGGATATTTTCTTTTGCATATGCAAGTATTATGCACTTCAACTTTTTACCAACATTACTTTTGGCGATTTCAGTAATTTCTCTTTCTGGTTCCCTCACATACAGATCATATGGCAGTCCCATGTACTAAGAATCCAAGTTTTCCTAGGGTCAGTTAATGAGCAGATTCTCCTAAATTTATAGAATATGTGCACTGAACCTGAGGGCCCTGGAGGCAGAGGTGCAGCCTTTCATGGCGTGAGCAAACTCTGCTTTGGAACAGTCTGACTAGTTATTAGCAGCTCTTGAACAAACCATTTGAGGATCTTTTCATTGCCACAGTGGTCAAATAACGAGTTTGGGCACCTCGATAGCACATCTGTATCTGAATCTGGATGATTTATAAATCTCATCAAGACCTTGTTTTTTGTTGTCTCTTGTTATACAGATCTCTGTATGGGCCTTATTTTTGTCATTTGGGGGGAATTCATCAATGGATGCCAAACGATTTAGCGCACACTAACCGCTAAGATGTCCATATCAATATAAAGGCCATCTTATTTAGTGTGTACTAAATTGCTTAATGCCCATTGATGAATGATCCCCTTATTGAACCTAGTTTTGACTGAAGTTCTAGCCTTGACAATTGATGCTATTGCTCACAAGTTTCAAGCTTGTGCTAACTCAGCCTCATTTTATGTTTGTCCCCAGGTATCCAGTATGTGCAGAAACCTTTTTCTCTGTCATTTTTAATTGTAAATTATTGTAATAAATATTTTATATTTTGTTAGTATAAATGTATATTGCTTTGATCAAATTGCTGGAGAAGCATAATATAAAGCTTATAAATAAATAAAATTGTCTCTGTCCTTCTTGCTGGTTTGTATGAGGGAGATGTGTCTGGAAGAGGGAATCATGGGATATGAGGGGAAAAGGGTAAGAGCAATCCCAAGAGACTGATGGGAGATTGAACTGCTGAGAAAGAATAATACTTCTGTATTTTAAACCTGTGGCAAAAATTCTTAGCAGACAAAACTCATGGATAGAAAACACAAGTAGAAAAAATATTTGCTCCAGCAAGCCAGTTCAGCCACAATACGTAAGCAAAATGAGAGCGGCTTGATTCATGGAACCAAAAGAATTCACTTTTGTTAATGCAGCAAGTTAAAAACTGCTCGATTCCATAATTTTTTTGGTTCTCAGTCCAATGTACTTTTAACCTGCAAGCCTTCAAACAGAGTGCAGGACCTAATGTCTAGTCTCTGCAAGCTCACCATCAGTGTGGAACTGTGCTTTATGGGTCCCCTTGTTGATTATTTATTTATTTATTTCGATTTTTATCCCGTTCTCCCCAGTAGCTCAGAACGGCCTACAAGCAAACATTCACAGTGGAGTATATTTGGACAGTACAAAGATTATACAGTAGTACAAGTACGGGGATTATGCAGCAAATTAAGTACAGGTTAAGAGAGGACTATACAATAATTTAAATATGGGTTCAGGAAGGGGGGAGGGGGGAGTTTAAGGGTGGATTGCAGTTGTCATTTTAGTTGAAGAGGAGGGTCTTTCCGGAAGGTCATCAGTGATTATACAAAGTATGCTCATGAGCTCCTATTTCTAATATCAGGCTTCTTAAAGTCTCTGCTATAAAGTTAGTTAAAGTCACTTAGCACTAAATAAACCACAAAGTATGTTGTACTTTGTTAGTGAATTGGCAGTGGCAGAAAGCCTAGGTCCTATGTTCAACTGGAGACGATGTAGTCTAAATGTGCATTGAACCAAGGACTCTAGCAGCTTTTTGGCCTCGGCAGGTGATTTCTCCGAGTTCTTACTGCATTGCAGTAATAAAGTAAATATTTTTGGTACCACAGAGCAAGCGCTTCTTTTTTTTTGGGGGGTGGGAGGGTTAAAATGTAGAAATGTCTCCCTCTGTGTCCTATTAATAGAAGGAATTGGGTTGTTTCATTTTGTAGAATAAGAAAATATGTAGTTGGCAATATTTAAAGAAAACAAAGTCTGAAATGTCTGTGTTGGTTTTAGAGACGTCTTTACTGGGTTGAGCTGCAGAGCTAAGCAGGTGCCAGATTTTGCTGGGAAGTAAACACCTGCCAGGCTAGTCCAGATAGCTGGGCAGCTCAGAGGCATTTTCCCAGGCTCCCGATGAATGGTCACTAATAGCCGTGGGAGAGGGCTTTCCACTGTTATACTCACTACCACAGACTCTTCTTGGCAAGCTTGTGGAAGCGCAACTCAACTTGGCGGTGACTCCTCCTAAAAGCAAGTGTTACAGGATGGTTTTACAATCAAAACTCAGTGTCTGATGTTTCCTTTTTGTATCCTGGGACTATAAAATATAAGAACCAGGGCAAATCACCACTCCCTTAAAACACATTACTCACTGAAACATATTAAAAATTTAAAGGTAAAATACAGATTTGTGAAGACTGAATCTTTTTTTTCAAATGACATTTTAGTTTCCAGCATTTCGGTTTATGGATACGCAGGAACCCCTGCGTTGTGAATTGTAACATGTACAATTTGAAGCGCTGAAATTTTAACGCCAATAGAAGTTTCAAGAAGCCCTTGAATAATTCTCTCACCTAACACTATCTGTAGCCGGGAGGACACAGTCGCAGCACTGCAAAAACTTAGATCAAGGAAGACAGTCTTCTATGAAAAGGTGGTATTTTCTATTCTTAACACGCCCAACAGAAAGTCATTTCTTAAGCCATGTTTCTGTGGGAAGAGAAAGACGGGAAGGAGAAAATTGTAGCAATTCAACATGACTGAACTAACAGTTGACATTGGCAGTGATCTGATGTGGTTTCTCTGCTCCCAAGAGATATCACTGTATATAGCAGTTAGTTTTAAATAAAGCTGTAAAATCCTATTGAGGATTTTCTTAATATCTGCCTCTATCTAGATTATCTACAAACATGCTATAATGTGTCCTAGCAACCAAACTTTATAAATTCTCCTTAAAAATTGTAATAGTTCTTTTGTATAGCTACGTAGGAGGTCTGAGAAGATAACCAGTGTCACCTGACTGCAAACTTTACATGATGCAATTTGACTTTCAGATCTGCAGTACTGTCAGTGATTCCTTCTAAACATCAAATGGAACAGTATTTAGATTGGGTTCAGGCATACTCACAATATGGCATGTCTCTCTGTAATAGTATCTGGAGATGAGAAAACATTTACTAATGAAGAATTAAGACCTTTAAAAAGCTACTTATTAATTTTTTTTTAAATTAGTTTTTCTTGGCTTAATGTATAAAAATTGTAAACTTGACAGGAAAAAGTAGTCTAAAGAAAGAAATAAACATTTCAAAAACATTCTAAGAAAAAAAAATAAACATTCAAATAGAAAACAGTGCTCCTAAATTAAGCCTTCCAAAAGGAAGAGGTGGAGTTGATCAAGAAACAAAAACAAATGAAATAATGGCAATTGTTTTTAAATGTGTGGCTTAGAAAGATATAACATTTATGAATACAGGCAGTCCCCAGGTTAAGAATGTCCGACTTACGTCAGACTCATACTAACGACCAGGGTTTGCTTCTCCTTTTTTCTGTCAATGTGCCCTTTTCCTCCCTTCCTATCCCAACTCGACCCTCTTCTTCCCTCCCATGTCCCAGTGTGCCCGTTGTCCTTCCCTCCCGCTGTGCTGTGTCCCAAATTTACGCCTTCCTCCCTTCTGTGGGTGTTTACCTCATCTGGTTGGCTTCTTCCTCCCAGCTGCACTTGTCTTCACAAAGCCATAAGCAGTGGCTCCTGCCTGCTGCCCGCAGCTGACCCAGAAACCTTTCCTCTGACATCAGAGGAAAGGCTTCTGGGTCAGCCAAATGCCACATGTAGCAACAGTGGCCATGGCTTTCTGAAGACAAGCTCGACTGGGAGGAGGGAGCTGGCCAGAGGAGGTAAGCACCCACAGGAGGGAGGGAAGCACAAATTTGGGACACAGCACAGAGAAAGGGAAAGATGATGAAGGGCATGTTGAAATATGGAAGGGAGGAAGAGGGGTGCGTTGACACAGAGAATAGGGTCGTGTTGAGACACAGAAGGAAGGGAGGGAGCACAAACTTCAGACAAAGGATGGCAGGAAGGAAGAAAGGGGAGGGAGCATGAACTTGAACACAGAATGGTGGGAAGGAGGGGAAGGTTACTTTGCACTGCCCTCCTATCACACATAACCATTCTCATCAGCCCCCACCCAAGTCCATGCACCCTCCTCCACTTCCCAAGAAGTGACTCTCTCCCACCCACAGCTCCTTCCCACTTCACTTTCCCCCACCCCCTGGAAATACCCTGCAATGGCAATGCCCCCCCCCCCAGCCTACTTGACAATCCATGGTGTCTAGTGGGATCTGAGCAGGACTGATTCCCAGTCATTTCTACCCCTTGCCAGCCCCAATGACCCCTAGAAGGTTTGTACAGAATCTTGACCCCCCTCCCCTAGTGATTGTATATTAGAGGGTAAAGCTAGGGGGTCACCAAAAGTACTGTGAACTAGCGCAGGTGAAGGGAGAATCAACGAGATCGCTCCTGCTCAGACCCTTCTAGATAACCAGAGATTGTCAAGGATGGCATGGGGGAAGGGTCCTTACCACTGGGAATTTCTGGATGGAAGGAAGTGAGGTGTTAAAGAGCTCTGGGGGAGAGGTTCTCTGCTTAAGGGTCTATGAAGTAGGAGAACTTTGATTTGGAGGGGCATGGACTTGAGGAGATCATCAGAATGGTGGTGTGTGATTGGCTGGGGTAGGCAGGTGAAGTAACCAGGCATATCGGACTGTAGCTTTGCAGCCCAATGTTTCTGGATAAATTGAATAATGCTGTTTATGAGGTGGCTCTCAGGCAGCATTATTCATTTAGCATGGGAGTTAACGTGTGGTACTAGTGACTCCCTTTGTAAATCAAAATACAGTAAAAGCCAGACTTTTACTGTATCTTAATAACTTCCCTCCCTCCCTACGAATATTCTTTTATTGGTGTGAGGAGGGTGGGGAGAGGGCAGTTTTAAGAGTCTCTACACTGGAACAAAGTCTATAAGTATATTATTCCTGCAGATTTTGCATCACATATCAAAAAACTGAATGTGTGCTTGGTTTTATTATGAAATTTGCTGCATATTCATTTTAATGGATAATGTACATTTTCAAAATTTGCCTTCCCTGATCTAAGTGTCTCCAGAAACAAAATCCCTTAATGCAGTTGAAAGTAAACACATTGTGGAGCCACATGTGTACTTTAACCACATTGATGGGGGGATGCTTGAAAGATTTGCGGTACAGGAAACTCTACTGCAAATCCAGCACAGAAAAATACTCAGAGTAACGGCATTACTTTGATGTTCATTACGCAATAATTTGATGTTCATTTCCTGTCAGAATAGGACAAAAAGGTGAGGGGATTGCCCTATACATAAAAGAGGGAATTGAGTCTACCAGAGAGAATACGTCGGAAATGAACAATAAGGTAGAGTCTCTATGAGCCAAACTACCAGGAACAAATGGAACAAATACGAAGATCGGCATCTACTACCGACCTCCAGGGCAATACGAAGAGACTGATGGAGAAATGATGGACGAGACTAAACACAAATGCAAGGGATGCAACACAGTTATCATGGGTGACTTCAATTATTCGGGGATAGATTGGAACCTAAGCAGTCACCTCCAGCTGCAGTAGGGAGACCAAGTTCCTGGATGCTATAGGCGATTGCTTCCTGGAACAACTTGTCAAGGAAAATACGAGAGGAAATGCAATTCTGGACTTAATTTTAAATGGACTACGAGGACCGTCAAAAGGTATAGAAGTAGAAGGGACGCTGGGAAACAATGATCACAATATGATCCACTTCATCCTGGACACAGGAACAAAAAATCAATCCAGAATGATGGCCACGGCACTGAACTTCCGAAAAGGGAACTACAAAGGGATGAGAGTCATGGTGAGGAAGAAGATTAGGAAGAGGATAAGCACTGTAAATACATTAGAGCAAGCATGGTCCCTTTTTAAGGACACAATCACCAAGGCACAAAATCTATATATACCGCGTATCAACAAGGGTTCCAAGAGGAAAAAGAACAAGGAACCGGCATGGCTCACTGTAGCAGTGAAGAAAGCGATCAGAGACAAGAAGACTTTGTTTAAGGAATGGAAAAGGACAAAAATGGACAAAAACTGGAAAAAGCACAAACAACATCAAAGCAAATGCCATAAGATGGTAAGAGGGACCAAAAGAGATATGAGGAAAAAATAGCCAAGGAGGCAAAAAACTTTAAGCCGTTCTTTCGATATATTAAGGGGAAATGACCCCCGATGGAAGCAGTGGGGCCCTTAGATGACCATGGAATAAAGGGAGTACTAAAAGAGGACAAAGCCATCGCTGACAAACTGAACACATTTTTTTGCGTCTGTATTTACCGAAGAGGATATATCCAAAATACCAGAAGCTGACAGGCTATACACAGGAAATGAAGACGGGAAACTGACAGGGTTAACGGTCAGTCTAGAAGAGGTATGCAGACAGATTGATAGACTTAAAAATGATAAATCCCAGGGACTGGACGGCATCCCCCGAGGATAATCAATGAACTGAAAGGGGTTATAGCTGAACTGCTTCAACTAATAGCCAATCTGTTGATCAAATCAGGAAGGATTCTGGAAGACTGGAAAGTGGCGAATATTACACTTATCTTCAAGAAAGGTTCGAGGGGAAATCCAGGAAACTACAGACCAGTGAGTCTGACTTCGGAACCGGGAAAGATGGTAGTGGTGCCAATAAAGGACCGCATCATTGATCACCTTGACAGACACAATTTGATGAGGATCAGTCAGCACGGCTTCAGCAAAGGAAGATCTTGCTTGACAAACTTACTGCACTTCTTTGAGGGAGTGAACAGGCAGATAGACAAGGTCCCGCATGAATGACTACTTCGAAAAACTGAGAGCCATGGAATCGAGGGTGATATACTCGCGTGGATTAAAAACTGGTTGGCAGATAAGAAACAGAGAGTGGGGGTAAATGAACAATACTCGGACTAGAAAAGTGTCACAAGTGGAGTGCCGCAGGGTTCGGTGCTCGGGCCCTTGCTCTTCAACATATTTATAAACGACCTAGAAATTGGTTTGACTAGTGAGGTGATTAAATTTGCGGATGATACGAAGTTATTCAGAGTAGTGAGGACACAGAATGATTACGGAGATCTACAACGAGACATAAACACGCTCGAGAAATGGGCCATGAAATTGCAAATGAGATTCACCATAGATAAGTGCAAGGTGATGCATGTCGGTATCAAAAATCATATGCATGAATACAGGATGTCCAGTGCAGTACTCGGATAGAGCCCCCAGGAAAGAAGAGACTTGGGAGTACTTGTAGACAAGTCAATGAAGCCGTCTGCGCAATGCGCAAAGGCGGCGAAAAAGGCAAACAAAATGCTAGGAATGATTAAGAAGGGGATCATAAACAGATTGGAGATGGTTATCATGCCGCCGTACCGGGCCATTGTGTGCCCCCACCTGGAATACTGTGTCTAACACTGGTTGCTGTACATGAGAAAGGACATAGTACTACACGAAAGGATCCAGAGAAAAGTGAGAAAAATGGTTAAGGGACTGGAGGAATTGTTGTACAATGAGAGGCTAGAGAATCTGGGCCTCTTCTCCTTTGAAAAGAGGAGACTGAGAGGAGACATGATCTAAACATTCAAGACACTGAAGGGAATAGACTTAGTAGAGAAAGAGAGATTGTTCATCCTCTCTGAGGTGGAGAGAATGAGAGGGCACTCTCTAAAGTTTAAAGGGGATTGATTCCATACAAACGTAAGGAAGTTCTTCACCCAGAGAGTGGTAGAAATCTGGAACGCTCTTCCAGAGGCTGTTATAGGGGAAAGCACCCTCCAGGGATTCAGGACAAGGTTAGACAAGTTCCTGCTGAACCAGAACGTATGCAGGTAAGGCTAGACTCATATAGGGCACTGGTCTTTGACCTAAGGGCCACGCATGAGTGGACTGCTGGGCACAATGGACCACTGGTCTGACCCAGCAGTGGCAATTCTTATGTTCTTATGTCAGTGACTGAGCACTGATTAACTTAGACACTGACAGAACAGTCAAAACCCATAACAAAAAGAAGCTTGCCACATCATGCTATGGCCCCTTCCCCTAACCCTCAGTCTTCCTTGAGCCTGTGCCACCCCCTTCCAACCTAAAAAAACAACAACACTGGTCTAGTGGACCTCTCCAGGCTGCCTACCTCACAAAAAAATAGCCTGTTTGTTCAGCAGACCCACCCACCTGACTTGGCGGACTCAATCCCCCCCTTCCACTCACCTCTGGCTAGTGGAACCCTTCCCCCCTCCCCCAAAAATAACCTGGCCCCCAACTGGCCTTATTCAACAGACCCCTGGCCAGCCAAGCCTAACCTACTAGTCACTAGTGGTCCTGGTGGTCTAGTGGAATATTACCCCAGACCCCTCCACATACCTTGCAGTAGGAGACAGGAGGAATGTGAACTCCCTCCTGCCTCTGGGCCTGCCCTTTTCAAAATTGTGGTGTCCCATTCCTGCCCAGTGCACTGTGGGATTCACTGGATGGGACCTAAGTACCATATAAGGGAATAAACTCCTTATATGGTACTTAGGCCCCTCCCAGCACATCCCAGGATTCATCAGGCAGAGGCGGGACCCACCATTTTGAAGAAGGCAGGCCCAGAGGCAAGAGGGAGTCGTCTAAGTTTAAACTAATTTGTGCAGAATCGAACAGCATAGTTACCATGTCAGAATTTACAAAGACTAGGGGGGGACCCTTGATGAAGTTACAGGGAAATACTTTTAAAACCAATAGGAGGAAAAAAAATTTTCACTCAGAGAATAGTTAAGTTCTGGAATGCATTGCCAGAGGTTGTGGTAAGAGCGGATAGCGTATCTGGTTTTAAAGGTTTGGACAATTTCCTGTTGGAAAAGTCCATAGTCTGTTATTGAGAAAGACATGGGGGAATCTGCTGCTTGCCCTGGATCGGCAGCATGGAATATTACTACTCCTTGGGTTTTAGCTAGGTACTAGTGACTTGGATTGGGCACCATAAGAACAGGCTACTGGGCTTGATGGACAATTGGTCTGACCCAGTAAGGCTATTCTTATGCTTGTATTATACAACTTTTGTTATCTTTACTGTTTGGGTTGTGCAGGGAAGTGGGTGTTGAAAGTAGTACCGTATATTTTGCACTTGCAACCTTAATTCGAGAGAAAACATTAGACAAGAGTCAGGGAGGGTGGGGATTCTTTTCATGTGTTGCCTTATTCTCTGTTTTGAATCTTCTTGTTTGTAAAAGGCTAGTGTTTATTAATGTTGCTTAATCATAGATCACTTAGCAAAATTACTGTGGAAGACACTATGATGTAGTAAAGTCAGGTTTGTTTATGTAAACGTCTGTGAGTTTTAGAACTGGCTAGCATCAGAGATACTGTGTTAGAAAGTCAATGCATGCCAAACTCATACCAGCACTAACTCATACATTTTTCTTTAATAAGTTCCTTGAGGTTCAGTCTTTTCCAAGGGTTATTATTGTACCTTGCTTTTAGTATATGTCTGCTGCTTGTTATTCTAGTCTGAAATATTTTAGAAGAGTTTGTTGAAGCTGCAAGTTCTTTTCTCTCCCTCTCTCTCTATTAACATACATAAATTATATATATTATTTTGTTCTAGGAAGTCGCTTTCGTATTGCCATCTACTTCATGAAAAGATGGGTTAATCTTCGTTGTATTGTGAAGGAACAGTTACGTGGTACAGTACTTAAAACAATTTTTCTAGTTGAACTGAATTTATAATTTTTTTTTCTGTTTTGTGGAGAATAAAGGGGAAAACTGTATCCTGTTCATCTTTATGCAAATTATTAGGTAATCATGACTTTTGCAAATTGAGGTTTTCTTTAAAGTTTTGTGTTGCATGCCTGAGGGTAGTCAGCTGGGCCACACCAGATTTTACTTTTCCAATGAGTCTAAGCATTTTACTGAGTCTCTAGAATGTGAATCAACAGAGGACGAACTGTGAATCATATTGTTTATCTTAAAAACTCAAATATATGGTTTAAGTGTATGTAAGAAAAAACTTTTACTCAGCCCAGGGCTATAAAATCCTTACCTAGAGAATGTCATTCTGCCAAATTGTCTTTTTATTTTTCCTCCCCTTCCTTGGCTTCCAAAGACAACATTTTTTTTAAGAAGAGGCATCAAAAGCCAAGAGCAGAAAAAAAGTCATAACTATAATTGCTAATTTGTCTTTTCCTGTATCAAATTTAGCCAAGTAAATGTTCTCGGAAGTCTTAACTGTCTTAACTGATACCTTGAAAAAAATGACATTTTTCTTATATTTAATAATATCCAAAAATTAAACACAATTACACAGCAACATTTCATAAATATATCCCAAAAGGAAGGCTGAGAAACATATGTTGGTATTTTTGAAATCATCTCTTGAAAATAAATTTACACAAATATTAAGATTAATGCTAATGGGCTGATGTCACAAGATGAAATCTCTAGCCTGCATCTGGCTACAGATAACAATAAACTTTCCAGTCATATGCATCAAAATTTTCAGTCTCTTTCAACTGCACATAAAAAAATTTCACTCTTTCAAAAAGCTATATAACAGACCACCTCAAAGGTAAACAAACATAACATAAAATCACATATATCGCAAAACCTTGTAGTTCTATGTGGTTTATCAAACTAAGAAGACTGAACAATCTCAGTGATTAGCAAGTCTATTCTCCAGGAATTTTGCAAATAAACTAGATTTTTTAAAAAAAAATTTCAAATCACCTTTATAAAGGATGTTTATACCAAATACCAAGATACAGTTGACAGCTTATTTGTTGTTGATACAGTATAAACAAATGCACACTTCCCAGGCACACCATTTACAGATATTTTACAGTCAGGGGTCACACTTGGATATTTTTGGACATTTCTATTCATAGATCCAGTCCTGAGCACAGCTTGTGTAGTCTACAAGTTCCTCTGGTTTAAACCAAAGCTTGATATCCTTCTTGGCACTTTCCACAGAGTCACTGCCATGAATGATGTTTCTGCCAACTTGAATGCAGAAGTCACCACGAATAGTACCAGGCTTGGAATCAAAAGGGTTGGTTTCTCCTAGCATTACTCTCCCTGTCTTCACTATACCAAGACCTTCCCACACCATAGCCACAACTGGTCCACTTAACCAAGTCATTAAAGAAAGGCTTGTCCTTCAAATCACTGTAATGTTTTTCCAGATGATCTGTAGAAGCCTGCACTAATTTTGTTGCCACCATCCGGAAGCCCTTCTGTTCAAAGCATTGGATAATAACTCCAACAAGGCCCCTCTGGACACCATCAGGTTTTACTGCAATGAATGTTCGCTCCTTAGTGGCAGCCATTGACCCCGCAGAGCAGCTTCAGGAACAGCAGCAAGAAACACTAGCCGGGAGCAGACGTGAGAAGGAAGGTGCGGCTTCCGCACTTGCCCTATATAGCTCTGGAAGCGGAACTAGATTTTTAACAATTTTCTAGGATTCCAGAACTTGGAGACATAGAAAATGGCTGTGTAGCTGTTGAGCTCCTGTCCCCGGGCACCCTTTGATTGTTTTCAGATGTACAACTTTTCTGTTTAAAGGCAAAAATTTGGAATTTTTTCAACAATGGCTTCAAACAAACAATCTAAGCCTAAGACTGCTCCAAAATCAGGAGGGAAGGCTAAAAGGCTAAAAGATCCTCCTACCCCTGTTAAGACTTCTCTGCCTGTGGATGCCTTAGACATGATTGAGTTGATAGAGGAGTTAAGAAATATTAGAGTGGCTTTAAAAGAAGTCGCAGAACAGGTGGCAAATCTGGGAAGCTAAATGGATGTATTTAGTACCAGAATAGATCAAATGGAGTCCTGGGTGGAGAAAGTGGAGCAGGAGCAGCAGAACTGCAAAAAGGACCACAAGATCATTCAAGAGATGGGAAAACGGATGACTGATTATGAAAACTGGGCGAGGAGAAATAATGTAAGGATCCTGGGTTTAAAAGAGGGGGCAGAAGGAAAAAATATAGTATCTTTCCTAGAGGAAATGATTCCAAAAATACTCCCCCTTAATCTGAAAGTGCCACTGGAAATAGAAAGAGCGCACAGGATCCCAGGGAGGAGACCTCATGGCCAGGTGAGATCCAGACCAGTAATTTTGCGACTGCTGCACTTCCAGCACATCATAGAAATTTTAAGGGTGGCAAAGGAAAAAAAAATTATCTTATAAGGATTCCAACATTTCGTTTGTCCCAGACTTTGCACATGAAACAGTGCAGCTTTGTAAAAAATTTCTGCAAATGAGACAACAACTGAAGGATATAGGGGCACAATATGGGCTTTATTACCCTGTTATAATGAGGGTAACTCATAAAGATAAATTTTACCAATTTGAAGATCCTGAAAAGCTAAAAGAGTTTTTTACCCAACAAGAAATACCATTGGACTAAATGGATAATCTTGTTAGCTGTAATTGAATTTTTATTAACTAATTTTCTCTGGACATTGGTGATTTAATGAAGAATTTTGATGTTTAATATTTTTCAAATATTTATTTAACTATATGGAATGGACATATCAACTATCTTTGGGCTTCTAACCATAGACTTGTTTGTTTTGATTTTTCCTTCTCGTTTAAATGAGCCTTCTAATAGGAAAATTCTATATAAGAAGGAAGTTCCAGCCACTAGGTATGTGACTGATGTAAAAGAAGGGCTGGTGTTGGTGGGGGAGGTGGGCGGAGCTGGTAACACAGCCTCCGGTATCAGAGAATGCTTTTTGAATGCCCCTTTCACTCTCCTTCGTTCCTTTGGGGTTCTGTGAGGATACCGCGTTGATGATCGGCCCTGGTGGTCGGTGAGGTGTTAGCAGTCTTCTGGTACACCACGAGAGCCTGTGCTGTTGAATAAACTTAGTCGGCCCGCCCCCACCCTGTCTACTTCACTGTGTCAGTGATCGATTCTGAGGAGTGGCTATGATTGAGGGATGGAGTGGAACGGGGTTGAGTGGACCAGAGGCACTGGAACCTGTTCAAGTCATTGCTTCATACAAATGGGCCTGGAAAGAAGAGAACGAAATATAGACAGGGACATTCTCTTGGCTTAATTTCCTGTTTCCTATTTCTAACTGTTGTCGTTCTTGTTAGCGAAGAAAAGAAGGCCAATGCTGGGCTGTCTGTGAACAGAGGCATCAGATTCCATTTTAATTCCACTAATGCATTCAGACAGACTCTCTCGGAACATTTCGGAAGTTGCTGTTATTAGCCCTGCTCTTCAAGGTTCGTGTGAGAGAGTTGTGTTTCTACAAATTGCCTCTTTTAAATAGCAAACCTAAGGTGGATAAGTAGAAAGAAAGCAATGGCATTAGTGCACATGGAAAAACAAAATCACGTTCAACTGTATTAAGTAACTCCGCCTTTTGTCGGTCTCTCAGCTTATCTTGACTCCAAATGGGTATGACGCTGATCTTTGAGCTCCCTTCCAGTTTGGTGCGGTAAAGTGAGGCTGCTCTGACCCAATTTTACGGCTCTGTTGAAGCTACAGCGGGTTTTCAATAGTGCAACTGCTGCAGCCTTGGATCGGCCGAGAGACCTACTTCGGGGGATGGCATGCTGATGAAGATTTAGAGGTACGTGGTAGTGGGGAGGTGGGAATGGGGGGTAGGAAAGAAAGGGGTGGCACAAAAGGAGTGGGAGCACAGGGGGTTCTGGGAGGGCACCTTACTATGCCTCTGGCCATTTCCATCAACGTGACCACCACTTTTACTTGTGCTCCTACATCATACAACGAGTCTGCAGATGTGTCAACAAATGTGCTCTGCAGTGGCAAAACGAAGCAAGTACCTTTCTTTATTGAAGCACTTGCTTCTTTTTTCCACAGTAGGGCAGCAGCACTGCCTGTCTCAGAAACGGTATTATGTCTCTTCCACAATGCAACCAAACTTCTAAATCACAAAAATACTTTTCATTTCAATCTTTAATGTTTCATTATAATCTTAAAGTGGCATCTAAAAGAGTGCAGTTATAACTAGAGCGCACTCTTCTCTTTACACATATCAAACACAGGAAATGAGAACAAATATCAACAATATTTTTAACGCCATACTTTGTGCAAAAATATACTTGTTGGTCCAATGAGCCCATTAGACCAGTCGCACCATAAATTAGGGTTCTTGTACTATCTCACTTTATTCCGGGACCAGTGGGTTATTTCCGTCCACTCGCCAAGACTTTGTAGGAAGCCTCAGACTTCAGAGACTTAAATCCCTCCCACTCTTACCTCATCACTGTCCCTGTAGTAATCAGTTTTCCTTCCTACAAGTCAGGCTGTAGGAGCTTGTCTTTTCTGCTTGTGTTTTATTTAGCATAATTTCAGTTTTTGCTTTTTTTATTTTTATTTTTTTCTAACATTTCAAATTTACAATCACTTCAATTCATCCATGATAATGAAATTTCAGTAATATTATAAAAAGAAGTAAAAAATATCAGGAAAACAACATCTTAGGAAAGTCCACAATGTATCAGAAATAAGATCCAAGATGCATGGAAATAATACGGAAAAACAAAATACTTTCCCTGGAAGCTTCCCCCACATCATTGTCTCAGCCCGCTCACAGTATTCCTTCCTCATTGGAAAGTCATACAATCACCCTAATCTCCTCTTTAGCTACAAGAAAATCCAATAGCTGTTTGGGGTAAAAAAAAAAAGTAAAAGTTGAACTCTCAAGCAATACAATACATATACGAGGAAAATTTTAATACAAAGTTGGCTCCCAGAAAATTCACTCTTGGTCTATAAGCCAAGAATGACTGGTGCCTCTTTTATATGTGTCTAGATAAATCAGGAAATATCTGAATATTTGATCCATCATCGAGCAGTCTGCGTATTCTCGGACAATGAACAGCGGTAGCTTAAGTCAATTGACAGGGGGGCATGAGGAGTCCCTCCCTAAGCATGGAGGCTCAGATTTTCTTCTGGTGGGCGGAGAGATACCTAGTGGCGCTGTCAGCGGCACATGTGGCAGAAATGGACAACGTTCAATCGGATTTTCTCAGTTGTCAGACTCTGGACCCTGGAGAGTGGTCTCTGCCTTAAAGAGTGTTCAATTGCATAGTACATAAATGGGGGCATCCCATGTTCGATCTCATGGCAGCTGCAGCCGTCAAGAAAGCAGATCAGTTCTTCAGTCACCGTTGCAAGGCCAGCAGCAAAGGCCTGGATGCTCTGGTTCAGCCCTGGAAATGAGAAGGTCTCCTATATGTCTTCCCTCTGTGGCCCCATGAGAGGGCATCTGTTGAGATGGATAGTGGCATACGAAGGTCCAATGATCCTGGTCCTACCCGACTTGGTTTGGTTCCAGCAGGATCGGGGGCTCCGACTACATTGTCATCCTTGCCTCTTCACTCAGGATCCAATTAGTCTTAAGACATGGCTCTTGAGCACACGGCCCTAACAAGCCAGGGCTATTCTTTGGCTGTGATTGCCACGTTGCTTCACAGCAAAAGGAAATCCACAGTGACTGCCTATGCGAAGGCTTGGATGTGTTATCAGACCTGGTGCGTCTTGAGACAGGTGGACCCGTCTGTTCCGTCAGTTCCTAATGTTCTGGAGTTTCTGCAGAATGGCTTGAAGAAGGGCCTAGCAGTAGCTTCTGTCCAGATACAGATTGCCAGGCTCTCTTGTAAGGGCCCTCCCTCTCTGAGGGGCTCATCTGGATGTGGCCCACTTCCTGTGGGATGCTCTGCAGCTTAGGCCTCCATTGCGCCTTCCCTGTCCGACTTGGAATCTTCACCTGGTTCTCCACTCTCTGGCTTGTTTGCCATATGAGCTTCTGGAGCAGGTGTCCCTTATGGATCTTACATTCAAGACGATCTTTCTAATGACCATTACCTCAGCCCGTAGGGTTTCAGAGCTTTAGGCTGTCTCCTGCTGGGATACTTTTCTGCATATTACGGATTCCGGTGTGATGATGCACGCTGTTCCTTCTTTTCTTACAAAAGTGGTTTCCACTTTTCATGTGAATCAGAAAGTCTAGCTTCCTGCTTTTGCTTCCTCCGGCTCAAGGAAGAAGGACCGGGTGTTGTGGTCCTTGGATGTGCTCAAGCTGTTGTGGTACCTGGAGGTCACAAATGAGCTTTGCCTCTCTGACCAGCTGTTCATTCTGGCATGTTCTGTCCACAGGGGTAGGCCAGCTTCTAAGGCTACCATTTCCAGATGGATCTGTATGGCCATTTCCGGGACTGCTCTATTGCGTCCCACTGATCCCGGAATAAAGTGGGATTGTACAAGAATGAAAGATTAGGTTCTTACCTTTGCTAATCTTCTTTCTTTATTCTGGGAACCTGCTCTATACCTTCCTGATTTGCCGATTGTCTGCCTTTTCAAGTACTGTTAAGCTAGATTTCTGTTTTCTGACCAGCCTTTATAAGAGTGCCATCAGTTTGAATTTAACATTTGATTTTTAGATGGTCCCTAATTCAGGCACCCTCTTCTAAACTAAACTAAAAGTTAACCTTATATACCGGGTCTTCAACCAAAGGAAGCTCAGGCTGTGTCTCGTTCTAACACTGTTTTTGTCATTCAGGTTTCTAATGTTTAATGACCTGATTCTCAAGTTTTTCATTGTTGCTGTTTTGTATTAGTTGATATGAGCAGAATAGACTTACTTGTTGAGGAGTATTGCCGTTCCTCTCTCTCTCTCTCGTTCTTATCCTCTACAGATGTTTCTGGCTGCTTTATGATTAACTGATTCCTACAGGAACAGTGATGAGGTAAGCGGAGGTGGGGTTTAAGCCTCTGAAGTTTGAAGCTTCCTACATAGTCCTGGCGGGTAGATGGAAATAACCCACTGGTCCCGGAATATAGTGTGGATTTACAAGAAGGAAGATTAGCAAAGGTAAGAACCTAATCTTTCAATGTGCACAGCCCCCAAAAAGTTTCATGTTTGTTTTTCAAAATCTTTCCCAATTTTCAACTGTTTGATTTTTGAGTTGTTTCACAAATCTGACTTAATACATTTTTTTTGTGCAAGCAGTAGGAGTTTATAATACATGCAGATTGTTTGTATACATATTAATTCATAGGTCTAGATGGATGCAATAAAATTAAGATATCCAGATAAACCAAATGCATTTCTTCTGTAAATGTGTGCTCAAAATCTGTTGCACTCATTGGTATGTAAGAGACACATCAATCCCTTTATCTAAATTGTGGGGTTATAACTGTGTCTAGCCTGAAAATACACTTCTGTCCATTTTGCAAAATATGCTGATCATAATCACCTCCTCAAGTGATCTACTTAAGGATTTGTAAAACAGAAAAATTTAAATTCTCAATAACATGTAATTCAATGCAGTGTTATACAACTGGAAATTGAGCTGTCCAACAGAGGCAAATGCTGTGTTCAGTCAATCTCGCTAAAACTGTGTGAGTCATTTTTTCCCCACATAAAACATCTTGCAAGGACCACAGTTTCACAAGTCATCATAGTTAACTGTGTATTGCCATATTGAGGGAAAGTAGTTCATTGGAAGAAGGACACTGCGCAACAGTGGCCACTAGGAGAATGACATCTGGATATTTCCAAGTCAACAGAATTGGTGCCTTGGAAAATGGAGAGTTCTTCATCTAAATCTAAAAGTGGAGAACAAGATGAGGTTGTAACGTATCTCAATGTATGGTTCACAGTGACTAAAAGATCTTTTTTATTGGGTAGTAACTTCAATCTCAGAACCCATCATTTAATACCTGTAAATGGAATAATTTTTTGCTATGTGTGTCACTTTGCACTTGTCTGCATTACACTTTTTCTGTTATCTAGATACCCAGTCTCAAAAGACTCTTCTTCAAAACCTTACAATCCTCTGCCATTTAACATATTAGAATAATTTTGTCATCTGCAAACTTGTCACCTCATAGTCACTCCTATTTCCAGTTTATTTATAAATATGTTAAACAGCAAAGAGCCCATAAGAATAGAACATAAGAATAGCCTTACTGGGTCAGACCAGTGATCCATCTAACCCAGTAGCCCATCCTCATGGTGACCAATCCAGGTCACTAGTACCTGGCAAGAAACCAAATAGTAGCAATACTCCATTCTACTGATCCAGGGTAAGCAGTGGCTTTCCCCTGTGTCTGTTGTGGCAGACATTCTCCTTTCATTGGGTCCAGTGCGTTACTTAGGGGTGTATATGGGTCGGTCTGTTCAGGATTTGTTAACTTTAAACTATGTTCCACTCTTTCGACAAGTTAGGCGAGATTTAGATTGGAGGGGTTCTACTTCTCCTGGATTGGTCATATGGAAGTGGTTAAAATGATGCTTCTTCCAAAATGTTTATTTCTGTTTTAGGTGCTCCCTATAAGGGTTAGTCGGGGAGTGTTGGTTGTTCAACAAAAATGTCTTATGTCTTTCATCTGGGGGCATAAATGGACCAGAGTGGCTGTCCTGTGTTTGGTTAATGGCAGGGGTAGTTTAGCTGTACCTTCCTTACATAAATACTATCAAGCGGTGCAACTTAAGGCGGTATTGGAATGACAAGCTGAAGATTGTAATCTGTGGGTCATGATTGAGTAGGCAGGAGGGAGCGGACTTCTCCTTCTGCATTTACCATGGTTGCCGGGGAGAGTTTGATCTAGGGGCGCTTTGGATGCAGTTGCCACCATTTTGCGCGTGTGGGGTGCAGCCCACAGTTGCTTACTGGGGGATCACAAGTATTCCTGGTATATCCCTATTCAATTTAATGATGAGTTTCTTCTGGGAGATGGAAGAAGGGTTTTTGAACACTGGGCTAGACAGGGATTAGTGTGTATGGGTCAATTGGTAGATATCGATTCGGAAACTATTAGACTGGGGAACTCCAGAGTGTTTATGGGTTGGTGCTCCGGGATTTATTTCCATATTCACAAGGTAAGCATTACATTCAAACTTTTTCCAAGGGAAGACTAAGTTTGAACGGCTTTTAAGGCCAGTTATACAGAAAGGGGTGATTTTGAAAATCTATCACTGTTTGAATGTGCAGGATGGGCTTCCTTTAAAATACATGTGAATGTGGGAGACTGATTTGGGTAGATCTATCTTGCAGCAGGAATGGGAGCTGGTATGGAGCCACACAGCTTCTCTGAGTATGGCTACCCCCATAGTTGAGAATAGCTATAAGGTTCTTCTTCATTGGTACCTCACTCCGGAACTTCTTGCTAAATTGCAAAGGGGGGAGCTCGGGGGGATTGTTGGAGAGGGTGTAGGGAGCCTGGTTCTTACTTTCACATGTGGTGGAGCTGTACATTGCTTTTTCCATATTGGTCCTCTGTATTTCAGCTTTTGTTCAACATACTGGGTACTCCTATTCCTCCCTTTGTGGAAATGACTCTCAATATATATGATTTAGCTAGAGAGGAGGGGAAGGTGGCATTTTCCAAGTTGCTCTTGACGGCAGCTCGAGTGGTGCTGGCTCAGTTCTGGAATTCAAAGACTATTTCAGATTGGAAATTGATAGTCTGCAAATTGCTTGATTGGCATATGATTTATCAATTGACTGCATTGAAGCTTCGTAAATGGGGCAAATTTTACAGACTATGGAGATCATTTGAGCGATGGTACCATGTTCATGGTTTACGTGTTTTGTTTTGTTTTTGTGCTGATTATCTGTAGTACTGAGGGGTGGGGGGGATTGGTTCTCTATTCACGGCTGTTTTGTGCCACAGGAGTGGGGCTATTTTGGGGGCTGTTATTGCTGACCTGTGTATAATTTTCTTGATGACATGGTATCCTTGCTTGTTTTCTTGTTTGGTGTTTTGATCTTTTATTTTCAATAAAAGTGTTACTTTAGTTCATTCATTATTATTTTTTTTAATTATCAAAAGCTAAATAAATATCCAACAACATTAAAAATGAATGAACACCTGCCATATAGCTCCACCAAGACCAGTGAGATCTTAGTTCTATGACCTTTACAGTAGCTAGGTTGGAAAGGGTTAAATGCTCAGCCGCTGCTCCGAGGCTCATAGAATTCCTAGAAGCATCAGAGCAGCATCTGAGCATTTAGAGCTCTGGGCCATGGTAGAAACCTCTACCACAACTTAGTAAAATAGGGGGTAATTTTTTTTTTTTTTTTTAATCTGATACATTTTTTAAAAATCATTGATTTTTATCCACTGTGATGTGTGGGGAACCCATGTGCTAATCATAGCGCAGGCCACATTTTAGTGCATCTTTGTTAAAAGATCCCTGAGTTATTGAAAATGATATCAGTATCTTGAAGCCAAGATTCAGAGCACACATAATTAAACAATTCAGCAAATAAAGGCAACTTTTTAAAATTCCACATACATCAATGAGATAAATACACTTTCAGAATCTGACAAAGTATCAACAAACTTTTAAAACAAATGGATTCCATAGTAATCAAGTGGAGTACAGTTGGCCTAGGAGTGAGATAAATGTGACTTGGACCTAAAAAGCGATGGTCTCATTCTATATCAACTTCAAAGTGCAATTATGATCTTTCCACCTTTTATCAAATCTTTGCTCCAGCACATCCCAAGAAAGTAAATTTGATATAAACACACATCCAAAAGTATCAGAGAAGTATCTTTACATGCTGTATCTGCTCTCTTCCTAACCACTAGCCTCTGAGAGCTTTCAAAAGGGTGATAAATCATGGGTTGATGACTTGAGGGGTAGAACTAGAGCGACCCAGTCTTGTACTAATCTTGAGAGTCCAAGGTTAGACAAGCCCAGGTGAAAGAGACACTTTGTGAATCTTACAGTATATTTTCAGGTGACAAAAAAATGGCTATTCTCTTCATGGCTATTGGAGCTATGATTGTCAATGGCAGCATACAATTATGAAATTAGGTCTGATGGGGGTCAAAGGATAGAGGATGATAAGTTATTATGTAGGCCCTGCTGAAAGAGACCCTACTTACAGTAAGTCCTGGAGTCTCAGATAACATGCTGCATGTGTTGAGGTTTATGTCGCTTTTGAGGCCATCATAGAAAATCTTTGGAAAGTGAAGGTTAACCTGCTCAGATGTTGTCTTCTCATTTTATATAGAATTACGTGTGTTTCCAGACAAACTTGTGATTTGTGCTAGTCTACCTGACTGTGATTCCAGGTCCTGGGCAAGAGACAGTGGTTTACAGGTATGTATGGCTGGACACTGAAGAAAATGTTGTTTTAATCTCATTGTTTAAGTGATTATTAACAGTGCAAAACAGAGTGAGAAGAAAAAAAATCCATCCACAGAAAGTAATGTAAAAAATGAGTGGCCAGCTTGAGACTTAGGCCCAAATTTTGTAACCAGCAGCTAAAGTTAAACACCTATTTCAGAAGTGCTGTTGTGCCCCAGCTGTTTAGGGGCCTACCCTCAATGAGAGACCTCACACTCAATATACTGTTCTTGAATAAAAAGTATTTTATTAATAAATCAGTAACAGTTTACAAGGATAAATCTTTCAGCATATAGAGTAACAGAGCATATGATCATCAGGCCTGAGATCTCCTGTCTGTCCTGCTTATATGATCAGAAAAGTAATTTTTATTCAATTCTTGGTAGTCAAAGGCACATGTCATATGATTAGTTTTTATTGGTTACTGCTCAGCATGATTCACTAAACAGCACCCAATTTTACTTGAATCGCGCCTATATCAACGCATAACTTTTGGGCGCTTCTTATAGAATTTGCTCTTTAGTGATCCACAAGATTCTGAGGTTCTGCTATTTTATGTATACATTTACTTTTTATGTTGGCATTTAGATGAAGAGTTAGTTTGGGCCCAGGAATTGAATTAACAAGTTGTTGTTGGGTTGTTTTTTTTTGTTTTTTTATCTGTGATTTTCTGGGTTGTTTTTATATTGATTTTGTTTTCCAAGGGGTACACATTTTTTCCTAGACTTGGAACACACAGGAGTGGAAGTAAGGAAGAAGTAGGGAATTACATGCTGGTAAGTCTGACTTCTGTGGTAAGCAAATTAATGGAAACGCTTTTAAAACAGAGAATAGTGAAGTTTCTGTAATCCTGTGGATTACAGGACCGGAGGCAACATGGATTCACTAGCTCTTCTTTGAACCTTTTCTAGTGCTCCTATATCATTCTTGAGATAAGGAGACCAGAATTGAACGCAATACTCCAGGTGAGGTTTCACCATGGAACGATACGGAGGCATTATAACATTTTTAGTCGCAACAAAATGATAATAGTTCTTTATTAGTCCTCATGCTGTCAGTTACTACTTTAACCATTGATTTTGAACATGGAGCAGTACTAGATACAATCCAAAGAAATGAAGTTATATCTTGATAGGAGAGAGAAGCTTTAGCAGTCTTTATCTCCCTTGATAAATGAGAATGGACTTGTTCGTCATTAGTTGGAAAATATGGACATTGCAGTGAGAGTTTTGAACCTTAGGGTCTTAATGTTCAGAATTCAGGAGATTCCATGAATTCTTTTTTTTAATTTTGAAAATTACATATACATTAAGCAACATTAAAAATATGGAACAGAAATTTTCACCATTATCAAAAATAGCAGAAATCTGTATCCAATTAGCCCACATCAATGGAGTCAGATAACATCATATAGATTTAAATTGAAATAAAGTATAAGTAATCAAAAAATTAGAGCAAAGTCCTACTACATGCCCTACTCTAACTAGCTTTAAAGGGAGGATAAACATCATGAAAATACACAACTACACCACCTAACTAGCTGGCAACAACTATGGAATTATCTTTATTAGCATCAAAAAACTCTCTAGTTGAACTGGGTCAAAAAATACAAAATTCTTTCCTTGCCAACCCACTGGACATTTGCAAGGGAAGCATAAAAAAGTGACCCCCAATGCCAAAGTCCAAGGTTTAAGCTGTAGAAACTATTTTGCCTTAATTGAGTAGCCTTAGGTACATCTGGAAAGATCTGTACTTTCTGTTCACAAAACTGAACATCTTTATTCTTAAAGTAAGCCTTTAAGACCATAAGTTTACTCTTTGCAAAGGTGAAGGTCGCAAGTAAGGTAGCTCTTATAGACACAATATCGCTAGAACTTTCAAGAAAATTAGTAAGACCCAAACTTGAACCCGCAATTGTATCCATTACACACTCTTCAGGAGCCTCTACTTGAAAAGGCCGAGAAATATAGTAACTTTGTGCAATTGAGAGTTCTGAAATTTTTAACGCTGCTTTGAAAAATTTAGTCAAAAGATAATCAATTGTTAACAGTCGGGCATGAGGGAAATTCAAAAATCTTAAATTCCTAGATCAAAATGAGTTTTCTTCCTTGGCTTCCATTCAGTTTTTGAAAATCAAATGAAGTGCTAGGCATCAAGGAACATTTCCAGCATTTAATAGACACTTATTTTCCTGTTCATCCACTATACAGCTTAGGTTCTCTTCTACAGCCATGTCTGAAAGACAATCTAGTTACCTTCCCAGATGATGTAAAAACAAAGGTAATTGAATCTTTGGGAAAGTTGTACCAAAATCAGATCAAAATGGAAGGGCTCTATTTGTGATTTATAAATAGTTGTACAGAATGTTGTCCCTTTTTATATTTTAATAAAAAGATTTAAATGTAAAATCATAAGTGTTTTGAGATTTCTGCAAATGAAGACAGAGTCCAAGGGGATGGAGACAGAACCTGTGGGGACCAAGACAGAGCCTGCGGGGACAGGATGGGGACAAAATTTGTCCAGTTATTACTCTAAATCAGAACCCCCATATGGAAACAAACACCCCCTCTGCAATACTAACATGCCTTAATCACACACACATAAGCCAATCACACAACATGTAATAGCAGGAAACAGAAAAAGAAAGAAAGGTGGAGAAAAGGCCTCAGTTCAGCTTCATCTGGAATCTAATTTAGAGTAATAACTGAAGTTTAACTGACCCTTTTCTTGAGTGGATTTGTATTAGTGGGACAAAATTTGTCACCATGTCATTCTCTAGCCAGAAGCTCTTTGCAACAAATGAACACACATGACCTCTCACTAACTGGGAGATAATCATGCATGTGGTTATATGGTACTTGGTACAAAAGACTGAATAATCCTATTTGGCCACTGAGCTGCTATCTGCATTTTAATATTGTTTGAGTTGTTTAGTTATTTAAAGATGTTAAAGGAATAAGAATGGTTATACTAAAAGTCTCTTTAATGTGTTTGGTACATTTTACAGTATTTTATGTTTGCTTCTCAATGAATTGTGAAGAACCTAGAATTAATTTGTCGCTAAGAGTTCACTTGCTTATGAAAATCCCCAATTAAGCCCTGTGGTGAAGAATTTCCTTCCTAGCTTCCTAAGGGCTGGATGCTCTAAAATCACCTTTAAAATCCAGTGAGTTGCTGTGGTGCTGGAAAATGGTCCAATTTGAAAATGGCAATCTATATTGAAACAATTTTGTATGCAAATGAGTTTTGGGGAAGTCCGCCATAATCCCATCCGATCAGTCGTTGGAGAAAGCGACTGACACATGCGCAGAGCTGGCAGGAGAAGCTGACATGCTTAGAGCCGCAGGGAGAAGCCCTGAAGCAGCCTCCTGCCGCTCAGCTCTTCGGGGCAGGAAGAGTGTTTATTTTTAATGGGCGCAGATGTGCATGCGTTACACGCACATACCTATGTCCATTAAAAAGTGGCTAAGTTTCCAGCTTCTATCAAGGCTGCCGCAAATGTGGCAGCTATCAGCTGTTCCCTTCTATACCTTTGATGCCCTGCCCATAGGTGACTTCATTTTCCAGTGTCTTATAACCTGAGCACAACTTTCTACATGGTGCGAGCACTGATTTTACTACCTATTGGACTCTTTTAGTGCATGTTACTCTGTCATTTTATTATTCTTGTTGTAACCAGTGTGTTTTTTTTTTGTAATCCACAGTTTCCAGCTTCCATCAAGGCTATAAATTAAACACAACTTTCTACAAGGCGCCTGCTGTTGGCACGTGCCAAAGTAGCGTGAAGAAGGAGCATGTTGTGCTCCTTTGTGCGCTCTTTCATGTGTCTCTTTGTTATTGTTTGCTGTTCTTTCTTTTGTTGACCCTCTTGTGCCCAGTTCTGGATTGTCATCCATCACGTATTCCAGTAATATGGGGCCGCAGACCCCTTCCTTCTTTTGCCAGGTATTCTTCTATTAATTATGTAAGGACCTTAAATCCAATTCCTGCAGCACCCACGGTCATATTTTCTTCTTCACCATCTTCTATTTACCCAGTGAACTTATAATTTGCAAGTTTAAATATTCGTTCTCTCCACTCTTAAGACCCATTTGATCTATACATTTTGGGAACGTCGAGATACCTTTGCTGTTACAGAGACCTGGTTATCTCCAAGGGATGAGGCTTTTTATGCCAATCATGCCCTCCTAGTTATACCCTTTTCTGTCACCATCGTGTACATCAGAAAGGGAGCGGCCTAGCTGTCCTGGTCTCTACTACGATTGTAGCCCAAATGCAAAACCAATGCTTTATTTCAACTTAGTGCAAATTTCTTCCCTTCTTTCTTTAATGCTTCTTTCAATCTATAATCTTCCCCCGAGCTCATGTTTCTCTCTTCTGCACCTCCAGACCTGTCTGAGATTTCGGAGCATTAAAAACTGATGCTTCATTTTGTGCATCATCTGGGTATTGATCGGCATGCTCATTTTAATATTGATGAGCTCATTGCAATTATTTACATATGATTATCGGAGGCTGCTACAAACCACAGAAAAGACTGCGATTAGCCATTTGGGGCATTTTTAGATGAAATACTTTGATGCGAAACAAGTTAAAACTGGTTTAATGTCAATCATTAAAGGCATGGTGAGTCTTGAGCATATGAGTCTAAGTGGCTTAATACCCGTAAATCATAAAAAGAGCCTGGGTAAAGGTAGGTAGGAAAGAATCAGAGTTTTTAATTAACCTACTGCTTAACTTTTAAATGACGCAGACCCCCAGATCCTTTATAGGTTGTCCAAAGTCGGGTGCCCAAATTTGGGCGTTGATCCTAAATCCACATGCAAACTAAATAGCGAATTACATTTTAATAAGTACCTAATTGGCAGTAATTAGGACTTTGAAAGCCACCATACAAGAAGCAACAAACCGCTATGTTAAATCAGTAAGTAAACGGCGAAGGAACAATAAGCCACAGTGGTTCTCTGCGGAGATTTCGGACCTCATCAAGGAGAAGAAAAAAGCATTCATTTCTTACAAACAATCAGGGAAACAGGACTCTAGGGAAGTCTATCTGGCCAAGTCAAAAGCCGTCAAAACAGCAGTTAGGGAGGCCAAATTCCGCATGGAGGAGTCTCTAGCAAAGAACATCCAGAAAGGAGATAAATCCTTCTTCAGGTATATCAGTGACAAAAATAAGAACTCAGGCGGGATAGTACGTCTTAGGAAACCAGACGGAGACTATGTAGAAGTGGACTCGGAAAAACCCCAACTGTTAAATGAATACTTCTGCTCAGTCTTCACCCGCGAGGCGCCAGGACTCGGTCCTCAGCTACAGACAAGGGTTGACGCAGATGACCCGTTTAGTAATTTTGAGTTTACACCCAGCGGTGTCTACTGCGAGCTGTCAAAGCTTAAGGTTAACAAAGCAATGGGGCCTGACAACCTACACCCCAGGGTGCTCAGGGAGTTGTGTGATGTCTTGGCAGAGCCGCTATCCACACTCTTCAATCTCTCCCTTAGTACGGGTAACGTCCCGTTGGACTGGAAGACAGCTAACGTCATTCCACTCCACAAGAAAGGCTCCAAGATGGAGACAGCAAACTACAGACCGGTGAGTCTCACATCAATAGTGTGCAAACTAATGGAAACTCTAATCAAACGCCAATTGGATATGATCCTGAACGAGGATAATCTACGGGATCCCTGTCAACATGGATTTACTAAGGGGAGATCCTGCCAATCCAACCTGATCAGCTTCTTTGACTGGGTGACAAGGAAGCTGGATGTTGGGGAATCACTGGACATCGTATACCTGGACTTCAGTAAAGCATTCGATAGCGTACCAAACCGCAGGTTGCTGAGTAAGATGAATTCTATAGGATTGGGCGACACATTGACGAAATGGTTTGGGAACTGGCTTGGAGGTAGGCTTCAGAGGGTAGTGGTGAACGGCACCCCCTCCGAAATGACGGAGGTAATCAGTGAAGTGCCGCAGGGCTCGGTCCTGGGCCCGATCCTATTCAACATCTTTATAAGAGACTTAGCAGAAGGGCTGCGAGGTAAAATAACATTATTCGCCGATGACACCAAACTAAGCAATGTAGTGGGCAAAAGCACAACAGACATATATTCAATGTCCGACAACATGATGCACGACCTACTCCTACTGGAGCGCTGGTCTAGGTCCTGGCAACTCAGCTTCAATGCCAAAAAATGCAAAGTCATGCACCTGGGCAGCCAAAATCCATGCAAGACTTACACCCTTAATGGCGAGATCCTAACAAGAACTGAAGCAGAACGAGACTTAGGGGTGATCGTCAGTGAGAACATGAAGACTGTCAATCAAGTGGAGCAAGCTTCATCCAAGGCAAGGCAAATCATAGGTTGCATACGCAGGAGTATCGTCAGCCGTAAGCCTGAAGTCATTATGCCATTGTATAGATCCATGGTGAGGCCCCACCTAGAATACTGTGTGCAATTCTGGAGGCTGCATTACCATAAGGATGTGCTGAGACTGGAGTCGAATGGCCACCCGGATGGTCTCAGGATTCAAGGATCTCCCGTACGAGGAACGGCTGGATAAGTTGCAGCTGTACTCACTCGAAGAACGCAGAGAGAGGGGTGACATGATCGAGACATTCAAGTATCTTACGGGCCGCATCGAGGTGGAAAAAGATATCTTCTTTTTCAAGGGTCCCGCGGCAACAAGGGGGCATCCGTGGAAAATCAGGGGCGGGAAACTGCACGGGGACACCAGGAAATTCTTTTTCACTGAAAGGGTGGTTGATCGCTGGAATAGTCTTCCACTTCAGGTTATTGAGGCCAGCAGCGTGCCTGATTTTAAGGCCAAATGGGATAGACACGTGGGATCTATTCACAGAGAAAGGTAGGGGAGGGTCATTGGGTGGGCAGACTAGATGGGTCGTGGCCCTTATCTGCCGTCTATTTCTATGTTTCTATGTGCCCTATGTCCTATTCTACTCATATAACATGTGTGCCTAAATTTCCTAGCACTCAACTCAAAAGGGGGCATAGCTGGGTTTGAGACATTCCCAGAAATTAGGCACCATGTTATAAATATCAGCATATGTGCCCCTAACAACATTTGCACCAGCTTTTGGCAGGCATACATGCTCATGCCCAAAGTTATGTACAAACCCCCAATTCTATAAAGTGTGCCTAAAGTTAGGCACTTACATTGGCACACCTAACCGATATAGGTGCCTAACTTGATTAGTTAATTGACACAGATAATTGGCACTTAAAATCTTATAGTTGCCATTAATTGGGCTTAATTGAAAGGTGCCTCTGTCGAAAAACAGAATTCTGTAAAATGCAGATGCCTAGTCCAGAGTGCCTACCTAAAAGTGAGTGTGGTTAGGGGGCGGATCATGGGCATATTTTTGAGTAAGGCACCTGTTTTCGACTTAGGCAAGATGCGCACCTAACCAGGTGCATGGATTTAGGGAAAAAAATCCTGTCATAAATACGGTGTTTCTAAAGTAAAGAATGACACGGGGAAAAAATCTGTCTCCGTCACCGGACCACCGTCCCCTTCACTGCCCCTTCCCCGCCGTCTCCTTCACCGCCTCGTCCCCGTCCCTGCCGTCCCCTTCACTACCCCATCCCCGTCATCCCCTTCACCGCCCTGTCCCCGCAGCATCCACCCTTCCCTCTCGTCACCTCACTGCCCTTTTGCACCCCTTGCGCGGTCCATGCATCTCCCTCCCTCCCCCTTACCTTCACGGCGCGTTTTAAGGTTTGATTAGCTTGTTGAAAGCCACCAGAGTGTTCGTGCAGTCACATGCATGTGTGGGCGGAAGCTTCTCCTCTGACACAACTGGAAGTTGCGTCAGAGGAGAAGCTTCTGCCCACACACGCACGCGACTGCACGTACTCTCTGGCGGCTTTCAACAAGTCTCCAACCTTAAAACGCGCCGTGAAGGTAAGGAGGAGGGAGGGAGATAGATAGATTCGGGCAAGTAGGAAGAGGGCCATGCGCGATTGGTGACTGCGCGCATTCCTTCCCTTAACTGCGGGGACAAAGCCATTCACCGCTCCACAGGGCGGTGGATGGCCTTGTCGCCGTACCTGCGGTGAGCACCTTTCTCCCCTCCACCGTTTTGGCGGGTTACCCGCGGCTACTTGCGGCTAGCCATGGGTAACATCCGCCGTGTCATTCTCTGGTCTAAAGTTAGGACACCTAGTGATACCTAAACCACTTAGGCAGTACTAAGCATGATTCTGTACAGTGCACCTAACTTTTGTAGAATTCTGTTTAGCATCGTACTAGTAAGTGCTGATTTCTTAGGCAACCTATATAGAATATGGGCCAAAATGCACACTAAGTTTAATATTCTGTAAAGATCACTCCACACAGAACATCCTGTACAGTAGGATGGTCCACGGTAGTATGCAAAAATCAACCTTGTCAAATCTTGTCTCCATGAGACTTATTTTTGGCCACTTGGTATATCTTATTCGTGTTAAATTTCAGCTTGATTACACAATATTTAGAGGTCACCCCAGCTTGCACTGTTTGCTTGTGTGTTGTATATGTATTTTGTGCATAATTAATTTGTATGGTGTCCAATAGTTTGTAATCTGCACCCAAAACCTGGTTCCTTGGGAAGTCAGTCTGTCAACTGCTAGACTGCCACCTCGACTGGATGTTCTTCAACTACTCAATTTTCATCACTGTGAAGAAGGAAAACCTTTACCAGAAAGCTATAATTTAGCATATGAGTCTGTGATGGCGGTATGGGATCGAGCCAATGGGAATAAGGGCTCCATACAATGACATTGAACTGCTATCTACTCTCAATACATATCCGAATAAAACTGTTGAAAAAAAGGCGCTCACAACCATTTCCAGTCATCCATGGATTCCTAGCAGCACTTGCCTTTTTTGATAACAGAATCACACCAGAAACAAAGCTATGAATGGTGCAAAACTTACAGCGTCTACCATTGCCAGATATTCCATGCCATCTCATGCTTACAGATGAAATGGAACCTGTGACCTTTGAAAGTCTTGTAGCACCGAGAACAGTCATTTTTTGATCTCTTGATTGAAAGAGGATCAACAAAAGTGAAAATATCCTGAAGAACATCCTACAGAGTGAACTGGCGATCCAGTTTTCAAGAAGCTTTGGAATTGAGCATTCAAACTTACTGTTAATGATGCAGCAGAACAAGGGATAAGCCTCATTGAAAAATGCAAAACTTTAACAAAAGATGACGAACAGAAGCAATTTGTTCTTCAGCAAGTGGCCAGCTATCAAAAGAAGTTTCCTTCTTCATCAAAGGCAGCTCTTATATCATAGACCGTGATTATTTGTCGAGTGCACCAGAATTACAATATACTGTTAAGCTTAGTGGTAGTTTAAAAAAATAGCGAGGTAGGGTGACCTCTAAACTCTGTTTTAAGTAAAATTTTGTGTATTTTTCATTTTTATATAAAGGAATAAAATTAGCCTTGTGGACAAATGAAATGTGTTAATTCATTTTTTGGACCACCCTACTGTACAGAATGCTGTCTTAGCATACATCATAACAGCACCTATCTTTGGGTGCCATTTACTGAATCTGGCCCAGAATGTGTTGGCTTAACCTACGTTTTTCCTTTTCTCCTTGCTATAAGATTTCCCAGCAAGAAAATACTTGCAGGTGCAAATTTCCTACCAGCAGAGGCAGATCTTAGCACTCTTTCACGGGTGCCTGGCTTCTCTACTGTTTAGCTGGTACCCTCATTTTCAAATTATTTTTTAACCTTCAAATGGTTTGACATATGGCTAGAAATAGTTTTAGAATGACGGTGGGTGGGTGAGTGGGCAAGCATGGCTGGTACCTATTCTTTGGCAACCAGTTTTGATGTCAGAAGTGGTATTGTATCTGGTTAGTGATAAAATTCTTCTGAGACCTGATGCTACAAGTTAAAAATATGTTAAGACTGAAAGAGTATCTTAATCATGGGTACTGGAACGGGGGTGGCCACAAGAGCCATACCCCCCAAACATTGGAGGTTGGTCAGAAGAGATGCTCTTCCAGCTCCCCCTACCTCCCCCCCCCCAGCTGCTCTCATTTTAAATCTTCGAGCGACGCCAACGAGTAAACCCGCTGCCATCGGTGTGTCCTGGAAGTCTCCATTCTGCAGCATCCAGTTCTGCAGAATGAAGACTTCCGGGGTAGGCCGCCACTGCACGAAGAGTTAAAATGAGAGCAGCCGGGGAGGAGGTAGATGGGAGAGCCAGAGAGAGAGGTGGAGCTTTTGGGCCCCTCCCCCTCAAACAAAAAGTGTTCTGCTATGATCCTAATTTTTGGAGTAATCCAATCTCCATTCCTAAAGATTTGACTTTTGCTTTGTCTAATGTACTGAAAACAATCTAAGAATAAATTATGCATTTGATGGTGCTAAATATTTTAGCTGTTATGGTGTCATTGTTTCTCCTTTCCCAATGGAACAGTCAAAATTTTTTCTTTAATACTTTCATGGTTGAAGGAATTTAAGTGTAAAAACTATGGCAGATTAATCTTTTATAGATTTAGACATATCTTGATGATTCCTTAGGAATGAATAGTATTCATGAACCATGCAAGATATATATAAACAACTGGATAAAAATGGTCAAGCCACAATAAGGACATAAAGGAATTATCGCCAGCATTGATGTAATGGTCTAAATAGCATATTGAGTGACCATTGTTTTTATTTATCACTCTCTCTCTGCCTTCTATTGTGGACTTTTTCCAGCCTTAGGGAGTTTACATCACTCTTAATAGCATGAGGCGCTCTAGTTCCCACAGAGCTGTTCAAAGATTGACTCATACTCCTTATGTTAATTGTTCTACTCCCAAAATAAAGTACTTTCAAGGGTGTGGCTCCCAGGGGAAAATCCACTGTACTTAAAGGGCAAGTTCAGAAGTGTCTCACATGTAAATCATTTTGGGGTTTTTATTTTATTTTTACTATCTTCTTAATTTAAAAACAATATACATTTAATCATTGTGCTGTGAACAATAATTAAGTAAATATTCTAGAAACATACAATAAATGTTCAGGAAACGTTAACATTTGTTCTGGTGCATGATTTCTAAGTAGCCTTCATAAAATCTTTCTCTTCTCAACAGCTATTGCACAAATTTCCAAGAAGCAATACATATATATTAATTTGTTTTTAAAACTCGTCATTGCTTGGTAACCAAAATAGAGTGATGTAACAACCTATTTGTGGCAGATAGATTAATATTACAAAGTCAGGTGACAGCCAATGACAGCAAATCAGTCTGAAAAGAAATGTTCATTTGACATTTTATTAGATAGAATGGCATTTATATATGAAATAAACTCTGTAAAATTATCTGTTGTATTTTCTACATTCATCGTGTACATGAGATCAGTAGCCATCAACTAGAAGTTTTTTCTTAAGTAAAATTCCATGTGCTGAGCGGTATTTCAGAAATACTGAAGAATTACCTCGCTCTGATTACGGTTTCTTTTCTTAGCTGTTTATAAATTGTAAAATGAGGTGTTTATTTGTGTCACTTAGGAGTAATCAATGCAGAAAAGTCACAAAAGCTGATTGGAAGATAGAAGACATGCCAGGAGAAGTGTGAAAGTGTACTAGAGGAAATGTTTTTTTCCATTGTTTATCTAATAAGAGGAGATATTATCAATGAGGGCTACTGATAAGACCCATTGAGACCACAGATCTGAAAAGGGGCTGGGGCCTTAGGAGGGGCAGATTGGGGGGGTGTTCCTGGAATTTACACACAGCCTTATAAAACAAGGATGATCTGTGCCTAATTTACCGTATTTTTCGGAGCATAAGACGCACCAGACCATAAGATGCACACATCTGTAGAGAAGGAAAAACCAAGGGAAAAAAATTTGGTTCAGAATTTTTTTCTTCTTGGTTTTTCCTCTACATATAGGTGCGTCTGGTGCTGGGAAGCCCGCAGCCCAAATCAGTCTGCAGCCCAAAGCCCGAAGAAGCAGCCTAAACCCCCCCCAGTACCTTTTTTAATAGCGGTGGTCCAGTGCGGTCTCCTGCTGGACGGCTGCCTTTCTCTGCAGAGCAATGCACAATGCAAGAGCGCAACCTTTGCGCTTCCTGCCTTGTCCTGCGCCGCTCTGTGATTGGCTGCAGTCAGTAACTGGTCGGAGTGAGCAGTAACTGGTCGGAGTGAGCGGAGTGTTCTTGACTCCAATCTCTCTACTGGACCACCAGGGACTAAGGCAGGCCTGTTCTAATTGGGAGGGGGTAAGGAAGGAGCTATGATTGTGTCAGAGGGAGGGGGCTCTATGATTGTGCAGGGGGGATCGGAGGCTATGTTGGGGGGGGGGTGATTTAAAGCCTGCAGAGATGGGTGGGAGGGAGGGGAGGACATTATATTCTGCAGGCCGGGACCCAGACGTTATGTTTCAGTTCCAGCACCTGCATAGCTATTAGGGCAAAGTAAGGACTGATTTTTAGATGGTCCTAAATGCCTGGTTAGCTATAGAGGTTCCAGCACTGAATACTGCAGCAACTGCATAACTCTTGGCTCTGCCCCTTATAACAGCCCTCAACTGCCCATTTCCAACATGGCTGATGAGTGCCAATATTCAGCGGCGCTGTTCAGTTAAGTGCTGCTGAATATCAGCTGCTAGGCAAACACAAGCGATTCACCTGCTCACTTAGAAAATCAACCTGATTATTTTTGGGGACGTGCATTTCTTATATCTGTGTGTTTTGATCAGTAAAGGAGAAAATGCATGTTTATTTCTATTTCTCCTATGATATACTGCTCACAGAGGTGATCGTTATTCTGTGGTTGATGAAGGTTAGTCTGTGCTTTGCAGACATGACCAAGGTGAGGAATTCTACTGGCATCTATTAGGGGATCTATAGCAGTATGACCTGCTCAGCTTTTCCAACAGAAGGTGTATTGGTGTTCAACAGCTGCAGTTTTGTCCTTTTAAAATTAACGTTTTTGATATTTGCTAGGAGTATGTATGGTCAAAAAAAGTTTACTAGTTTTTAGCATTTTTTTCAAGCCTGACCTTTTTGTTTAGTTGATTTTATATGTAAATTCATTTTAGGTACATGTGTATAACAAGCAATCTGCATATACTTTATATTTTAAGGACTCAAATTAACCGAATATGTGCTTATTAATGCATATCTACTATTCGTCTCTTGAAAGTTAATTCTGTTATCATATGAAATGTTTACTATGTAGATTCTGAGTAGCTTATTTACACAGTTTCGTGTTATTTCACAAAGTATTTGGCAGTGGAGGGATTCTGTGTTGTTATTGAGCTGATATCAGAATTGTGGTTTTCTTTCTTTTTTTTATAAGCTGTAAAAGGAAACCTCTTAGTTTTGCTCTGTAAAGCTTCAGAATAAGTAAAAATGATGTTTCAGTCAGTTTACAATGAATTTATCTGTCAACCACATATCATATATGCTCGAATATAAACTGATCCGAATATAAACTGAGGTGAACTTTTTCCTCCCCAAAAAGAGATTAGAAATTTGGGTGATCCTGGTGACCCAGTTTACAAAAACTTGGGAATATCCGCTGCTTTTTTCTAGGCTAAGCAGCATAAAATCTGTTTTATTTGGGGGGGGGGGAGATCTTCCCAGATAAGTGTGACTTGGATTGGCCACTGCTGGATACAGTCTTTCCCAGTATGGCAACTCTTATGTTCTTAATTAAGAGAATAGGCAACAAGATCTGATGTTCCTTTCAATGTGTACTAGGAGAAAACGGACCTGAATTCAATAATTACAAACACTGATTTACATTGAGGGATGATCCACCTAAGAATAAACAATTAATAAAACTTAAAGATATTGGGGAAAAAAAATCAATCAAAAATCTTGCTGTACATCATAGCAGTTTCCTGTAGGACAATAGGAAAGCTGGGTTCTTTTGATAGTCATTTAATAAGTTTTGATAGTCATTCAGAATTTCATAGCACAGGACTCTAAATTTGGACTTCTTTTAAATACTTTTTTTTTGTGTAATTGATGCTATCCCACTTCCTATTTCTCGTTCTACTCACAAGCAAGTTCCTTTTTATTGTAAACCATTCAGGCATTTACACAGACATGAAATTAGAAAGATTCCGGAAGACTGGAAGGTGGCGAATGTTACGCCGATCTTCAAGAAAGGTTCGAGGGGAGATCCGGGATACTACAGACCGTTGAGTCTGACCTCGGTACCGGGAAAGATGGTAGAGTCGCTGATAAAGGACCGCATCATTGATCATCTTGAGGACCAGTCAGCACGGTTTTAGCAAAGGCAGATCATGTTTGACGAACTTGCTGCACTTCTTTTGAGGGAATAAACAGACAGATAGACAAGGGCAACCCTGTCGACATTGTATATCTGGATATTCAGAAGGCATTCGACAAGGTTCCACATGAACGACTACTTCGGAAAATTGCAAGCCATGGAATCGAGGGTGAAATACTCGCATGGATTAAAAACTGGCTGGAGCATAGGAAACAGAGATTGGGGGTAATGGACAATACTCGGACTGGAAGAGCATCACCAGTGGGGTGCCGCAGGGCTCGGTGCTTGGACCCGTGCTCTTCAACATCTTTATAAATGATCTAGACATTGGTATGACGAGTGAGATGATTAAAATTGCAGACGATACAAAGTTATTCAGAGTAGTAAAGACACGGGGGATTGCGAAGATCTGCAACGTGACATAATCAGGCTTGAGGAATAGGCATCAACATGGCAGATGAGGTTTAACATGGATAAGTGTAAAGTGATGCATGTAGATAACAAAAATCTCATGCACGAATACAGGATGACCAGGGTGGTACTTGGAGAGACCTCCCAGGAAAGAGACTTGGGAGTTATGATCGGCAAGTCGATGAAACTGTCCACACAATGTGCGAAGGCGGCGAAAAGGGCGAACAGAATGCTAGGAATGAGAAAGAAAGGGATCACAAACAGATCGGAGAAGGTTATCATGCTGCTGTACTGGGCCATGGTGCGCCCTCACCTGGAGTACTGCGTCCAGCACTGGTCGCCATATATGAAGAAGGATATGATGCTACTTGAAAGGGTCCAGAGAAGGGCAACTAAGATGGTTAAGGGGCTGGAGGAGTTGCCGTATAATGAAAGATTAGAGAAACTAGGCCTTTTTTCCCTCGAATAGAGGAGATTGAGAGGGGACATGATCGAAACATTCAAGGCACTGAAGGGAATAGACTTAGTAGATAAGGACAGGTTGTTCACCCTCTCCAAGGTAGGGAGAACGAGAGGGCACTCTCTAAAATTGAAAGGAGATAGATTGCGTACAAATGTAAGAAAGTTCTTCTTCACTCAGAGAGTGGTAGAAATCTGGAACGCTCTTCCGGAGTCTGTCATAGGGGAAAACACCCTCCAGGGATTCAAGACAAAGTTGGACAAGTTCCTGCTGAACCAGAACGTACGCAGGTAGGGCTAGTCTCAGTTAGGGCGCTGGTCTTTGGCCAAGGGCCACCGCATGAGTGGACTGCTGGGCACAATGGACCACTGGTCTGACCCAAAAGCGGCAGTTCTTATGTTCCTCCTCCTCACAGCCAGCATCGTGCTTAACGTTGGTACTGAAGACACTTGCTGAACACTGGCATGGCTATCCTTCATAGACACACACCCCTGGAATGAACATCAGTGCACACAACCTCCACCACCGCTACAACCCTCCTCCTTGCAAGCCCCCTCCCCCCCCCCCCCCCCGCACTCCCTGCTGAATGTTGGCATGGCTATCCTCCATACATGCCTCCCATGATGAATTTCGGCACCACTATTCTCCATGCATGCAAACCGTCCTCCATGCATGCCCCCCTCCTCACCACCAGTCTCCCCGACATTGCAATTATCATTAATACTGGAAACCTGCTGTTGCCACCGCCAATGCAATATTCTTATCCAGTGCAGGGCCTTGAATATCTGCGCATGCTCCCATCCCCTCCGAGATTCTCAGAGAAGACAAGATACAGATGCTCAAGGCCACGCATCGGATCAGAATTCAGCATTTGCGGTGGCAGCAGGTTTCCAGTACTAATGGTAAGCGAGAAGTCAGGGAGGGTGGCAGTGGGGGGTTGTGTGCAAGGATGATAACAATTTCGATGTTAATCACGGTGGGGCATATATGGAGGATAGCAATTCCGGTTTTCAGCAGGGAGAGCGGAGGGAGGGTGGGGGCATCATCCTATGGAAAATTACAGCCCTGGTGGTCATGGGAGTTGAATGCAGGATAGTCACGCCATTGGTCGGGTGGTGGCTCAAATATAAACCGAGATCCTAATTTTTTTGCCATTTTTTGGCCAAAAAATCTCAGTTTATATTCGAGTATATATAGTATAAAAAACTGTGTGCAGCACATTAGTCCCAGATTTGTTACCAATGAAATAAGGGACGATTAAAATTTTTGTAACAGTTAAGTAGTTTCAGTTCAATAACTATTTTTAAAAACTAAATTCTGTTAAGAATTGTTTGTTTTAATTACAATAAAATTATATAAGAGTCCTTTCTTGTGTTCAGTGTGTCGTGCACATAAACACAGTCTGTCAGGTGTGTCACAACACGAGAAAGGTTGGGAACCACTAGTTTAAAGCATTTGCTTTCATTCTTCCAGCCCAAACTGTAATTTTGGTTTGGCTTGCTTCCTTCCCCGCTGCTTCACCCCTGGCTCTTACATTTTATTTTTCTGAGATAAACTTTCAAAATGACGTTTTATGAATGTAAAAAAAAATGTTTACTCTTAATTCAGTTTATACAGGTCACTTTTGTAAGAGACTAAAGGGCCTGTTTACTTAAGTGTGTAAATTTTTGAGCTCACTATACTTTAACTGCAAAAATTAATGCATGATAAATGCAAAGCCTGTGTGTTGACTTGAGGGCATGCCCAGCATATCCCCTGCAGTTAACTCACAAAAAAAAGATCTTTACTATGCATTAAAAGTATTCACAGTTAGCATGGATTCACGTAACGCCTCCTTTTGAGCGAAAGCCTGTTGTAACTACTGCATGTTAACTGCAATGTGCAATCCACACCCATGTTCCTCCTAGAACCTTCCCAGTTCCCACCCCCTAATTCAGCATGCGCAGTCATGCCAGCTAACTGTGCCAAAAGAACATGCTAATTCATACACTAAGGGGGATATTCAATAAGAGGCACCTAACTTAACCCCTCCTTTACTATCGCAGAGCGCGGGTTTTTTCGCTGCTGGTGCTAAAACCTGTGCTACATGTTAGTAAAGGAGGGGGTTAATTAGTAAACTGACTTAAATTATAAGCTTAAATTAATTGGGTGATAGGCGCTTATCTTCTTAGGAATTATTCTACAAAAGATAGGAACCTAACGGCGTTTAACTCCAAAGTAGGTGTGTAAGGCTGGAGAACAATTCTACAAATGACTTAGGCACTTAAATTTGAAGTTAAGTGCGATTCTGTGGTACGCTATCAAAAGCATGCAAGACAGTGGCGCGCCAACAATCCCGCCGTGACATATGTGCACAGGACAAATACACGCTGCCTTATTTCCTTCCGTTGGGCGCAAAATTGTAAGTGGATTGGGAGGGTGTTTGCGGCAATGGTGCGTGTCGGCATCCCCCCTCATTGTAGTGGGGGGATTCCCCCCCCCCCCATACACACACACACACCCTCAGAGCGGAAAATTGTAAGTTTGGAGTTAGCGTGAGGAGACCGGGAGTAGTATGTGTAGTGGGGGGTTCCCCACACACACATACCCCTCAACAAGAGTGGAAGTATAATGGGTGGTTCCCCCAAACCCCTCCCCCCTCAGAGCTCAGATGGTAAGGCAATACAGAAGGAAATAGGGCGGCGTGCATTTGTCCTGCATGAAAATGTCGGGGCAGGATTGTCAGTGCGCCAATATCCTGCACGCTTTTGACGGGTGACCGATTCTGTAATATGCGCCTAAGTATGATTGACAAGAGATAGGCGCCTATCTTTTTAGACACTATTTACAGAATTTTACCTTAACTGCTTGGTGCACTTTAGTGAATGGGCTTCTAAATGTGATTTGTGACAGCCAGTCATATTATTGTTCATAATGCGTCCTGGAGTATATTGATAGCTTGATTGTGCTCTACAATTTCGTACATTTGTACAGTATCAGGTGCCCTCGATCTACACATATGTAGAAATGTTTTGGCATTTTTTGCAGGTTTGTTTGACGTATTTGTTTAATTGATTGCATACAACTTAAATTGTAGAGAGATGTGCCTACAAGAGACTGGTCCATTTATGTCAGAACTAATAAAGCAAGAGTCTGCAGCCTTAGGGCTCCTTTTACGAAGGTACGCAAGTGTTTTTAGCGCACGCTAACCCTGCTCTACACGGAAAATACTAACGCCAGCTCTAGGGAGGCATTTGCATATAGCGCGCACGGCATTTTAGTGTGCACTAAAACCGCTAGCAAACCTTCATAAAAGGAGCCCTTAGTCTTTACTCCCAGTCCTTGAGAACCGCCAATGAGTCAAGTTTTCAAGATATCGCTAATTAATATGCATGAGAGAGAATAAGTCTACTACTCCCATTATACACAAATATCTCGTGCATGTTCTTTAGGAATATTCTGAAAAACCTGACTTGTTGGCAACCCTTGAGGGACTGGGAGTAACGTCCACTGGTTTACTTTGTCACTAAGTAGAAGAAGCCTGGACAAGAAGAACGTTGCAGTGTCCTAAAAGCTGTTCTTTACTATTAAAGCAAGACAGTGAGCTCAGAGTTATAAAATGAGAGGGAAGCATTTTGAAGAGAAGACCATTTCCTTTATGGTCATTTTTTTTTTTTTTTTTTTTGCCATTCTGTATTATGCAAAAGCGCCATAGAACTGTTTGCTGTTGGTTTAGACCAGAAAAATCCCCCTGTGGTCCACATAGGAAGTTTTGCCAAATACCACAAACCCTGATCCTCAAGATGTCCATGCTGAAAAACTTTAACCCTTTCCTTCATAAATTAGCATGAGGGATCTTCATGTAAGTACAGAAGATGATGAGAACTCGTCAGAGAATAAGAGTAAAGACCTCTGCACCATTAAGCCTCTTGGGGGAGGGGGGAGAGAACCGACAAATAGGCTGCTGTCTGCTGCAGAGATTCCTGGCATTTGTCACAGTTTAGACCACAGACATGTCAGATATATGCCAACAGTTCCCTCAAATTGTTTGCAGTTTATATCCTTTACTTTGCTTTCTTGTTTGTTTGTGGTATATGTTGACATATGAAATATGTGCATTGAAAGCCTGAAAAAAAAGAGGAAACTCAGATAAAAGACAAAAAATAATTTTCTGCCGATCTGTAATGATAAAATACAGTAAACATTCTAGGAACTCGCTCTTTCATTTTGATAATTGTTTCATTGGTCACATTCCAATACTATATTTTCTTTTTTGAGTAGCAAGATAACTATTTCAGCGAGACGTCAGCATATTTTAATGAAGCTTCAAAAGACGGAAAATGTATACAGCGGAAGCAGGTCATCTTAAAAGAACTGTATGTCAACCATTTTGATTTGTTTTTGTACTACCTTTTAATTTGCTGACTGCCAAAAGTAATGTATTGCGCAATCTAGCATATTATTACAAGAAATAAGAGAGAATAAAATATGCAATAATAATATGCACAATACAGTCCAAAAGTTAAAATTGTAGTTATCCCTCTTATGCAGGCCTGCCTGTTAAAAAGAGTCACGTGTAGATCACAGTAATGTCTGTTCTAAATATACTTGCTGTGTACCTTCTATCATAGATATGCTTTGTTTAATTTGTGGGTTTGGAAGGTAAGAGTACTAAAATATGCATTTTTTTTCCCTCCTCGTTTACAGGCATAGATTATCAGGCAGGGATAGAGGATACATTTTCATTTTCTCATATACGTATGCATGCATACATATATACATATACAGTCTTAAATTCTTTCTTCCACAACTGACCTGAGTGTTCTCCCCATTTTTCTTCTCCCACATCTCTGTGTTCTTCCCTTTAACTCCTTCATCCCTGCCTTCTCACTCCTTGACTGCTTCTCTTTATCCTACCAATCTCCAACCCTGCCTTCTACCTGCCCTGCTTCTTGTGCTTTCTTTCCCTACTGAACCTCTGGTTAGCAACTAGAGAATGACACGGTGACAAAACTCATCACCGTTCCCGTCCCCGTGGATAACCACGGGAAATAATCCCATGTCATTTTCTAGTGTCTATTTCAATCTCAGTCCTTCTACACCAGCATTCTTCAAAGCAAAGCTTGTGGGTCAGTGGTTGTGGCCATTCATACTCTGATTCTTCTCTCTCTTCTTAAAGAATGACATGAAGATGGTTTCCCGCGGTTATCCGTGGGGACGGGAACGGTGATGAATTTTGTCACCGTGTCATTCATCTTCGCCTTCATAGACCGTGACTACCACATCTTTCCTTTGCAGACCAGTGCAGTGTCTTAATCCTTCCTATGTAGGCTAGCCACCTCATCTTGCACAAGCCATAAATGGCATCCTTTATTCCCACTTCAGCATTCTTCTCATGTTTCACACATGCTTTGTGTGTTACTTTGCCTTCAGAGTTCTAAGAAATTGTCATCTCCATATACATATGTGTGTGTGTGTGTGTGTATATATATATATATATATATATACACATACACAGAGAGAGATAGATAGTATAAAATATAATGGATGTGGTTTATATAAATATAGACATGCACATATATTTATTTTTTACTGTATATATCAATTTCTGTATCAATAATATAGGTAGATAAATATAAAAAATAGATATAGATAAATGCATAAATATATTACAGAACAATCTTATGTGAGTAGAACCTTTTGGCCCTGATTCTCCAAAGTACATCCCGATTTTAGGCAGCTGTAGGCGTCCTACAGCTGTCTAATCAGCGGGTCCGCCCATCCCCACTTAATCTAAGGCCTGATTGGCCAATCAGACCTTAGATTTAGTGGGGATGGGCGGACCCGCTATGCCTAAGGCCTGATTGGTCCAGGCTTCTAGAGCCTGGGCCAATCAGGCCTTAGGCTTCAGCGGGATGGGCCGGGAAGGGGCGGGCCTGCCTCATTTCGACGAGGCGTGCCTGCCGGCTGGATGTGCAAGACCCATCTCGCCGTAAGAACAGGTTTGATGGAGTGGAGGTTTGGGGGTTGTTAGCGCCGGGGGGGAGGGGTGCGTCTTCGGGCAGGAGGGATTGGGCACCCTCCTGCCAGCGATCGATATTGTCGGGGGGGGAGGCCGGTAGTGTCGGGGGGGGGCGGTCGGTAGTGTCGGGGGGGGTGCATCTACGGGTAGGAGGGTTTGGGCACCCTCCTGCCAGCGATCGGTCAGGGGGCCACGGCCCGCTATACTTATAGCGGCAGAGAGATCCCTTGCCACGATAAGTGTAGCGGGCCGTTTCTAATCTAACCTGATTCTCTAACCTGCGTCTGTAACATGGACGCCGGTTACAGAATCGGGGTTTAGTTTAGGCCGATTCTGAATAGGACGCCTCTCCCAGGGCCTAGGTGTCTTGCGGGCCTCGCCTTCAATATAGGTACTACTATATGATGGTACTACTATATGAATATCAACTTGTGTGGTTATAAATTTAAAGATATTCAGCTTGTTTTATATATAGGGAGTAAATACTAACCATGTTGAGAGTTATTCTGTAACTAAAAGTGCTAACCTAGGTAGCTATTGTAATCCTATTTTATAAAGAAAAGTAGGCACGATAGATCGGCATAGTTCCTTACGGATGGGTATTATACATCACTGCTGCTAGCAGGTGGAGACTGAGATCAAATTTTTATATCAGTACAGCTTCCCTTCTACTAATCCAGTCTTCAGTAGCAGGTGGCAAGGCTAATTTCAGCTCCCCTCTTAGCACTGTTGGAACTTTGTTTTTGGACTCCTGGTTCCCCTTTTGTGCCGGATAGAGCTTGGACGGATTCTGTTTGGGGATAGAGCTTTGGACGGGTCTCGTGCTGGGTCCCTCCCCCACCTTCTTCCACCTCCCCATATTTTTGTAGAAGTGCCTCAGCAGGTGGCCTGGCCCCCTGGTCGGTCAGCCCTCCAGCTTTGAGGGCCATGGAGTCTGTTCTGTAAAAAAAAAAAAAACAAATCCTGAGGTGTGCCGGTCTAAAGGGCTAAATTCCCTTTATAACTGCCTCTTTTCTGGGAGGTTTTCTCAACTAACTGGCACTTTTCTTGCAGCTAGGACAGTTTTCAGCACAATGAGCACCTTTAAAGGGAAAAAGTGCTCCAGGTGCGAGGTACTCGCGGCCGGCCTGTGCAAGCATTGTGCAGACCAGAGCAGTGGGGAAGCCTCGTTGGCAGAGGATGCCGGCAGCCAGGGCACCCCATCACATATACCTCGCAAGTCAGGTTCGGATCGGAGGGAAGCCCTGGCTTCCCCCGACACATACGCGTAGAGTTCCCCAGCCACCAACGGTCAAGGAGAAAAGGATTCTCTTGCCGCCGGAATGTCTGGGGATTCCCTTTTCACGTTGGTCAGTTCCTTGGCCTCAGTGTTAGGAAAGCCACAGGCTTTTCAGATGACGCAGGCTGCAGGAGCTCCAATTTTGGTTGTTTCAGGTCTGATTTTGGTGGGAACCTCCTTCATTTCAGTTACCTCAGGAACTACAGGAAATACAGGGGCAAGGTATGGCAGGGTCCCCTACTGGGGCAGGGAGTCCCTTAGGGCCGCCAGGGGTCTTTCCCCCTGAAGTTTTGTTAGCACTTTATAAATATTTTGTGCAGGCAGCAGGAGGTTCTGTGTCCACTCCGGGGGTCTCAGGGTTTTTTTCCCCCTCGATGTCTTCCCCGGGGTGGCCCCACACAGTGGCGGTTTTGCCCCCTCTACTCCCCTCTCATCCAAACACCCAAGGGTCTCTTGGGATGAGGATTTTTACCCAGAGGAGCAAGTTGAAATTGATGAGGACCTGGCCCCTTGGGGAGATTTCCAGGATCCTCTTGGGGGGCCGGATTCCACCAGTGAGCAGTTCGAGCACCCTTTAGCTGGCGAAGATGCATCTGTGGTGCGCATTTTTCAGAGGGAAGAGCTTCATGAGTTAATTCTGCAGATCTCGGTTTTGCACTTTGAAGACACCATGTCGGAGCCTCCGCGTATGTGGACCCCTTGCTTAAGGGGATCCACTCTGCTTCCTGTTCTTTTCCTATGCATCAGGATATTTGGGATATTATGCTCGCACAGTGGCAGGTGCCGGAAGCCCCTTTTCATTTTTCGCACTCTATGGCCGGCCTGTATCCCATTCCTGAAGGGAATAGGAATATTTTGAAGTCACCCGTAGTAGATGTGGTGGTCTCGGCCATTTCTAAGAGGCATACAGTGCCTGTTGAGGGTGGTGCGGCCTTGAAGGACCCAGAGGAGTGTAAGTTGGAGTCTGAGAATTGGAACTTGCTTAAGCAGGAAGTTGCCAAAATTGAATTGGGTGCTTCTTATCTCTTGGATGCCATATATAACCTCTTGCTAGCTCCTGCCAAGTCTTTGGCCTTTGGAGTGGCAGCACGCTGTACCTTGTGGCTTCGTGCTTGGTCGGCGGATTCGGCGTCCAAAGCCAAGTTGACGAAGTTCCCTTTTTTTAATTTTTTTTTAAATTAATCTTTTATTTACATAAAAGAAAGAACAGACTTTGAGGAAAAGTAACAAGATCCAATAAGGAAATAATACATATAACATTTAACATAGATGTAGTATGCAGACAGTTCACAACTTAATAAGAGAGAAATAAGCACTACGAGGGTAGTTGCAATCCAAGGAAAAGAAAACATATCATTATTATCAAAATTAAGGAGCAATACAGTTGTAGTGAGGTGGTTGCGGGCCCACATGCATCCTCTTCGGAGGTGGTCGCCTCAGAAGCACAGTCTGGATCACCCTATTCCGCTTCCAGGCTTAGCTCGGGGCAGTCTTGTACAAGGGGCGAGTCTGGACCAGCCACAGTGGACAGTGCTGCTTACGGATGCCAGTTTTCTCAGTTGGGGACCTCAGTGTCTAGGTCACTCAGCTCAGGGCACCTGGTCCACAGAGGAGGCTTCTTGGTCGATCATTGTCTTAGAGACCAGAGCCATCCGTTTGGCGTTGCTAGCCTTCCAATTTTTTCTGATGGGTAAGTCGGTCAGGGTTCTGTCAGACAATGCCACGGCGGTGGCCTATGTCAATCATCAGGGGGGCACCAGGAGCACTTTGGTGGCACAGGAGGTGACTGCTCATGGTCTGGGCGGAGTCGCATCTTCAAGAAATATCAGCATCCCATTTAGCCAGAGTGGAGAATGTTTAAGCGGACTTCCTAAGTCGTCACGTGCTAGATCCCGGAGAGTGGTGTCTAAGCCAAGTGGCTTTACAGTTGATACTGCAGTCTTGGGGTCAGCCCCTCATGGGCCTGATGGCCACAAGTGTCGACGCCAAAATACCCCACTTCAGTCATCGCAGGGACGGTCTGGCCGAGGGCCTTAATGCTCTGGTTCAACCATGGCCAACGGTGGGGCTGTTGTATGTGTTCCCTCCGTGGCCATTAGTGGGTAGAGTTCTTCTCTGCATAATTCGTCATCTGGGCCTCGTGGATCTGGTGGCTCCGGATTGGCCTCGGCGACCATGGTACACGGATCTGGTGAGGTATCTGATGGCGGATCCTCTTCCTCTGCCTCTCTTTGATGACCTTCTAACTCAGGGTCCCATTCCAATGTTCGATCCAGGTCCCTTTTGTCTTATGGCTTGGCTCTTGAAAGGGGTTGCCTAGGTAAGAAGGGGTGTTCAGATAAAGTGATATCAACTCTCTTGGGGTCCCGGAGACTTTCCACTTCTCGGGCTTATGTGAGGGTTTGATGTCTATTTGAGGTGTGGTGTGATGCACATGGAGTGGTCTCTTTTTGCGCTTCCATGCCTAACATCCTAGAGTTTTTGCAGGATGGCCTGGATAAGAGGACTGGCTTGGTCTTCTCTCTGGGTTCAGCTTGCAGCCTTGTCAGCCTTTCAGGGGTTAGTGAAAGGTCAGCGTTTGACTGCCATTCCTGATGTGATTTGCTTCTTGCGGGCGGCCAAGTTGCTCAGGCCTCCTGTGTGGCCCTCTGTTCCTTCTTGGATCTCAATCTGGTTCTGTCAGTTCTAGTGCGCCCTCCTTTTGAACCGTTGGGTGACTGCTCTTTGAAGGACCTTACTCTTAAGGGTCTTCTTGGTGGCCATTATGTGTTTCTGAGCTGCAGGCTTTCTCTTGTAGGGCTCCCTTCTTGGAGTTTTGTAGGGAGCGCGTTGTCATGAGGCCTGTTTCTTTTTTTCTGCCAAAAGTAGTTTCTCCTTTTCATGTCAATCAATCTGTAGTCCTCCTGGTGTTGGGTAGTCAGGAGGGCATTTCTGAGCAAAGACAGCTGCACAAGTTGGATGTCAGTCGGGTCCTTCGCTCTTATGTGCAGAGGACTCAGGAGATCAGGAACTCAGATCATCTCTTTGTTCTTCTAGCAGGTCCTCGTAAGGGGGATGGTGCTTTTAAGATCAAGGAGACTATCGTTTCCGCTTATCTTCTGAAGCAGAAGCCTGTTCTGGAATTTCTCAAGGCTCATTTCACTAGGGGTCAGGCAGCTTCTTGGGCTGAATCTTCTCTAGTGTCTCCAATGGATATTTGCAAGGCTGTAGTCTGGTCTCCTCTGCATTCCTTTGTCAGACACTACCGTGTAGATGTTCAAGCGCATCAGGACGTGGTATTTGGTGAACGTGTTCTGGTGTCAGCCCTTCGGGGGTCCCACCCTTGATGGGTACTGCTTTGATATGTCCCATCCGTAAGGAACTATACCGGTCTATCAAGCGATACAGAAGGAGAAATTAGGTTCTTACCTGCTAATTTTCTTTCTGTTAGCTTGTAGACTGTATAGTTCCCCACCCTATCTGTCTTTGTGCAGTGATTGCGGGTTTTTGCTTGCGTGCAGATTTTGAATTTTTCTGCAGGTTGTAGTATTTTTCTAGGGCTGGGGAGAATTAAGAACAGCGGTGATGGCTCAGCTAGCTTAGCTGGTGAACTGTGAGGATGTTTTATTTTCCAGTATACAGGTCTACACATGTTCCAACAGTTGTTTAAGGATGTTTGTTGTTTTTGCACTCCTGTTTGGAGTGTATTTTATTGTTTTCAGTTAAGAATTTTCCTAGGTTCTGCTTGGCTATTTGGCAGACTGGATTAGTAGAGGGGAAGCTGTACTGATTACAAATTTAATCTCAGTCTCCACCTGCTGGTAGCAGTGAGGTATAATACCCATCCATAACGAACTATACCGGTTTACAAGCTAACAGAAAGAAAATTAGCAGGTAAGAACTTATTTCTCCATATAACTGGCCAAAATGCAGCTTGATTTAAAGCACTATCATTTAAATGCCTGTGCCAAGTTCTAGCAAGAGAATTTATAAATCCTGATACTTTATAATGTATAAATGAACTTGTATGCTTTGCGCATGCTGACCACTATCAAAATATGCACCATGCAAACAGTGCATGGATGTTTACACTGGTTAATATTTTGTAAGAGGTCATTTATATGCTTGTGTGACCTCTTAGGTTCATAAATCACTAAAATACTGACTGTTAATGCCTAAACTAGGTGACATCTTATATAATTACTCTCTGTATGTGCTTCTAAGACCTTCTATAACCTGTATATACTATAGAAATTATGATAGTATACATAAAATTGCATATCTAGATCTTATGCTACCCTACCATAATTGTCTTGAGGGGTACATTTATGTTGAATCTCAGTTTTCACTCTCTGATGTGTCTCAAAGATGTATTTTTCTTCAAAGATACAAATCTAATACACATGATCTGCCCCTTAGAAGGAACCTATTCCCAGGATTCACATACCTCTTTATCAGCCTATCAAAAGTTATGTTTTCTTTCATATACTGTGTTTAAAAGCTTGCACCCCATTAGGCTGCCTATAATTTTATCATGTACTTTTTCCATGCTATTTTCAATTTCTTTCCAGAGAATTTAAATTCTTAATCGTTTTGTATACTCAAAATAGATTATTCACATCAGTTTCTACACAGTGTGCTTGATTTCAGCTAAATAATGATATAATATCTTTAAATGTCATGGGAGAAAAAAAAATGTGTGAAAAACCAAATTGAAAATGAGGAAATAGAATTTACTTTTCTATGTATAGTGTTTTCTGTTTTGTTCAGCTGGTTATGGAATTTGATACTTGAATGCAGTGTTGACCCTTAACATCTGTAATGAATCTGACTCAGCTATTGGAATAAAACTCAGTCGCCTTCACAGCTGCGTCATTAACATAAAGGATTCCCCTAGTGCAGTGAAAATTCAGATGGATAGACTTTGATAATATCCATGGTTGATGAGCATGTATGCTTAAGATTGGAACAAATCTTTTTTGTGCACTCTTTCATAAAGGGGTAGTTTCTACTTCTCTTTCAGAAATGATAGAATCACGCAGTGAAATGAAATTTTAATTCTCAAATATTTGTTTTATTGACAGTGTTAAAAAGACAAGAACAACCCACAAAAATACCATGAAAGTAACTTTAGGATCAGAGGACTTTGAGACTAGGTGCAGAAAGAGTGAACATCAGGCTTCTTCCGATTTACAGTCTGAAGCATAATGTAGGAGTACAGTACAGCCAATAAATGATTATATAAATACAGCTGAGAGCAACTCAGAGCTTCCTGTTTCAGAAATGGAAAATGATGTTAATCGGAGACAGCCAGATGATGCTAGCAGCCAGCAAAACCTCATTTTGTGGAACGGCTAGAGACAAGACTGTTAGGCAGGAGCAGTTCATGGAGTTGTGAGTCAGCACCACCAGACTCAAAACAAAGTCAAAGACCAACTATAACACAACCAAATTAAAGCAGACATTACTCTGAGGAAAAGCAAGGTTTTGCAAGAAAGCATCTTTTGGAAAGGATATATTTATCCCCTAGGGGAGCCTAATGAAAGAGAGCAATGCCAGTTCTTTAAAGCAAGCTACTGAGAAGTCGCTGCTGGATCCCATGTTGTGGATGAAGCCTCATACATTGAAGAGTTGTTTCCTTGGAGTATAATACCCTTAAAATCTGTTCTTTTGAACAATACCATGGAGTACACAAACCAAAACAAGCTAGCCGTAAACAGTTGCCCTCAATCCCTACATCCTCTCATTTAAAAATTAATAATAGTCCTTTGGAAGAACTATTTCAAAAAACCAAAAAAGAACCAAAATCCTCCAAGAAAGCTAAACTGCAAAGACTTAAAATGTCCTAGACAGAAAATCAACTATATGCAAGTCACATTGCATATTTGGTACTATATTTTAGAGCAGGGCTGCCCAAGTCCAGTCCTCGAGATCTACTGGCAGGCCAGGTTTTCTGGATATCCACAATGAATATGCATGAGAGAGATTTTCCTGCACTGCCTTCTTGGTACGCAAATCTCTCTCATGCATGTTCATTGTGGATATCCAGAAAACCTGGCCTGCCAGTAGATCTCAAGGACTGGACTTGGGCAGCCCTGTTTTAGAGTTTGTGTTTTTAATAGAAATGGTATGGCAGCCATGTTAGTCTCTTAAAAGGGTGTAGAAGTAAAAAAGAATTCCAAGTGATACCTTTTTTTATTGGGCTAACTAGAGCATGGTTAGATTAGAAGGATTACCTTTGTAAACTAATCTAACCATGCTCTAGTTAGTCCAATAAAAAAGATATCGCTTGGATTCATTTTGTTTTGTTTCTTTTTATTTCTACATGTATTTTTAGTGAGATGTTATAAATAAAGAGTAAGGCCGATCCGTATCTGAATCATTAAATTTATAAGTTGATCTGTATAATAGATGCAATAATAAAAGTTGGATAAGTTATGTGCATATGAGTAAAAAATAAAAATTTTACTTTATGGTAGTAGATAATGGGCATTGTGTTGGTGTCAGGGTGCTCTCAGGAAGATCTAGCTTCATAATTTTTGTTGAATTTATACTCTTGATTTTTTGTTTTCTCAAAAAACAAGCAAGATAGCAAGTCTTCACATATGGAGTGACATTGTCTAGTGGAACTCAGATATACTGTACCATGCATATTTGTGGGCTCCTGCAATGGGCCTATCACCTAAAACCACCTTGTTTTTACGTTTCCTGCAGGCACAGGATATATTCTGTCACTGTCTTATATTGAGGCAAATTTTGTGTTTGCGCTTTTCACTATTTCAGTAAGTTACCATATCTGGAAACCTATTTTCCCTTCTAGAAATTATAGCTTGTTCTTTTTAACCACTTTTCTTCCTTTTTTTGCCACAGTTACAATCTGTGTCATTGCACTGAAAGAGATCAGACTTTTTTTAAATCAAATTGTATAATTTCTCATCAAATATTTTTCTGATGTTGTCACAGAAGAAAGGAGCTCCAAATAGCTTCACAGGGTGCAGAAGCTGCTCCAAGATTGTCATTCCTAAACACCCATGATTTGTATTAATTGAATCTTGGAGCCAACCACAGTATCTCAACATATCCTGCTTGCCAGGTAATCATGCTTAGAGCTCTCCATGGATTTCAAGAGCATAAAGAAAAGTTCTTGATGCTTCTAAATCCTGTCCAAATGCATCAGCATTGGAGGCATCCTGAAGAAAAACACTGGATGCCGGGGATGCATTGACATCAAGAGATCATTGATCTCCCTCAAAGTTGAGCATTGATAGAGACCCTTGGGACTGCCTATCAGTAATTCCAAATCACAAGCATTGAAGAATGCCATCAAAGAGGCATTACCCACAATCCTCAACGCATGATGTCAGGAGCAGGGAGAAAATGTTATAAATTCCTTTCAAACACTCCTGTAGAGAGAACCACATTGGTGCCTGATGGATTGGAAAGTGTTCTTTTAAACATCTTTGTGAATTGTTTGCTTTGGTCAGCAGTATGCTGAATGGAGCAGTCTTGTGAGTTTAAGAATTATGTTGCCATCTTTTGTGCTTTGAGTGGATGAAATAAGAGGAGTCAGATGAATTATCCCAATGCAGCAGAGCATTTTTAAAACAAAGGTCTTCATTAGACATATGTATAGGAAGACAAGTGAACAATTGCTTTTTACTGAACCACACTATCAGTTTTTAGCACAGGGAGTTGCGCTGAATGCCCCATGCTGCTCTCAATGCTCATAGGTTCCCTGCGCTAAAAAACGCTATTGTGGATTCAAAATGCCGCTGCTAAGCTTATCTTCGCAAAAAGCAAATTCGACCACATCTCACCACTTTTGTCCAAGCTCCACTGGCTCCCTATAATCTCCAGAGTCCACTTCAAATGTGCCTGCCTTACTTTCAAGATCTTACACGGCATTCTCCCCCCTTTTATTCCTCTTTCTTGGAATTCCTCTAACCCCAATTCCACCAGATCTACCCAAAAACTGAAACTTTCCTTTCCCTCTCGAAAAGGCGTTTCCCTTGTAGGAAAACTAGGTTCCTTCCTCCCTTTCAGAATCACTGAGCTCTGGAACAATCTTACCTCCCCTCTTAGGAATCTGAGCTCCCTCCAAATCTTCCGTAAACATCTGAAAACCTGGTTATTTTCAAAAATGTAACTCTTCCTCTCTCTGGTTATTCTGTCCTAAATTTTCTCTTCATTTTGTATTTTCCTTTCACTGGAGTTCCTGTCTACCCTAACCCTTGTTAACCGTGTCGAGCTTTGCGAATGTAGAGATGATGCGGTATACAAACCCAAGGTTTAGTTTAGTTTAGTTTAGTAAAAGGGAGCCATAGTGCAAAATATAGACAGCAGATATAAATTCTCAAAATGGACACATTTTGGTCACTAAATTGAAAATAAAATCATTTTTTCTACCTTTGTTGTTTGGTGATTTCATGAGTCTCTGGTTGCACTTTCTTCTTCTGATTGTGCATCTAATCTTTCTTCCCTTCTTTCAGCCTCCTGTATGTTTCCTTTCCTCCAGACCTCATTCTCTCCCCCAACTTTTTCCTTCTGTTTCCTTGCCTCCCTTTCTGTCTCCCTGTTCCCCCTTCTTTCTGTCTTCCTGCCTGCCCCCTTTCTTTCCTTCTCCCTACCCTCCCCTCAAGCCACTCGGTTTGCCGCCATCAGGGAACAGCCACCAAGCCACCGCCGCCCCAAGCTCTCCTTGCAAAAGCGTTGTGCTGACCAGCATTCTGCTCCCCAACGTGAATTATGACGTAGGAGAGGAAATTCCGGGCCAACCAGGCATTTCTCCCCATTCCATCCAGCCTGATGCTGGATCTCCTTGATCCAGCATTTCCCTTCTGTGTCTGTCAGAATTACCATTCCACCTATTTTCCAGCATCACCCTTCTTTGTGTCCATCTCACCTATATCCCTATCTCACCACTTTTTCAGAATCTTCATTTGTCTCTGTCCTTGTCTTTACCCCATGTTCACCATTTGCCCTTTCAATGTCTTTATCTCCTCCCCCCCCCTTTTTCAGCATTACTTCTATGTCTCTATTTCACCTCCTCTTCATGTCCCCTCTGTATCTGTATTCAGTAGGTCCTGCTTAACCTTTCTCTTTGTGTCACTATCTCCATTTTCAGCTTTCCGCCCTTTTCTTGTAGCCAGAATTTTTCCACCCTCCCTCCACTCCGGCCTAGCCCGGTATGAAATATTTCCTTTTGTTTCCCTCCCCTCTCTCTTCTCCTCCCTCACCCACGAGTTCTGCATCTGGCCCTCTCCCTTCCACCTGCATCCAGCCACACACCCTGCCCTGCGGCCCTCTTCAGCAACGGTGATCAAGACAGGCTGCCGACATCGAGGCCTTCCTTCTGCGAGTCCCACTTTTGTAGAAAAAGGAAGTTGAAACAAGCGGGACTTGCAGAGGGTAGGCCTCAACGTCAGAAGCTTGCGTCGATCGCTGCTGCTGAGTTGCCGAAGAGAGCTGCGGAGCAGGGGGTGTGGCCGGATGCAAGTAGAAGGGAGAGGGCCAGATAGGAAGGCTGTAGAAGCTCTGGAGCATGACACCGACCCCAGCCAGGATGATTTCTTTTTCAGGCTGTTGCCGTCGACGACGCCCCCTCCCCACCACCGAAATGACAAAAAACAGACTAAACTGGATGCCCGGCCTTGTCGGCTGATCGGGTGGTAGATTGGGATGGCAACACGAGTCTATCACGGGATGGGCTCCGCGATCGACTCACGTTGCCTTCCCGATCTACCGGTCGATCGTAATCGACGTATTTGGGCACCCCTGCTGTATAGTGTATAATAGATAATAAACCATAACCAAATAATCATGTGTATTGAAGACTGTGTTCAGATCCGCATACCTCAGTGCTCAAATTGAAATCAATATGATATCTAAAGCAGAGGTTGCTAGTTGGGACAATCATAACCACAGTGTAGTCCCATGTAGTGCATCATATGTAGCTTATAAAACCCAGATTAAAAAAATATATACTTATCTAGGAGCGATGCAACATTTCTCTGATGAATATCCTCTGCTGTAGAAGTGAACAAAATAAACCAAAAATTCTGCAAAATCAAAGTGCACACCTTAAGGTGCCTAACCCCGTGCAAGTCACTTAACTCTCCATTGCCCCAGGTAGAAAATAAGTACTGTTTATAATAGGTAAACTGCTTTGATTGTAAACACAGGTGCTATATCAAATCCCATCCCCTTCCCCTATGTGTAATACACAACTGTTGTCATTTACACACATGTTGTTCTTGCTTGGAAATGTATTAACAACCCCTGAATATTCCCATGGCAGGCAGAGATGATTTTATTGGTTTTAACAAATTGCACTGGAAGCAAAGATGCCAAGTTACCCAGTTCCAGGCTGGACCATTTGGGGCAGTCATGGATTTCTGACCACCCCATCCTGGGGCATTATGGGACTGGAATCACTGATTTCAATGGGCAGGATCGGGCATTGCAAATCCCACAATGCTTCATGATGTAAGTTTAAAACTAGGACATGGCCAGAAAGTCTCCAGGCTGTAACTGGGTAACTTGGCAGCTCTGTGGAAGTCAGTGGAGCTTATGCTGAGAATGAGAGAGACTTCTTAATTCACATAGGACTAGAGTCAGTAAACGGCACTCAGAATTCACCATCAAAATATTTGGTGCTCAATGCTATTTTATAATGGGCACTCAAAAGATGATCACCCATTATAGAATAGCATTGCATGCTGATTGTGGGGCGCACATTTGGATGACAGGACTGAGGCTTGCTGGAACCACCAGGTACCTTTGTGAAAACAACAGCTCAGGTTTTATTTCTTTGATAACATATGGACTTTACATTCTGCATACCCTCATTGAAGAACTGACCCTGAAGAATATGAGCCCCCTTGTTCCTACTTCTCCTGTTGCATCCCTAAAAGCAAAATAATTTTTGTGTCCGTTTCCTATGAAATAGAACACGAACAACAATAATACAGGATACTGTCGGCACAAAATATTTAGCAAATATTATTCAGTCATCTCTGAGTCACAGAGTGTATAGTCTCAGGTCAAAGACATTAGCATGACACCTTCCCTAAAGCAGAGGGAAAAGAGAGCATGAAGATTAATAGGGCAGTGCCATTGGAGCTATGAAAGAAAACAAGCAGGGTATTTGTCCTCTACTCTTTCTGGGCTCTCCTCTGCTTCCCTGTTAATTCATGCTGCAAAATATGTCTTTAGATTCCAAAGATGAAAGACCATGGCCAAATATTTGAGCAAAGAATTTAATGGCTTAAAATTACCACTATCTGCTAAATATGAAGGTTGTGTTGCTTTTTGGCCACGGATGTAATTTCTGCATGTCAGTGCTGCTCAATCAGTCCTTAGGATACAACCAGTCACTGAGGTTTTCAGGATACCCACAATGAATGTGCATGAGAGATATTTGTAGACCATCTATCTCATACATATTCACTGTGAATATCCTGAAAATCTGACTGTGCCAGTGTCTCGCAAACTTCCGGAAGCTGCAACACACTAAACCTTGTGCTGCAGCTGGAGGGCATCCAGAAATGTGCGGATGTTGATGCAATGACATCAAGCACATGCATGATGTCATCATGATGTCTGCGCATGCACAAAGGCCCTCCAGATGGAGCCCTGAGCTTCCAGTGGAGGGGGGGTTGCTACAAAAAGAGAGCCATGTAGAAAAGAGAGGCGCCAGCTGGCTGCCTATAAACCGTGCCTCTCACCACGAGAGGCACATCCTGTAGGCAGTCAGCCAGCACCGCTCGTCCTCCACAGTTTGCGATACACTGATATAAACCGAAGCAGTAAAAGATTGTAATCTGTCGGACACCTCAATCACTTTGAGAGCAGTTTTCATCAGCCTTTTACCTGAGTTAAATGGCTACAGGGCTGACCCAATCAGGAGGCAGGACCAGAGGTTCTCAACCCAGTCCTCAGGACACACCAACCACTCAGGATTCCTCTAGTCAATATGTATGAGATAGATCTGCATACAGTAGAGGCAGAATATGCAAATTATCTCCTGCATATTTATTGTGGATATCTTGAAAACTAGACTGGCTTGGTGTGTCCCAAGGACTGGGATGAAAAATCCTGGGCAGGGCTAGAAGGTTGCCTAGGTCAGCAGCTTCTTGGGAGGTGGCAACAAAAATGAAGAAAGGTTCCCTAACCTGATCCTGGAGGCACCCCATCAGTCAAGTTTTTACAATATCTACAATGAATATTCATGAGAGATTTGTATGCACTGCCTCCATGACATGCAAATCTTTATAAAGAATATCCATTGGGAATATTCTAAAAATCTGACTGGTTTGGGAACCACTGCCATGTGGCCTAAGCAGTCTGCCCATGCATGAGAGAATCATGGGAAGGGAAAGATGATCTCTACAAGATTCAAATGAAGCAAAACAAGAGTAGATGATGTACTCTTGTTTTGCTGCTTCTGCCTATGTATGCCATCCACTCTCCCTTTCTCTTTGAGATCCTTTGTACTTGTCCCAAACTTTCCTGAATTCACATACAGTTTTCATTACCATTTCCACAGGAACCCATTCCATAAATTCACCATCTTTTCCATGAAAGAGTATTTATTCAGGTTACTTCTGAGTCTATTCCCTTTCACCTTCACCCTTTGCCCCCTTATTGCAAAGCTTCCTTTCAATTGAATGACACTTGCCTCCTGTGTACTTATGTCACATAGTACTTAAACATCTCTGTCACATCTCCTGTGTGCAGTCAAAGCAAAATGACCACAAAAACCTAAAGAAAAACAGTGAGCACCTCTACAAATAGCGAGGGTGGGCAGTTTTCAAGCATAATATGGCATTTAAGCTTATTTGTTTTAATGACAAGTTCAGTTAGTCATTAACCATTTGAACAAGTGAATACTTACTATACAATACTGGGTTTGTGTCCCCCTGAGGCAGGCTCAGCAGATCCGAAACATGGACCATATTGGGTATAGTAAACATACGAGGGTGAATCAAAAATTAAAGGCAGTTGTTAAATTACACGATAACTGTAATAGAGCTAGCAAAATGCAACATATGCACTCGTACATTGCCTGTTGGATAGTTAGTCCATGCGCAGTGTAGTGTTCAGCCTTTAGTCGTGTGGCATTCATAAGGTCAGAAACATGGACGCTCCATTGCAAGATTGCACCTTCACTTTCTTTGGGCAGAGGGAGTGAAACCTGTGGAAATTGACTCAGTATGGACATAACACCACAAACCAACCAAAGGTTTATGAGTGGGTAAAAAGGGTTTAAAGTGGGAAGAATAGGTTAACCAACGAAGGTCGTTCTAGTCGCCCATCAACATTGTGTACATAACAGCACATTGACAGGGCGGATGCCTAGATTAGAGAAGACCGACGGATAACTGTCTCAATTGACGATGAGACATGAGTGCATCCCTGCGACCAGGAGAACAAAAGACAGAGCATGATGAAGTAAAGGAAGCGGTGCTCACCTGACTGGGAACAGCCGAAAAACTTCTCTGCAGGAATGCAGAGCTAGTTGAACCATACAACAAATGTGTTGTCTTGCATGAGGCCTGTGTGGAAAAGTGATATGTTCAGTTACTCACAGTTGCTTCTATTAAAGCTATTAAATCTATTTTGCCTTTACTTTTTGATTTACCTTTGTATATCGACAAAGATCTTTTGGAAGAATTCTCCGTTTGATTCAATCTTCTTTGTATACGCCGGTTGGACCTTACAGTCCCTTTCCTACTTCTTGGGCTCAGTTTTCAAATAGCCCATTAAGGCCTATTATTCTGGAATGAACAATATCAAGGTGACTGTAAATGGTAGTGGGGGGTGGCAAGCTGCCTTAAAATAAATTGGTGGTAAGCACAAGACTGAAGGTTTATGTCTTTAGACGGTTACACTGAAAAGCTGAAATCAAGACTAAAATTAAGCTGTGAGCACTAAAGCCTTCTTAGAAGCAAGTGTAAATGTACAATTTGTGCATAAAATACACATGAAGATGCTAGGGGGGGAGGGGTTATTTCTGAACAAACATCACAAGAAATACATAGATCACTTATCAAGTAATAATGGAACCTGAACCAAATGAGACAGATAATACCTACAACAAATAACAAACGGTATTTATTTCTAATTCCCAGCAATGTTCCTTTTTCTTTAGAGAATGTCCCCTTTTGTTTCATCCATCCCCAACCAAACCCATGCAGATCCCTTCAGCAGCATACTAAAAACCTCCACTTTCCCAACATGCACCTCACAGACACCGCTTCACACCCTCTCACAATCCTCACATCCATACTCTCCTATCTCTTCCTATCCCATCCCTGATTGTGTCAAATATGAAACAACATAAGACTTTATTTATATACTGCTAAATGCACAATCATTGGTGAGACCACACTTGGAGTATCATGTTCAGTTTTGGAGGCCATATCTGGCGGAGGATATAAAAAGACTTGAAGTGGAAAGCGACTTTACCATTTTCATCACCTTTCTCTGGACCAATTCAAGTCTTCTTATATCTTTCGCCATATGTGGCCTCCAAAACTGAACACAATACTCCATGTGGGCCTCACCAACAACATGCAGAGGGGCACCAACACTTCCTTCTGCTGGTTATGCCTCTCTCTCTACAGCCTAGCATCCTTCTGGCCAAAGCCACTGCTTTGTCGCACTGTTTCATCACTTTCAGATCCTCAGACACTTAATTTCTAGTGATCGTTTGTTAATAAAACTATGTTTGTAAATTTAAACCAATCAGATTGTGCCACGTGTAAAAAAAGGGTTGGAAGCTTGATAAGCTGCCATTCTCTGGTGAAGTGTGATGTACTGATTACAATGTGTATAAAGAGAGGTTCCAACAAGTATGGGGTGAGTGCTGTTTTTCTTGTTAAAATGAAGTTGGCTAAAACTCGTAGTGGACAATAATTTTGTCAAAGGATCTTGCATAAGAAGAATCAATCCTCCCTGATGCAGCGGAGATATGGAGTGAGTAGAATGTTTTTACTGATCTCTTGAACTCCTTTATTTTGAACATAAAAGAAAGTTTCTTTGAATATTGAATATTATAGGAGCCATTAACTGTGACTGAATTTGCATGTTTTCTGAAATGTTAAAGAAATTAATTCTGGCACTCTGAGAAAAGTTGGAAAGTTCCTAAAAAAATTTATTTTGAGATTGAATGCTATACAAAAGACACTATGGGCTCCTTTTACAAAGGTGCGCTAGCTTTTTAAACGTACACACCGGATTAGCGCCAAAAATCTACTGCCTGCTCAAAAGGAGGTAGTAGCGGCTAGCGCGCGGGGAAATTCCGCGCATTAAGGCCCTAGCGCAGCTTTGTAAAAGGAGTCCTATAACTACCAGAGGGAGAATTTTATGCCAATGATTGGAGAAGGGAGTTTGGAGAGATTGTATGATCTTTTTTATGCGACTCCCGATTATGAACTGAGGCTTTTCCTACCATCTGGTTTGTTTTGAATTGGTGGTGGCAATTACTTGATATATAATCTAGCATTAATTAGTAGGAAGCTTCTGAGCTTTTCTGGATAGTTCACATATTATTATTATCATTTTATTCACACACTTTATTGTTTATCTTATTGGGCACACTGGATGGACTATGCAGGTCTTTATCTGTCGACATCTACTATGTTAATATCGCTCAGGGCATTCAGCTGTACTCAAGTCATTTTAAAGCTGACTCATTTTATGTAGATCAGCTGACTGTACAGAAGTCTTTCCAAAAACTTAGAAGAATGCAATCACATGCAAGTTCAGACTTATGAAGGAGAGCTTGCAAAAATAGCAATTTTTCAAATTGTTCTTGCAGATTAGTGTGTGACTGTACATTTAATCATTTCAAAATACTTTAAATGATCTTTAAATGCACTAGAACATGATAAAATTCCTAGGATCACACAATTAAAATCTTATTACTAGGTTGCTGTCTGAGAATTTAGACAACTATCCTGTGCTTTTGACTAGTCTAGGAAATTTTTTCTCTCCTTATACTTGTAGAAAGAACAGTAAAATTAAGCTAAGTGCACTGTCATTACAATTTCAGTTCACGAGGAAAGCATGTCTGGGTCTAGGACTGGAAAATTTGAGACACTTGTAGGGATTATCTTTCTTCTTTAGACGAGAAACAAAATTCATTGTTTTTGTAAATCTCTAGTGTCTTCCCCTAGTGGATTTCCGTTCGGTTCTCAAGTGAATCAGGGTTTATGAAAAATAAACATACATTAGCAATGGAAAGCTTCCCATACCACATTTTCTTATGCATCTTCCCAGACTTGTAGGCACTTATGACTATAAAATTCCCATGTTCCCAACTGAAAAAAAAAGAAAAGAAGAAAAGAATCTGCCTAGTTAAAAAGCATAGTTTGTGACAGTAGTAGTTCAGGATGCCAAATCTCCACCCTGTGGTACTCCTACATGGCTGCTGGTATAACATAGTGGCTAGAATGCAGAGCTGTAAATACGGGAAGCTCAGTTCAGTTTTCCTAGTTACCACTTAGTGGCCTTGACCAAGAGGGGAATGTGTGGCACAGTGGTTAGAGCTACAGCCTCAGCACCCTGAGGTTGTGGGTTCAAATCCCACACTGCTCCTTGTGACTCTGGGCAAGTCACTTAATCCTATTTGAACAAAAACAACAAACCTTTAGCTATCATATATCACCACATTCAATTAGAAGCTGACACACAATTGTGATATTGAGTGAAAAACTCAATTATAGTATTCAAATGAGGCTGCCTGATGAAACCACATCTAAATTAATGCTAGTGGCAGTTGTGTGGGGAAGTTAAAAGCATAGTGAGCTGCCACTAGAGAGGAGAGGTACTGCTGGACAGGGGAGGAGGGAAAGAGAAGGGGTACTGCTGGACAGGGGAGGAGGGAAAGGGAAGGAAAGACAGGTACTGCTGGACATAGGGAGAGGGAGAGGTGCTGCTGGACAAGGGGGTTGGAAACGAAAGGGAGAAGAGGGAAAGGAAAGGTGTTGCACACTGGAGGGGAGGATGAGATGGTGCATGGGGAGAGAAGAGATCATGTGAGTGGGGTGGGGGAGGGAAGGAAAAAATAAAATTGGTGCAGGAGGAGTGAGAGTGATGAGAGAGAGAGACATGGACAGGGGTAGAGGAGAGGGAGAAATGGTGCATGGGGAGAGAGCATGTTGGGTTGGGGGAAGGAGGGATGTCACTTGAGGGAAGAGGCAAGGAGAGAGAGAAAGCGTGCAGGAGGCAGAAAGTGTTGGACTCATGGAGAGGGCAAGATGGATGGGGAGGATAGAAAGGAGGGAAGGAGAAATGTCAGACTTGGGGCAATGGGGAGAGGGAAGAGAGTGAAAAGTTGGACTCATGCTTTGACACGCAGCTCCTGATTGGATAAGGCCCAACTTAGTGCAGGAAGAGGTGGTCGGAGTGTACCGCAAGTGATTTTCTACACTCGCGGTGCTCCGGCTGCTCTCTCCTGCCTCTCCCGCTGCCCTCTCCATGTTGGCGGTTCGCGGTCAGAAAATACCACAAATGACCGGGACCGCGAACTACCGGGGGAACACTGTACTAATTGTAATACAATTTCTTCCATTAATTTTTCATATACACAAAATATAATCTTATTAATATATAATGGTAACTACAAAATTAAAAAAAAAACAAGCACAAAGCAACTGAAGACAGATAGGAGCAGCCCAGCTGGACAGCCCTGAAGGAGGTAACTGAGATCCCTAGAAGGTTTCGCTCCAATGTCAGCTCTGACATTGGAGGGAAACCTTCTGGTTCAACTTTGGCGGAGGGGGGATAGCAGCTGTAAGACAGGAAGGAGGGCATAGGATCCCCTGTGGCAGATGGGGGGCAGAAGACCTATGCAGAGGAAGGGGGCGGGAGACCCGTGTAGTGCCACGTACCCCTAACAAGCGGCTCATGTACCCCTAAGGGTATGCATAAAGTGTGTTGAGAAACTGTTATACACAACCCCAATGTGAATATTGCATAACTTCATCTCTTGATGCTTATTTAAAAGGTTTGGCAAACTCATGCCAACCATATCTTATGTCATGTCATGTGTTAATTACTCTCCAAAAGTAATTAATTCCAGTTACTGGGATAGTGAATGTGTAGTTCACTACTTTATTGGTTTTTGCAAGGAAGTAATTAACTATAGTAACTGATTACTAGTAATTCAATAATGTACAACACTGCTGGTTGGGGGTAATTCTATAACTGGATGCTATGTTCAATGCGCTAAGCACAATTTCTGTAATGGTATCTGGGCTTCAAGATTTGTTATGGAATACAGTAGACTCTCTGTTAACCGGAATTCAAGCAACCAGAACTCTCAAGCAACCAACAAAAAAAATATCAAAGAAATACTGTAATACTTTACATAAAAATGAAAATAAAATCAATTTCTGGTGGAAATTTAAGTGTAAACTTGACACGTTACACTATGCCTAGCACATGCCCGGTAGTTTGGAACAGTTTATGGTATGGCATAGTATGGGGTATAGTATTAGTTAGCCCTATTGTAACTCTCAAGCAACCAGAAAGTACATTTATCCGGCATCTATCAATTCCTATGGGCGCCGGTTAAGTGAGAGTCTACTGTATTAGTATAAGTCCGCATCTATGTGCCTATAGTTAGGTTTGGTCACTCAGTGGCATACAAAAGGCCAGTAAGGGGGTGCAGGGAGAAGCTACATGGCTGTAGTCCACATGGCATGGCCATCAACTCTGCTGGCCCCAGCTCCCTCTCACATCAACTTCCTGTTCCAGGGCAGGGGACCAGCAGAGCTGATAGCTGTGCGCATGAAGACTACGGCCCTGTGCCTGAAGGGGGTACTGCACCTGCAGGAGTGGGTGCTCCACCCTGGGTGGCAACCATGCCAGGTCTGTCACTGTGCTCACTTACACTCTACCAATAGTACCTAAATGCGGCACTTTAGCACATCACTTAGTTATTTATTTCCTCATCTCCTGTGAATAACCCTGTTGCATTTACATGCTAAGCAAGTTGCACATAGTTGTAGAATAGTACTGGGTACATACTTAGCATTTGCATACATAAGTTTGCACTTCCCATGTAAGTACTAGTTTTCTTTGATTGCAGCATGCAAATGATACTTAAATTTTGGCACTAAAGTTATAGGATGAAGGGGCTGTGCTTAAATTGTAACTATATGCTCTTAGGAAAAGGCTATTTTAACCATATGAATAAGGCAAAATGCCTTTTATATATATATATGTGAACCCCACCCCCCGCCCCTAGAAAATGTCTGACCCTGAGTAGCAATGGTCATTTAGATTTCAGACTGTGGCTAGCAGAAGAAGAGGAGGAGCAGAAGGTCCTTTTCTCCGTGGAGGCGGGAGGAGTATAAAAGGGACTGCGGTAGGCAGTTTCTGGTTGCTCTTTCCCCTGCCAGAGCCCTGCAATTGAGGGGGTTCTCTAATTTAGTTGGTAGGTAGCAGAGAGGAATGGAGACTGCTGGATGTTCCTAGCCCTGCCGGAGCTCAGTGACCCAAGGATACTCCTAATGATCTGGGAGGGAACAGAGAGAGAGAGAATCCTGTGGTTACCCCTGGCTCCTGCCCAGGTCTGACATTTGGAGGGAGGCTCTCTGAGTTACCCAGGGAGTGGGCAGAGGGACTGAACTGTATGTACAGAAATAAGGAAAATATGCAGCCTAAGTGATTTACTTGAACCAGATAAAGACTTTTTTTGTACATAGTTTGCTGTGAACCACTTTAATCAAATTAACCAAACTATTGAATTTGTTCCATTTACCTCTCGGCTCCTCCCTGTTTTCTTTTAACCAGAAGGGAAGGGCTGAGGGAGTGACTGGAGCCTGAGATCAGAAGTCATCCGGCCTAATGGATTTGTCCGGCCCTGTCCAGCTTGAGCAAGTTCATGCGTGATCTGAGTAACCGTGAAGGAAGCTGAAAATCATCTTTTTGTGAGCCCTGGTGTCGGGCAGGTGGCCCTTGACCCAATCAGCTGGCTGGAGGGCCCCTTGCCAAGTGGTCGGGATGAGGCCAGGGTTACCTATAGATAGCTTTAATGTGGAGTGCATGGCAGCACAATACAATAATCTCTTTTTAAAAAAAAAAAAAAACTGCTTTTATGATGTAAATCGCCTTGGATTGTGATATTACAATCAAACTTTTAAATAAACTTGAAAATATACTTGAAACTTGAAATGTTCTCATATTAATAAAATGAGCAGCTCAAGGATGGGGGGGGGGGGGGGGGCGCAGATATTGGTTGACTGAGAGGCGACAAAGCATGTTGGTAAATGGAATTAACTAGAAAGAAAGGTGAATAGTAGAGTGCCTCAGGGATCTGTCCTGGACCAATTTTGTTCAATCTTTTTGTGAGCAAATTTGCCGATGGGTTAGAAGGAAATGTATTCCATTTTGTGGATGATGAAAACATTAGCAAGCGGTGACACACTGAAGGTGTTGAAACATATACAAAAATTACAAGAATGGGCTAATGCTTGACATGATAAATTTTTGATCTTAAGAAATATACACTCCCCACCCCCCTTTTACAAAGCCGCATTAGGCTTTTTTATTGCCGGCCATGGCGGTATTAGCTCCAACAATCATAGAATTCCTATGAGTGTCGGAGCTAATATCACCATTATGGCGATAAAAATGCCTAAACTGGCTTCATAAAAGGGAGGATAGTGATGCATTTGAGCAGCAGAAATTCAAAGGAGCTATGCAATTAGAGCAAGATACTGATACATCTGTACAAAATAGACTTACGAGGGATAGTGTTGGAGGACTTCAAGGTGGAGATAATGGCCTAGATTCACTAAAACTCACCGATCTGAGTGATCCATGGGCGATCTGTGGCTGAGTCTTGCCTGCACAAATTACACTAACGCACCACAAAAGTCAGGGGAGGGAGATGCTCAGACCACACAAGGGGTGCTTAAGGGGGGTGGCGAGATGGAAGGGGTGGTGGTGGAAAGGAATGGAACAGACACTGAAGGGGAATGTGGAAGACAGAGTGGGGAGAAGACGCTGAAGGGAAATGGGGAAGAGAGAATGGGGAGAAGACGCTGGAAGGAAAAAAGACAGAAATGCCAGATAAATTTTTGCTTTAGGATAAAGTAGTATATTAGTTGTATTGATAAAAATTTATAAACAAAGCCCTGCCAGCTGAACATCTCTTTCTCTAGTTCAGCAGCCAGAACTTTGATTTATAAGGAAGGAATAAGCTAGATATTGCAGTACTGAGGCTTGTATGGATGTTGCGAGGACAGTAGTCGCGGGGACAAGGCAATGACAGGGACAGTGGTCGCGGTGATGGCGACAAATTTTTTCCCCGTGTCATTCTCTAATTTGGATATCAGCTATGGATCTGCATTTGCCACAATGTAAGATGACTGAGACTACAAGTGCACGATGGGTTCCCAGTTTATTGATCTGCACAAGCAACAGCATGTGGAGGTTGCGACCCAGTTCCTGATACAGTATGGAGAAGATCCAAGTATTCTGGAGTGAACTGTCACCGGCGAGGTGAACAAAAGTCAAAGCATGATGATGTTATCTTGGCTGTGCTTGAAAACTCTGCTCAATCAAGTTTCTGCTCAAATCATTTGAGTTCGCCCAGGATCATATGTGATTCAGCCAAAGCCACGGTGGCCAGCCAGCATTTCACTGAAGCTACGTCAGGGCATATCAGGCTTCAATTGGCACTTGTGCTTTGGGTGCACTAGCATTGCCTCTCTTTACCCTTTTCCACTGAGAATACTGATCATTTATCCTACCTCTGTTTTCTTTTAACCAGTTCTTAATCCTTAATAGGATATTACCACCTATTCCGTGACTTTCTAATTTCCTCATAAGTTTTTCATGAGGTACTTTGTGAAATGCCTTTTGAAAATCCAAATACGAAATATTGACTGGCTCACGTTTATTCGCCCCTTCAAAGGTAGTAGAGTGGCGAGGCAAAATTCCCCTTCACTAAATCTGTTTATGAATATGATCTGTAATTTTGTTTTTTATAATATAGTCTTTAGCATTTTTCTCAGCAGACACATCAAACTCACTGGTCTATAATTGCCCGAATCACCTCTGGAACCCTTTTAAAAAAAATTGGCATTACATTGGCCACCCTCCTGTCTTCCAGTACCATGCTGGATTTTAAAGATAAATGACAAATTACTAACAATAGCTCTGCAAGTTCATTTTTCAATTGTATCTGGTATGTATACAATCTGGTTCAGGTGTTTTGCTAATCTTCAATTTGTCAAATTGTCCTATTACAGAGATTTGTTTCAGTTTCTCTCACTCATCAGCATTGAATACCATTTCTGGCACAGGCCTCTCTCCTACATCTTCCTTGGTGAAGACCAAAGCAAAGAATTCATTTAATCTCTCTGCTATGGCCCAGTCTTCCCTGAACCTCTCCATCATCTACTGGTCCAACTGATTCTGTTCCGGTCTTCTTGCTCCTAATATTCCTAGAAAAGTTTTTACAATTTTATTTTGCCTCAAACACAATCTTCTTTTCAAGGTCACTCTTTGTCTTCCTTAGCAGCGCCTTGCCCTTCCATTTGCTGTTTCCTGTTATTTTCATTTGGATCCTTCTTCCACTTTCTGAAGGATTTTCTTTTAGCTCTAACTTCCTTCACCTCACTTGTGAACCACGCTGGCTGCCATTTGATCTGTCTTCCTCCTTTTTTTAATATATGGAATATATCTGGTATTTTAAAAATAACATCCATACCTTCTGTAGTTTTTGATCTTTGCAGCTGCTCCTCTTTAAGTTTCTTTTTCATCATTCTCTTCAAAGTTTCCTTTATACCAGGGGTGTGTCCAATGTCGGTCCTCGAGGGCCGCAATCCAGTCGGGTTTTCAGGATTTCCCCAATGAATATGCATGAGATCTATGTGCATGCACTGCTTTCAATGCATATTCATTGGGGAAATCCTGAAAACCTGACTGGATTGTGGCCCTCGAGGACCGACATTGGACACCCCTGCTTTATACAGTTACAATAAATGTTAGTATACTGGATTTCCTGTGTGTACTTCAGAGATTCAAATCTGATCATGTTATGATCACCATTAGCAAGCAGCCTCAGCACCATTAACAGGCATCACAAAATACATTTATTGACTATGCTCCCAGGAGCATCACCCGACCCATTTTTCCTGTGCAGTTTCTTCAGGGTATATAATTGAAGTTAAAAACTGTTTTTACCACCAAAAATAACCAAAGCTGCCATCTTGTTTGAAAAGCATACACTGGACACCAGCTATACAGGCAAAACACATTGGGTGCTGTTCCCTGGAGCATTTTCAACAACTGCATTCATCCCCATTTGTTTATTTTATGCTCCACATTGGATTCCCCAGGGGACCATCTACCTTGCTGTTTTCTTATACCAGTACCATTACTTCCTGCACCAAATCATGTATTCCACTAAGGACTAGGTCTAGAATTGTTTCACCTCTTGTTGATTCCTGACCTAGCTTTTCCATAAAGCAGTCCTGGATTTTATAAAATAATTTTACATTTACCCAGCCAATATCAGAGTAACTGAAATCAATTATTGTGTTACCCAATTGATTAGCTTCCCTAATTTCTGATAAAATTTTATAATTTGTCTGTTGACCCTGGCCAGGCAGCCAGTACTATACTCTTAACACTATCCTTTTCCCCTTTACATATGGAGTTTCTACCCATAGAGTTTCCAAGGTGTGGTTTGGTTTCTATAGAATGTTTAGTATATTCAAGGGCCTATTATATCTATCTTTTCATCTAGTGCAATATATTTCAATGTTTGTCTTTACAATTTGCTCAGTAGTTGAACATGTATTTTGCAATCTTTAAAATCTGTCCAACACCTGTTCTCCTATGGTCTATTGTACCCTTACTATTGGGAAGCTCTATTTTAGTGATAACTTTAAGAACATAAGAAGAGCTTTACTAGGTCACATCCAATGATCCATCAAGCTGAGCAGCCTGGTCTCATGGTGGCCAATCCCGGTCACTAGTACCTGGCCAAAACCCAAGGAGTACTTAGCAACATTCCACGCTACCAATCCAGGGCAAGCAATGGCTTGCCCCATGTCTTTCTCAACAACAGACTATGGACTTTTCTTTTAGGAATTCGTCCAATCCTTTCTTAAAACCAGCTACACTATCCGCTCTTACCACAACCTCTGGCAATGCGTTCCAGAGTTTAACTTTTCCGAGTAAAAAAAAATTTCCTCCTATTAATTTTAAAAGTATTTCCCTGTAACTTCAAGTGTCCCCTAGTCTTTGTAATTTTTGACAGACTGAAAAATCACTCCACTTGTACCCGTACTACTCCACTCAGGATTTTACAGACTTCAATCATATCTCCCCTCAGCCACCTTTTTTCCAAGCTGAAGATCCTTTTTAGTCTTTCCTCATATGAGAGAAGTTCCATCCCCTTTAGCATCTTGGTCGCTCTTCTTTGAACCTTTTCTAGCACCACTATATCTTTCTTGAGATAAGGAGACCAGAATTGAGCACAATACTACGGCTGAGGTTGCACTATGGAGCAATACAAGAGCATTATAACATTCTTAGTTTTGTTAACCATCCCTTTTTAAATAATTCCCAGCATCCTGTTTGCTTTTTTGGCCGCTGCCACACATTGGGCGGAAGGTTTCATTGTATTGTTTACAATGATACCCAGATCCTTTTCTTGGGCATCATTGTATTGTCTACAATGATACCCAGATCCTTTTCTTGGGCACTAATCCCCAAGCTGGACCCTAGCATCCAGTAACTGTGATTCAGTTTATTCTTCCCAATGTGCAGCACTTTGCATTTCTCCACATTCAATTTAATCTGCCATTTGGATGCCCAGTCTTCCAATTTCCTAAGGTCCACGTGCAATTTTTCACAATCCGCATGTGTTTTAACAACTTTGAAGTTTAGTATCATCTGCAAATTTAATCACTTCACATGTTGTTCCAATTTCCATATCATTTATAAATAAATAGCACTGGCCCTAATACAGACCCCTGCAGCACTTCACTGTTTACTCTCCTCCATTGAGAAAAATGACCATTTAATCCTACCCTCTATTTTCTATCGGATAACCAATTCCTAATCCACAACTGAACTTTGCCACCTATCCCATGACACTTTAATTTTCTCAGGCGCCTCTCGTGAGGAACTTTATCAAAAGCTTTCTGAAAATCTAGATACACTATATCAACCAGCACACCTTTATCCACATCTTAAACTATGCTCTTTTGAGCGATGGTTGGCCTTCCCTCAGTTTCTAGTTTAAATGTTTATACCAGCAGCCTGGTTCCACCCTGGTTAAGGTGGAGCCCATCTTTTCAGAATAGGCTCCCCCTTCCCCAGAATATTGTCCAGCCATCAAATCTAAAATCTTCCTCCCTGCAGCATTGCCTCATCCATAAATTGAGACGCTGAAGCTCTGTCTGTCCCTTGGGTCCTGTACATGGAACAATTCTGAAAATGCTACTCTGAAGGTTCTGGATTGTAGTTTCCTAAGAGTCTAAATTTAGTTTCAGAACCTCCCTTCCACATTTCCCTTTGTCATTGGCACCTATATGTACCAAAATAGCATGCTCCTCCCCAGCACTAAAATCTTATCTAGGTGACAAATGAGATCTGCCACCTTTGCACCAGGTAGGTAAGTGACCAGGTGATCCTCAAGTCCACCAGCAACTTACATGCTTAATGAATTAATCTTCTACTACAATAGCCATCCTAATCCTTCCTCCCGGGCAGAAGCCTCTGGACACATCCTCAATTTGAGAGGATATTGCAAGCCCTGCAATGCAGGTCCTTTCTACAGGACCAGTTCCTGCCTCTCCAAGTCACTCCAAGGCAGCACAGAAGTTGTGTTAGGGATTAACAATACTGATGTGTATTGTTCTATATAAGTGGTATTTTACAGTATTTTTGTGATTGTGACATATACCGCTGGGTTGTATGATTTTAGGTTTCAGCCTATTAACTGTAACAGAATTTCTATGCTAAGAAAAAACTCTCTCTTAAACTCTCATGCTAAGCAGAGTACTTAAAATAATAAAGTCCCTGAGCTTACCTATTTAGCCTTAAGTCTACCTTTCCCCAAGTTTACAAGCAATTTCTCAGCAAATTCTTATCAGTGAAGATCTCAGTCTCAGCAGACCTTGCACAGCACCTCTTTAAGAGATGCTAAATGCCTCTGCATAACATCAAATTTGGCAGTTAGCGGACAGTATTTCCTATATACACCAACACCAAATCTTGGGTACACCCTTTGTTCACCCACTTATACCTTTTCACCTTTGGTCCCCCTGTTAGTACACAAAGTGCAAAATTAGTGTGAAACCTATTCCTGCAGCTTTGTACTAGAAACTCTCTTCTATATGCTGTTTACTATTCTACAACCTTACTAAAGAGGCCTAACAGATAGACTGTAGATTTGATCAAATTTATCTATCAGCGCCTCCATTTGAAGTGTGAAGAAGACATTTAGAGAGTCCTGGGACTTTTAAGAATTCAATGTTGCCTTTCTTGTAATCAATGACATCCCTTAGGCATTATAGAAACTCTTTAATAAAAATATTTTTGAAATAACCATCTTAACAAATTTTATATTTTGGTGGTTAACCTGACATTTTTGTGTTATGGCAATCATTGTAGAAGAGAATACAAATGTTGAAAATTAAGTTGAGTGAAAAGCCAAACTACCACTAGCCTGGTTGGAAGATTACCATAGCCAAAATATTCTTGAATTTTTTTTTTTTTTTAACCAAGCAAACACACACACAGATATAAATGAGCAAAAAATATAACACTGTCAAGTTAAAGGCAAAATTTTGAAAAGCTTACTGTTGGGAACAAACTCAATTCCTAGCAAGCAGCTTTGAGGTTCTGTTGCATTATTAAAGATCAAGGGGTAAAAAGGACAAAAGCAGAGTTCCTAAATTCTTTCCCAAGGCAGATTAAGCTGACCATGCTAGAAATAGTGTTGCGCTGGAACAGGTGTAGGCAATTCTGGTCCTCGAGAGCCGGAGCCAGGTCAGGTTTTCAGGATATCCACAATAAATATGCACGAGATAGATTTGCATCTCAAGGAGGCAGTGCATGCAAATCCATCTCATACATATTCATTGTGGATATCCTGAAACCCTGACCTGGCTCTGGCTCTCGATGACCAGAATTGCCTACCCCTGCACTAGAAGAATCAAACCTGTAAAAGTGGCATAATTAGAGTGCAGACCTATTATCAATTTGTAACCACTCATGGAACCTGAAGATTGGAGGATGACCAACAATCCTAATTTTAAATGTTTTCAGGGTGATCTGGGAAACTACAGATCACTGAACCTAACATCAGTACTAAGAAAAATGGTAGAATTAAGAACTTCACCAGCCTGAATACTGACTGGGTAAGGTCAAGTTTCTTTAAAATAAATGGACTGCCATGGGTAAAATTGTGCTACCAATATTCAGTGCTGGAACTTATGTAGGTACCAGCACTGAATACAAAGGCTCAATGCAGAATCTGGCTAGGCCCAAGAATACAAACAGCCAGGTGAGATAATTCAGCCCACTACCTGGTTAGCTAACCAGACAGCAGGTTAAACAGGTAAGCTAAGCCCCCCCAACTCCTGGACTGCTTCCAAACCTATCCCGCAAGTAGGTGACCATAATTCGAGCCCCCACCCCTAGCTTTCAGATCCCTGGTAGTTTAGGGCAGTGGTTCCCAACCCTGTCCTGGAGGAACACCAGGCCAATTGGGTTTTCAGGCTAGCCCTAATGAATATGCATGAAGCAAATTTGCATGCCTATCACTTCCATCATATGCAAATCTCTCTCATGCATATTCATTAGGGCTAGCCTGAAAACCCGATTGGCCTGGTGTTCCTCCAGGACAGGGTTGGGAATCACTGGTTTAGGGGTTCATCAGGGCTGGAGCAATGCCCACTCAATCATGCCCATCAGGGGTTTTCCAGCAGAATGGTTGCCATGCTCTCTAGCAGTAGTACTTGCTAGTATTGCAAGACTGCTGCTAGAGCAGGGGTAGGGAACTCCGGTCCTCGAGCCATATTCCAGTTGGGTTTTCAGGATTTCCCCAATGAATATGCATGAGATCTATTTGCATGCACTGCTTTCAATGTGTATTCATTGGGGAAATCCTGAAAACCCACTGGAATATGGCTCTCGATGACCGGAGTTCCCTACCTCTATGCTAGAGGTTGCAACAGCCATTTTGGAGGCCCTACGATGAAGGAGCACTTAAAGTAGGCATCTCTTCTTTCTTGACACTCCCCTGGAATACTAGGAAATTTAAATTAGAGCTGGTGGGTGAGAGCACCAGCTATGTAGGAACCCACATAGCTAACTGGGGAAGTTAAATAGCAGTCCTATTTCAGGGGCCCAAAATTTGGAATTATCTACCTTTAAGTCTGCATCAGGCCCTTCCAACTATTTTCAGGAAAAAATTAATGGATATAAGTTAACTAGTTGATATTGTGGCATTTGAATTTTCAAAATGCATTTGACAAAGTACCTCAACGACTTCTGAGGAAATTAGAAAGTCATGGGATAGGAGTGATGTCCTATTATGGATTAAGAACTGGTTGGAAGACAGAAAACAGAAAGTAGGTTTAAATGGTCAATATTCTCAATGGAGAGGGGTAAATAGTAGGGTTTCCCAGGAGTCTGTGCTGGGATTGCTGCTTTTTAACATAGTTTATCAATGCGCTAGAAATGGAACTAACTAGTGAGATAAGTAAACTAGAGGATGATACACAGTTGTTAAATTACAAGAGGATTGTAAAAAATTGCAAGAGGACCTTGTGAGACTGAAAATCAAAATGGCAGATGACGTTTAATGTGAGCAAGTGCAAAGTAATGCATGTGGGAAAGAGGAACGCGAACTATAGCTAAGTGATGCTCGGTTCCATGTTAGGAGTTACTGTCCAGGAAAAGAATCTAGGTGTTATTGTTGAAGATACGTTGAAACCCTCAGCTTAGTGGCGGTAGCTAAGAAAGCAAATAATTCCTAACATTCTATCAGGCAAGGAATGGAAAACAAAAATGAAAATGTTATAATGCCCTTATATCACTCTATAGTATGGCCGCAATTTGAATACTGTATGCAGTTCTGATCACCATATCTTAAAAAAGATATAGCAGAATTAGAAAAGGTGCAGAGAAGGGTGACGAAAATGATAAAAAGGTTTGGGATGACTTCCCTGAGGAGAGGCTAAAGCGGCTAGGGCTCTTCAGCTTGGAGACGGCTCAGGGGCAGTGGCGTACACATGTGACACCAGGGGCCCATCATTTTTTGACACCCCCCCCCCCCATCTGTACGAAAAACATGATTTTTAGTAACAAGCCACACGTCATACATGAGTACCTAGGAAAAGGCAGCATCTTACATACTGAAGTGAGCAGTACATCAATACACCCATTGTAAAACTAAACAAGCCAGACTAGTACAGATCAATCCTGCAGTCAATCCTAACAAAAAACCATGTCTTTCGAACACACAGAACAAAGAAAACACCTTCGCCTAGTATGGAATATGTAATCACAAACTAACTCCTCCCTCTTTTACAAAACTGTAGTGTGGATTTTAGCCACGGTGGTAACAGCTCTGATGCTCATAGAATTCTGAGCATCAGAGCTGCTACCACCACGGCTGGCGCTAAAAAACGCTCCACAGTTTTGTAAAACGGGGGATAAAATAGAAATACATAGACAAAGGTTAAATTGAACCAGTAAGAAGCTGGACTCTGCATACAGTGCACCACAGAAACAGTGACACATGTCTCCTAAAGCAATAAATAAGTAGAAAATTTTTTTCTACCTTTGTCTTCTGTGGTTTCTGCTTTCCTCATCTTCTTGTAACTCTCTTCCTTCCATCCACTGTCTACCATCTCTCTTCCCCTATATGGCATCTTCTCTCCTTCTATGCCCCTTCCAGAAACTATATGCCTCCCCCTTCCATCTCTCCTTTCACCCCCATTGGTCTGGCATCTCTCTCCTCTCCTCTACAATCCCTTTTTCCCTCATTTTCCTTTTCAATTTATTTTCTGCATCTGTCTAGATTACATCCTTACTACCCTCTCATCAATGTCCTTTTTACTGTCTACCTAAAGCTTGCCACCTCTTTCCCTCACCCCTCCAGTGTTTCCCTAACTCAATCCTTTTCTCCCCATCATGTGCCCTCCTTTTATTTATCCCCTCCTTCCATCATGTACCCTCTTTCTCCAACCCTTCCATCTAATATCTTCTCCTCTCTGTCCACTTCCATCCAGCGTCTGCTCCCCTTTCTCTCCTCCCATTTCCTTCCTGCATTTGCTCCCTTATCTCTCCCATTTGCACTTCCATCCAGCATAGGCTCCCCACTACCATCCAATGTCTGCCCTTTCTCTCGCCATCCACCCCTCTTCAATCAGCATCTGCCCCCTTTCTTTCCCTCCAATATCCTTCCCCCTTATGTCTCTCCCCTTTCTCTGTACATCAATTCCATCAGCACCACCCTTCCATACCACCCTGCCCCCTTTCTTTCCCTCCACCACTCTTCCATTCCAGCAGTCCTGCTCCTTTCTCTCCCTTCATGCAGCAAGGTCTCATGATGACTGTAGCTGCCGGCTGCCAGTCCACCCCCACTCCAACGTACTTGCTCTGGAGCGGAGTCAGCAGCCGCATACTGGAAGTTCCTGTGATGACTCGTCTGCTGGCTCTGCTCTGGAAGAAGTAAGTTACGTCGGAGGGGGTGGACCCGACAAGACGCAGGGAGTTGTGGCAAAGTCCAGCAATGACTGCGTCTGCCGGGTCCACCCTCCTCCGACATAAATTACTTCTTCCAGAGCAGAGCCGGCAGACGGGACATCGTGGGACCTTCCTGCACCTCAGCGCGGCTGCCGACTCTGCTGCAGAGAAAGTAAGTCAGAGGTAACGTGACCATTTATTTTTTTCATCCAAAGGGGACATCTATTAATTGACTGTGTATCCTTTCTTTCTTTCTGTATTCAGGCCCAACATTTGTCTCTTTCTATTCCCTCCCTCCTTACTTCCCATGTCCTTAGTGCCCCCAGTGCCTCTATCCCGTGTCCTTAGTGCCCCCAGTGCCTCTGTCCCGTGTCCTTAGTGCCCCCAGTGCCTCCTTCTTATGTCCCCCCCACTGCCTTCCAGATTTTGTCCACCCCCAAAGCCAGCCTGCCTGCTTACTTATCTCCCTCCCTCCCTGCCGCAATCTTACCTCCCCACTTCTGCTGCTAATCGCCGACAAGTCTTCTTTGCAACGTCAATTCTGATGGCCAAGAGGACGTTCCGGGCCAGCCAATCACTGTCTGGCTGGCCCGGAACTTTTTCTCAGACGTCAGAAAGAAGACTTGTTGTTGGCGATTAGCAGCAGCAGCAGAGAGGTTAAGATTGCAGCAGCGTGGGCCTGGGGAAAGGAAGGGCAGGAGGACCCGGACCTGCAAGAGGGCAGGAGGACCTGGGTAGTAGGGCAGGAGGCTGTGCACCCCCCCAAGCCGTGCACCTGGGGTGGACCCTCCCCCCCACACCACTGCTCAGGGGCGATTATAGAGGTCTACAAAATACTGAGCGAGAAGAATAGATGTGAAATGCACTTGTTCACTCTTTCCAAAAATACTAAGACTAGGGGGCATATGATGAAGCTACTAAGTAGTAGATTAAAACAAACCAGAGAAAATATTTCTTCACACAACATGTAATTAAACTCTGGAATTCTTTGCCAAAGAATGTGGTGAAATCAGTTAGCTTAGTGGGGTTTAAAAAAGGCTTGGATAATTTCTTAAGAGAAATCCATATGCCTTTATTGAGATGGCTTGGGGAAATCCACTGCTTATTCCTAGAATAAGCAGCATAATGTTTTACTACTTTGGATCTGGGTTGGCCACTGTTGGAAACAGGATACTGGGCTTGATGGACCTTTGGGCTGTCCCAGTATGGCAATTTTTAGGTTCTTATGCATACCTGGTTACTTATGCAGGCACTGGAGTCCATGTAATTCCCAGGATCCTCTCCTGCCCAGTCTTCCCTAAGTGATGCTAAGCACCAATGTGGAGTCACGACCCAGGAGTTTTGTATTGTTTTATAGCCACTGCTGTACACTGAGCAAAAGATTTCAATATACTGTCCATAATGCTAGGAATTAGGGAAAGGACTTGAATCAAACAGGTAGACAGTCAATGTCCGTCACTGAAGGAAGATATGAATGGAATCAAACAGGTAGACAACACAATTATTTACAGTTTAAGTACAAAAGTCTTGGGGAATGCACCATGAAACTGATGAATAAAACAGTACATCTATATCAAACTGGAGAAAATGTTTTCACTCAACACAAGGTCTGGAATTTGTTGCCAGATGTGGTAAAAAATCTAACCAACCAACCAAAAACAGCTATTATCATAAGAACAGCCTTACTGGCTCAGACCAATGGTCCATCTAGCCCAGTATCCCGTCTTCAGAGGCCAATTCAAGTCACAAGTACCTGTCAAAAACCCAAACAGTAACAGCATTCCATGCCACCGAACCAGGGCAAGCAGTGGCTTTTCCCATGTCTGTCTCAACTCTTTTTAAAGACAAGCTCCTGGAGGAAGAGTCCCTAATCTGTTAAAGGAATAATTGGGAAGGGGGGGTGTTAAGAACACAGATTATCCTGGTGGGTAAGCAGAAGGAATCTATGTAGCTATGTTCTGGGCTCCTGCCAGCTAGTTCTTACTTGGATTGGCTCTTGGAAACAAGACATTGGATCCATCATCTCAACCCAGGAAGTCGGTTCTTAAGTATGACATCAACACTGCTTAAGCTCAATAAACTCTTATGTTTAAAGGGCATGCATGTATTCTGAATTTGATTTTTGTCTGTCTCCCCTAGCATGATCTGCACCTCACCCATTCATCAATTCAAATCCAAAATTGACAAGGTTTTGCATGTTGCCCATAACTATTCTCAAAGTCATGTTTGCACAGATGCTCGCTCGAAATAGTGGCTTTTAAGTCTTTGTCAGACCTACAGATTAGTTGACCTTTTTGTAATTTATGTTTCCTTACATGTCCAGCTCTAAGGTAAATCTAAGCAGTGCAGGCTCTGAGCAGATGTGGGAAACCCCTCAAAATGCACATCCTTCAATACAAGAAAACAAAAAGATGGCCTTTTAACACAAGAGTGTGCATGACAGCAGCAAATTCTGGACACATGTTTCCTGTTTTCATACAAAAAATTTAATAAATATTACTTTTCAAAATTTATTGTCAGGAATGAACAATCAAGGACATTTTGTAGGGATGTAACACTACTACTGTCACACACACACAAAAAAGAGGGATCTGCATGATCTCAGGAGTTAACCAGTGAGATTACTATGTTCATAAGCCTGCAAGAAAAAAAAAAAAAAAAGTCTCCCCCCTGGTAATAGAAGTTGGATCCTTAATGTTAAGGCAGGCAGTGTAATCTATGGCAAATCAACACCGTGATCTCACTTCGGACAGTCTACTTTTTCAAGTATTCCACAACTAGTTTCTTTACCAGAATACTCCCTAAATCCAGTAGATTATCAAAAATTCAAACCTACAAAGTGGTTCAGTATTACATATCCCTTGTGGAAGGGAAAAAAAAAAAATCAGAATTTACAAGACAAGATTGCCAGGCCTCCAGTTTCATGTGCTAATTTGTTATTTATCATTCTATATAATTACATGTGTTTGACATTATCTTTGTTCCCTTAAACTGCTTTGCAGCAGATAATCTGCCTGTCACTTGGTTGTCAAATCTAAAGCAGCATAAAATTTGATCTAGCCTAAGTCTACAAACTTGCCTTAGTCAGTACTTACAAAATAGTCTTAACGTGATACTACAGGTGTTTTTGAACATTTAACAAAATACAAAAAAGAAAAAAACAAAAAACAACCGAATCAAGGCATGAAAGCCTTTCCTATTAAAAAATAAAACCTTTTTTTTTTTAAATTTTACAACACCTCAATTTTGGCATATAGGCAACATGTAACGAGAAAAACTCAAAAAATAAAGAGGCCATGAGCTTACAAAGCTATCAAAAACATCACTCTAAACATACATATAAATAAAAAAAGGAATATTTAAGGCTCTTGATTATTAAGTTAATAAATCAAATATACACAGTGATTAATAAAAAAAAATATTTACATTTACTATACAAATGTCTACTTAACATTTTTCCTCCTCTTTGAATTCTTCATTTTACCAGCAACTGCTGACAGAGGTCTCCCCCCTTACACAAATACAATAAAAAAAATAAATAATAATCTCAATTGATAGTTGTTGTGGTTCTCAGCTGCAAAGGCACTTTCAAAATACAGAACTAGTTATGTCACTATAAAACCAATATACAAAAAAAAAAATGATTCAATAAATATAAATAAAATGTATTATTCTAAGACTGTATAATTCAGGATACCTGGCAGAAGTTGAAGCAAAAAGGAGAGCTAAACGGGGCTATGCAGTATCTTATGAAACGTTTCCATGATGTCTCAGCTGCGTCTTGAGTTTACATTGGGGCATTCTGGACTAGTTTTGCAGAGATGTGAAATGCAGCCCTCGGTATTCCAGCCAACCACAGCAACTACCATTGCCAGTGTAAGCCAGCTTGTCAAAACTTAAATTAACACAGGGTTTCTAAGTAAATAATAGCCTTAGACTCAAATATTACACAACAGTTTAAGAACCTACAGACCCAGAGCCTTTAATGACAGGTAAAGGCTCCTGTACGGGATAACTGCTGCCGGTTATACGATATATTCCATTCGATTTAAACTCTGTGCTGTTTCCAAGTCTCTGTTGTCTTGTTTGTTTGACCAGTTTGGGTGTTTTGTAGGTGTGCTGCTCTGGGGTGGTTTTTCGTCTCTGTCTACTAGTGTATATGCTGGTTGCTTCACAAATCTGGTCTTCTGCTGGTGTTTGTCCATGTCGTCTTCCTCTACTTCCGAGTTGTGTGTCCTTATTTTGGCGATTTTGGAGTTTTTGTTCTCATAGTCTCTGATGGGCATGCTGTTGGCACCATGTTTTTCTATGGGATTTTTGATCTGGTTCAGCTGCTCCCTCACGTTGTTTGTGGTGTTGTCTTCTGAAGCTGTGTGGGAATGGCTGCTTTGCTTTCTCCGCTTCCGAAGACACCAACAAAAGGCCGTTACCAGACAGCAGATCCAAGCCACTGTTAATACAGAGCTCAGCAGGGGCACCAAGAAATCTACAAGACAGGCAGGCGTGCAAATCAGTTTCTCCCAAATCAAAACCAACAGGTTTTCCTTATAGAAATCAAAGCATTATTTATACAGCAATACAGTTATAGTTACTACATGGTTCAGTAACCCATGAAAAGCCATCAACATGAGCATCTGAGCTACATTAAGAAGTTGACAGACAAAAATAATAAATAAAATTGTTGCAGCTGTTCTGTCCGAGTAAGTAGAACCCAAGTTTTAGCCACTGTGCTGTAGCTTCCTTCAAGATTTGAAGAAAGCCAGGAGCACAATGGCTAAATCTTCAGTTCCACTTACTTGGATGTGGCAACGCCCACCAACCAGAACAATCACGATGCTAACTAGAGAATGACACAGTGGCTGTTACTCGCGGCTAGCCTGCCAAAACGGTGGGGGAGAAAAAGTGCTCACTGAGGGCACGGGGACAATGCCATCCACCGCCCCGTGAAGCAGTGAATGGCCTTGTCCCTGTAGTTAAGGGAAGGAAGGCGCACGGTCACCGATCGTGCACGGCCCCCTCCCTCCCTCCGGCCAAATCTCCCTCCCTTCCCCCTTATCTTTGCCGCGCTTTAGAAAAGAAACTGAAGCCTGCCTGTGCCGCCCTGCACTCGCGTGTGTGTGGGCAGAAGCTTCTCCTCTGATTCAACTGCAGGGTGGCACAGGCAGGCTTCACCGGTTTCAGTTTATTTTCTAAAGCGCCGCGAAGGTAAGGGGGAGGGAGGGAGATAGATTGGGCCAGAGGTAGGGTGGGAAGGGACCACGCACCTTCCCACCCTTAAGTTTCTTTACGTCACGAAGGTAAGGGGGAGGGAGGGAGATTCTTGGGCTACTGAAGGGCGGTAAGGAGGCGAGAGGGAAGGGTGGATGCTGCGGGGACGGGGCGGTGAGTTCGGGGATGGGGCAGTGACGGGGACAGATTTTTTTCCCCCATGTCATTCTCTAATGCTAACCACAGGAGCTTAAGGGAAAAAGTATACAGTTGCATTGTTTCTATCACCCACCATTAGATAAAGAATGCATCTGGTTTATTCAGGAAGTGAGGTTTACACAAAGCAGCAACTCTCCCATTCAAACCCCAGAACAAGTTCATTTATCACCAAACAGTACCCAGTCAGTTGCGGTTTTTAAAATCCCCAGCCTACAGCTTTCTATAGGATTCTACTCTTCCCAAAATGAAAACCTACAGAACTAGTCCAACGTTCAAGGAAATGAATTAGTTTAGGAGTCTGTCACCTTCACACTGGCACACAATCAGTATAGGATTTATGTTGCATATTTTCTTTTACACTAGTGTCTAGCTAAAGTCTGTATTTTTATTTTAAACCAGCTGCGTGTAGAAGGTTCCTAAACTGAAGCCTTCTAGCGCAAATCACCAGATCTGATTTTATTGTACTAGTAATAATACAGTTTACAAATATGAAAGATGAATGCTGAATTTTTGGGATATAATAATGCATTTAGAAGGGTGTGGAGCCCGTTGACATCATTTGTTGAATTCACATTAGTTGTCATGTACCTTTTCTTTTTAGTTAATTCCTTACACATCCAGGGTGGGAGGGAGGGAGGGGGGAGGCATCATTATTTCTTGTATTTAGTTTATTGAAATTCTATATGTAGTTATACTTTTATGGATGAATGGGAGGAAGGGGGGGGTAGAAAATGATTGTTTTCAGAAAGTTTGTATATTTAAAGTGCTTTTTCTGATTCGTTTGTTTAAAAATTTTTTTTGCAATACACTGTTAATATTTGAAAATTAATAAAGATTAAAAATAATAATAATAATAATAATTGTAATACAGTTTAAATAAATTTCCTGAAGCCTCCAATGTGGTCAAGATTCTTCAGCAGACTGAAGAACTACGGACTCATGCACGTATCTAAAGAGTCCTGCTGTTATATAGCGGCAATATTAACTTAAGCTAGTTTATTTGTTATGGGCATTATGAAAACCAAGCTTAATTTCAGGATCCAGAGCAGGGGTTCTCAACCCAGTCTTCAGGACGCACCCGGCCAATCAGGTTTTCAGAATACCTACAAAGAATGTGCACAGGAAAATTTGCCTGTACTGCCTCCATTGTATATAAAACTCTCATATGCATATTTGTTGGCATCCTGAAAACCTAACCTGCTGGGTATGTCCTGAGGACTAGGTTGACAGCCAGGGGTTCAGAAAATTATGTTAAACAAAATTTGACATGAAGCATTCATTGTCCAAGAGATCCTGAGAGAGAGAAAGAGAAGAGATCCTGAGAGAAAGAGATGCATTAAAAGGGTTTTCAGGATATGCAAATTTATCTTATGCATATTTCTTATGGTAATCCTGAAAACCTGACTGGCTTAGGAGTGCCTTTGGGAGAGAGTTGATAAGTACTACACTAGAACATAGTTTAAATAACTGCAGGGTATATGAAGGTTTCAGTAAGTCCTTTGGATATGACAACTGAGCATTTCTGTTATCTCATTTCAAGCCTCACCCCTCCCGGATGAAAATTACCAGTACGATATGGCTTGGTGTGAAAGACTGCCACAAAGGTTTCTCTACGCAATATTAAGTGAAAATAATAACAGCAGTACCAGCAAAAACCAAACACTTTGGGCTAGACTCAGTATAGTGTGCTGAAAAATTGGCGCTAAACGGTATTCTATAAAGGGCGTGCTGGGATGGGTGCCCTTTATACAAATTGCATGTAGCACTGGAATCTGCACGCAGATCCCCCTAATCCTACAACCCGGTTAGCTTGCATGAATTTTAAGGAAATACCCCAACCCTCCTATCATTACGCCTCCTTTTCAAATCCGCATGGAAACACTTAGGCGCTATTCTGTAACTGGGTGTGTTTAAGTGTAATTTTGCATTGGATTTGCCACTTTTTGGGCCATTTTGGCACCATACTTCTGTTAATACTTTTCCATGCCAAATTAATGCAGAATGCTAGGCATCATATATAGAATTCCCTAGCACAGACTTAAAATTTTATAATTATAAAGAATTTTTCAGGCATAGAAGGGCTTTTATGCAAAAGGCCCAGGGGTTACAGGTAGAAAAATATGAGCAATGACAAGAAAGCATGCAATTTCCCACTGCCTGTGTGTACATAGATTCTGGGGAGGGTTTTGGGTGGAGTTATTTTAATAAATTACACATGTAAATTATATGTATGTACTTTATGTACACATTTATGCTCACTCTCAAGTGGGCAAACATATCAACAGATTAATTTTAGGTGCAATTTCCACAGTAGTAGGCCTGGCATTTTATATAAAGACATGCAGGCTCTTGTGTCTTTGGAACCTGTTTTATGAATAGGTATCTCCTGGCCTTCTCAGTCTAGGCAACCAGTTATAAAACCACACTCCTCATTTTGTATGTTTTATAGCTTATGCCTATAAGATATGACCCGTTAAGCATCCAAAACTAAAAAAATTACAATCTCCCAGAGGAGGCAAACATTTTTAGGTCAAAACTTCGGGATTCACCTGTCTTGTTTTTGGGGTTTGGCCTTTGTACCCTGACTTCTGCAACTGCTCCAATGAACGTGTTGTTGCCTTCACGTCTGCTGATGAGGTCAATGATTTTGTCTGTGATTTCCTTGATTGAGCCTCCATCTTCTGTAGCATCTTCAGTAGACTGAGGATCAGACAAAACATTAGAATCTTAAAATATTCCTCAGATAGACACTAATTACCGTATATATGATTCCAAGCATAAACAGCGTATATAAAAATATGGTCCCCAAGAGGTGTGGTTATTTGAACTGCATAAGTTTTTTTTTTTCTTGAACAATGTAGGACAGCCAAGTGAAACGCCAACAATAGCCTCTCTTAGCTTTCAACTCTGGGCAGGCTATGTGCATCACAAAATATTCATATCAAGTTCTAAAATTTTCCATCACTGGATTACAATAATTCTGTAGCCATCATGTAACACTTAGAAAGCCCTGCATGTAGAGAACGTAAGAAAGCCATCTCCCAATCCACTTACAATGGCAACATGGATTTCGTTGTTTGCCAAGGGTGAAGGCTCGCAGGTGATGTAAATGGAATAGTCCGCTGAAACATTCTTCAAAATATTAAGATTTCTCAGGTCACTGCAGATTTGCTCAGTGGTAAGACCCTGAAAATCAAAGCATACTTGTTACATTGTCATTAGGCAGATTATTATTGGTGATGACCCAAAATAAGAAATTTAGGCGAGCTGCTTCTTATTAACCCAAGAAAAGCCTATGAAAATATGCACTGGTTTGGGGGTGGGTGGATTACAAGTTAGCCAAGGTTCTCAGCTTCACACATGCACATAAGACAACCTACTTATAAAAAAATCATGATTTTCTCAAGCATTATATTGCCTCAGTATTTACCGGAGACATCATCTCTTTGTTGAAGGTGAAAGTGATGTTGGCACAGCTGCTGTCCTGATAGTTGACATTAGAATTGCACTTTGCCTTTACAGGTGGTGGACTTGAAGGCCAGCATTCACCCATTTCAATACAGGGAGGTACAAAACAGTGGTCATCCTTAACAGGCACACAAGTCTGTCCAGATGGGCATTCATGAGGTTTGCCATGTATTGAACATGGTCGAGGGCCACACCATACCTACAAAATGAAATAATGATCAGTACTAAAGAACAGGGCAATCGTGGAGTGCACTGGAATCCTTTCAGCAGTCAAAGCGCTAACCACTTGTATTGCTTTCCAGCAACTACATTTGCATTTTTATCTTTGCTATTCTGCCTCAGTCCCAATTTTACCTCCTACACAATTCCTATTTCATTGCATTCTTGGTTCTACCCCTGAATTCTCAGCAATGTCCCAAATCAGACAACCACTTGTAAGACTTTCTGAGGTAGGAGTGAAGGTGGGCACATGTGGCACACTAGAAAGACATCTTATATAAGGACTTGAACAAGTGTGCATGTCAGAAATGCTAGAACGATTTATTGAGATAAGAACCTAATCTTTCTTTCTTGTAGATATGTCCTAAACGTTAGGGTCTTGTATGTGAACTATCAAGTTGCTTGCAGAAAACTGTCAATCATATTTTCAGCTCTACCTCCTTCCCAGGAAACTGCTCCTGCCTCCTCAGTGTGTACAAAAGCAATTAAGTAGCCCTGTTAGGTAGCATGGAATTTTGCCAGGTACTAGTGACCTGGATTGCCCACCGTGAGGACGGGCTACTGGGCTAGATGGACCATTGGTCTGACCCATTAAGGCTAGTCTTAGGTTCTTATGAAGGAGGAAAACAGGGAAAAATTCCTGACACTATAATTTTGTTCTGCTCTGTAACATAGGAAATAACATTGTAACATCCAAACTTGTGCAACCAGCACTAATTATGTATAGAGCTTGTAGCTACTCGCATGATCTGCTATCAAGCAGAGACTTAAGCCAGACTATATGGCCATGAGGATTTTTGTTTTTGTTTTGTTTTTTTAACCCTCTCGGTTCCTCCGAGACAGAAAATTCTTCAATCCAGACTGATCCTAAGGCAGAAGGCAGGCAAAGCCCATATACAGGGCAGGGCTTCAGGACCACTAGACATCTACAAGACAAGAAGATTACTGAGGTAAGAACCCAATCTTTCTTTCTAGCACAATGTGTCTAGTGGTCCTGAACGCTAGGGATCAAAGCAGTCCCCAGAATCTAGGGTGGGCCCACTGAGCCTGCCTTCAAAATGGAGGACCCAAAAGCAGCGTCCTTCCTGGCAGCTACATCCATCCTATAGACCATGGCAAAGGAATGAAAAGTAGACCATTTAACCACTCTACAAATCTCCTCAGGCGAGACAGCCCTAGCCTCTGCCCAAGAGGCAGAAACCTCTCTAGTAAAGTGCGTTTATCACACCTCCACATATGTGGAGGAAATGGCCATTTTAATCCATCTGGAAATTAAGGTCCTCCCTTTCTTGGCATATCTGGTCAGAAAAAAAAGGTGATCCGAAAAGCAAAACTCTGAGGTACCGAAGAAGCACTTGCTTGACATCCAGTAAATGCAACACTTTATTCTTTTTCTTAGACTTCCTGACTGAGATGGAAGGATAAGACTACTTTGGGTAAAAAGGATAGAACCATGTGCAAGGAGAGCCCTGCTTTCGTGATCCTAAGGAATGGTTCCCTGCAGAAAAGAGCTTGCAACTCAGAAACCTGTCTCAGTAACATAACTGCCACAAGGAACACTGTCTTGATTGTAAGATCCAAAAGGGAAGCTCTCCATAAGGGCTAATAACAGAGCAGGAAAGGACAGGGGGAATGCACTGGAGGACGCAACCGCAAAGCCCTTTTAATGAACTGGGCAACATCTGACTGAGAAGCCAAGGAGTCTCTTCTCCTCTCCGAGCTTGGAAACAAGAAAGGCATGCTACCTGCACTTTCAGAGAACCTAGTGACAGCCCCTTCTAAGGTCCCTCCTGCAAAAAGTTCAGGACTATCGAAATCGGAGTTCACCAGGGCCCTACATCCTTCACCACACACCAGCACTGAAAGGACTTCCAGGCCTTAGCATAGGCTGCCACCATGGACGGCTTCTTATCTCTGAGCAATGTGGTAATGACCATGTCCGAATAACCCTTTCCATGTTAGGGCCACCAGCTCAAGAGCTTTGCTGTAAGCCCAAAGTGTTCCTGATTCATGATAGGAACTGGTCGCTGAGTAAGAAGATCCACTTGGACTAGAAGTCCGAAGCCTCCACCTCTCTGGAAATGAACTAGGTCCGCATACCATAATCTGCAAGGCCAAATCGGGTGCCACTAGGATTACCAAGCCGGGATGGATTGCAATCCTGCAAATAACTCAACTGAGCATGGGCCATGGGGTGAAATATGCACAAAAGTTCGTTCTCTGGCCACAGTTGGACTAACGCGTCCAACCCCTTGCTTCTCAGGTCGGATCTGCGGTGTAAAAATGAGATGTTGGTGTTCATTGCAGAGGCCATCGGATGGAGGCCCCCACCGCAGAACTATAGTGTTGAATGCCTGTGGAGGCAGAGACCATTCCCCTGGGTGAAGAGTCTGCCAAGTGAGAGTTGGTCTGCACATTTTCCACTCCGGCCACATACGCAGACAAGCGATCCTACAAGTGAGCCTCTGTCCACCAGAAGAGAACTTGAGCTTATAGGCACAATGGGGCGCTTCTAGTGCTTCCATGACTGTTGACCTATGCTACAGCATTGTCCGAGAAGACTCTTGACTGCCTTGCCTTCCAGAGATTTCTCTAGTGACTGAAGAGTTAGACGAATAGCTCCAAGTTCAGGCAATTTATGGACTGCTGAGCTGGAGTCCCAACATCCCTGGACTGGGTGTCTTGTTGCATTATAGGGCATCAATGGCAGCGGCGCAGGGGTTCTCCCCTCGACAGGCACCCCGACCAGATAAAGATGCAGACTTGGAGGAGGTTCAGCTGTCATGGACTGGGAGGATGGCAAGTCAGATTCCATGCCACTTTTTATCCCAGTATGAAGTCTCCTTAGCAGAATCTGCTTCCATTCAGGACAGTGGTCAAGAGATGGCAGTGATCTAGATCGGCGGAAGACCCCAGAATCTGCTGAGGGTCCTCAGCGTCTGCTAACAGGGCGCTAACAAGACGCTGAGGACACTCGGCAGTTCAAATAAGCATTCCACATAAGGCTCTCAAAATCGAGGGAGAAGCCTTATACTAGGGGTCTTGCCAACCTCGTCAGGGAACCTTGGTGGTCCTCCTGGGCTCCGTGGCCTCCACGTGACTGCGCTTGGCCAATACAGATTTTGAGGGTCCTGGGAAGGGTTTCTTCCCCTGGGAATGCACCTCCTATATATCCCCAGTCCTGGAGGACTTGGAGGAAGCTAAGCCCATGAATCCCACCCCTTCCCCGTGCGCTCCATCGAAATACAGGACATGGACACTCCTCGGAAAGCCATGCAGTGCAAACCTGGCATGATATAGGGGTAAATAAAAAGACGTGAGAAGTCCATTCCAGTTGATTTTGAGCAAAATTGAGGGGTTTTGAGACAGATGGATACAAAAGAAAACAAAAAAAAAAAAGATTGTTTAAAATACAAGATGGCTGCCGCCAGAAAAATTGCACCAAAAATAGCCTGTGGAAACCTCCCTGAATGAAAAAAAATATTAGAGAAAGGAATTTTAGAGGTGGGGGACCTGGGCTCTGAGGTTAGAAACCCTACAGTTCAACTTTTTACCTCCCCCTCCTCCCCCCACGATTTTCACCATAGGCTTCAATAGACTTATCCATTGTGTCTATCCAGCTGAAATCCTATGCTGAAGCAGGCAGGCACCACAAGGGAGAAGAAATCTGCCTCAGATTTGCTGGATGAACCAGGTGTTCTGGCTGCCAGTTGGACTGAGGTTGAACTGAACCTCAACCCCTGGAAACCTGCGCTACGAAGTGGGGTGGGGGGAGACCATGCAGCCTGCCCACTGTTAGTCCCAGCTAAGCTGGGAAGGAGCCAAACAGCTTTCCTTCAAGCTCCTGCATTAAATCAGGGATACAAGCAGCTAAGCAGGGCCCCTGTGCTCAAAAATATAAAAAGCAAGGGTTGATCTGCTAGCAGAAGACCTCTATCATGTGAGTCTATGTCTTCTTCTAGGGCAGAGGTTCCACCAAGTGGGAACCTCCAGGCATCGAGCCTTCAAAGAACACCATGAAAAAAATACCTGAAAATAATAAAACCGCAGAGCAGTTCAAACACACTTCTGAGCCACTTGCTTGCAGAAAACAAATTGAGGGGGCAGAAGCATCTCCCTGGGAAGGGGGTGGAGTTTTCTGAAAGCAACTTACTAGTTCCAGATACAAGACCCTAGCGTTCACATTGCACCAGAAAGCTTTTATGGTTTATTTTGTAAAGGACTGACTAGTATGAGTTGACTACGATTGGGTTCTTGACCAGTTTTTCACCAGGTAAATCAAAGCAGCTTGCCTCAGTTGGAAAAGCTAAAGGTTTTCTTTTACAGTCACCAAGAGGTCTTTACCTTAGAACATGCAACTTTTCCATTCTGACACTGGCAGACATTGCAATCATCATCCCACTTAGCTCCATCTGGCATTACATGGCCATTAGTGATGCAAGGTCTTCCTGTAACTAAAAAGCACAATAAGTGTTAGTTTCTCCCATTTCCTCCTAAGTTAAAGCAAAGATCCTATCTCCTCGTTCTATAGCTATTATGTTGCTTGCAATACCTTCCTGGCATCGTGGACCAATGCGGCCTGGTGGGCAAATACAACGATAGCCGTTAATTTCATCTACGCATGTAGCTCCAAAAGCACAGGGGGAAGACTGGCATTCATTGATATCTGTGGAGAGAAATCTATTTAGAACAGAGTTCCATGAACCTCCCCCGCAAGTACCAGTCACAGAATTGCTAGGTAAATCCACTGAAGCTACTGCTTCAACAAAGAGCTTAAATGCACATTTGCGCCAATTTTAATTTGCATAATATAGGTTGGGCAAAACTCATAACAGCTAGAAAACTGGTCTTCCAACTTTTAACAAGCAAAAATTCCAGTTTACACGGTCAACCTCTTGCCTCCAGTTTGCTAATTACAGGCACCTCAGGGTCTCTGGGTGGATTATTAATAGACATCTAACTTTAGGTGACATTCTTTCACTTGAACAAAGAGAATACTGTGCTGCCCATGGTATGCACACTCTGGACAATCACACTTAAAAGGCAATAAGGGAATGTCTGAACTCCGACACCATCTTGCTGTTACTAGACAACACAACCAAGCACCATTACAAACACACATTTTACAAAAGGATAGGGCAATTTGTAAGTTATACTTTAAGAGTCTGGGGGGAGGTCAGAGGGTAGTTTTCAGAGCTCAGTGGAAAATGCCCTCTCCCCCACAACTGGAGGAAGTACATGCATACTCTGTTCACAGGATATGTATTTTCATCTGCCCATATAAAAAGGGTGGCAAGGCTCCACTCAGCCGGTAGGTCCATCCTATCTGTGCCTTTCTCCTCCACTGCCAACTCCAGACTCCATCCCTTCTGGTCTTGCTGCACTGTATGCCTGGAACTAACTACCCAAATCCCTACGGAGGCCTCAAGAGTCTGGCAAGGTTCAAGTCCAAGTTAAAAGCCCACCTCTTCGAGACTGCTTTCAACTCCTAACTCCTCTCACCTTCTCTCCTCTCTCCTTCTACATCCCCAACCCTATGTGTCATGTCTGTCCAAGTTGGACTGTAAGCTCTTCCGAGAAAGGACAGTCTATTAAGTGTCAAAATGTAGAGCGCTGCATATGCCTTTCAGCACTATAGAAGTGATAAATAGTAGTACCGTATTTCCCCATATATATAGACCCCCCTCCCCGGTACCTTTTAAAATAATGCAGCTCCCTCGCTAGCCTCCTGCCGTATCGCGGCCGCGGTGCAGGGTAGGAGCGATCTTTTAAGCGCCTAGCTGCCATTGTGCTGCTTCCTCAATAACTGCGTCAGTTCTCGCAGGACTCGCGAGAACCGACGCAGGCATTGAGGAAGCAGTGCGGTGGTGGCTGGATGCTTAAAAGATTGCTCCCGTCCTGCACCGTGGCTGTGACACTGCAGGAGGCAGCTGGCAGAGGTACGATATTTACCGGGGGGTGGGGGGAGAGGGATGTATGAGCCACCCCCATGTGATTTAAAACTCTTAGATAAGCCGCGGCTTGTAACATGGGTCAGCTTATGTAAGAGTTTTAAAACATGTATAGGCATTTTTTACGGCCTATACACTGGGCTGGCCTTTATGCAGGGAAATACGGTAGTAAGGAAAGGTATGTTCAGGGCTCTCACTGAAGTTCGTGCTTATATTTACCAAATTTCTATCTATGGTTAAAAGGCAGCCCCATTCTATGGCCAGTCTCATGTTCAATGGGAAACTCCATGCAGTGTTTCCCTCTGAAAATAGGCCTGCCTGCCGGGAGACAGCAAATGGGAATAACAGGAAATACCAAGCCTTGCAAAATATCCCCAAAGCATTGCACTGTTCTAGTACAGTTATCTACTGGCAATCACATATGCAAATGTTACAATACACAAGTCCTGCATCAACATCTGTACCCACTACAGCTATTACACTTTTAAAAAGTGGTTCTTCCTCTCTTGGGATCAAGGTGAATAGGGAAACTTGCCTAACGGCACATCTTTATAAAAATGTGTGCACTGTGCAAAATGCTTAGTAGCTGGGCTCAGCTGCTGCTTGGCAATGTCGTCTCAAGCACTTACTTAGATAACCTTGATAGGTGGTATATAAAAACCTAATAAACTTGAAACTTACTTATCCTGCAGTCGGGCCCAGCAAAGCCTGCAGCACATTCACATCGATACCAGTTGTCCCCATCCACACAAGTTCCACTATTGTAACTAAAGAAAAGAGACAAAAAACATTGACAGTGTAAGACCACCTTGTATGTGGCTGTCATTTCATTCCTGAGTGACCTACAATTCAATGTAACAAATGTACAAGTCACACATAGAGATATACAAACTATGAAGAGCATGGCTCATGGAAATCTTTCTAACTTCTCTGCAGGTGCCATGTGCTACAGTGCGACAAATGGAATCTGTGGCCGAAAATTCACTTAGTTTCAATTGAAGCTGAATTGGCAGCTAAGGCCCAGTCTAGGCCAGCCTCTGCTCCCTTTTCTCCCTCTTGCCCCTACCCTAGGACTACTATCCATGCCCTGGTAGTTTAGTGGGTAGTCAGGGCAAAAGCGATCCCCATTCGCTCCTGCCAATGTCCTCTTTACTACCAAAATAGCTGCTTCTAGTACAGTGGTCTCAAACTTGTGGCCCGCCAGGTACTATTTTGAGGCCCTTGGTACGTTTATCATAATCACAAAAGTAAAATGAAACCGTTTCTTGATCATATATCTTTTTAGCTATAACTGACAATATTATTATTAAGACTTAGCCAAAAGGAAAGATTTATAAACTATAAAGAGTTGTACCTCATGCAAAATTGTCATTTCTTTAATAAGACATTAACTATTTTTTTCTGAGGCCCTCCAAGTACCTACAAATCCCAAATGTGGCCCTGCAAAGGGTTTGAGTTTGAGACCACTGTTCTAGTAGTCACAGCAACCAATTTCAGACTGGAGCTTGCATGGGCAAGAGTGACTGGTAATTGTTCCTGCCCCAACTACCCACTAGACCATGGGTAGGTAATTCCAGTCCTCAAGAGCCACAGGCGGGTCAGGTTTTCAGTATATCCATAATAAATATGAATGAGATAGATTTGCATCTCAAGGAGGCAGTGCATGCAAATCCATCTCATACATACTCATTGTGAATATCCTGAAAACCTGACCTGTCTGTGGCTCTCGAGGACCGGAATTGCCTAACCCTGCTGCACTAGACCATCAGGGGATGGTAGTGGAGGAGGAGCAAGGAAACCCAGCATAAAATGTTTTCAGCTGAAATGCAGCCGCCAAAACTAAAACAAAATGTTGAATATGAATTTCAGGCTGGTTTTGGAGTCAAAAGCAAAACTTAGTAGACCTCCAGTGTGGGTGCTCACATACCTGCATGTGTTTTATCTGTACTTTGTAGATCTGGTATTTCTCCTTTTTTCCCCTATGTTTTACCTGTTTTGTATATGGTCTTGCATGTACTGTATGTGCATGGTTGTGATGGTATTTGTTTGTACACGAGTGTACAGTACTCCCCCGATATTCACGGGGGTTCCGTTCCAGGATCCCCCCTGTCGAAAAAACACAAATACGGTTTTTAGGCAGGGGAGACAGGAGAGGGCAGCCGGAGCACTGGCGAGTGAAGGAAATCATTTGCTGTATGCTCTGACTGCCTCTTCCTGTATTAAAGTCAGGCCTCACCAATCAGGAGCAGCTCCTGCTTTGACATGCAGCTCCTGATTGGTGAGGCCCGACTTTAGTACAGGAAGAGGCAGTCAGAGTATACCGCGAGTGATTTCCTTCACTCGCCGGTGTTCCAGCTGCCCTCTCCTGCCTCCCCTTCGCGGTTGGAAAATGCCAGGACCGCGGACCGTGAATTCATAAGGGAGCACTGTATATGGGAATTTCTCTGTTTTGGCTTTCTGCAAGTCTGAGTGGAGAGTAGATAAGAAGGAAAGTTTTGAAATGTGCAGTTCCTTAATCTATTAATGTTACAGTGAACCAGTGTTATGCACACTGTGAATGTTAGAATTGCTTTTCCCTTAGAAATGTACTGGGGTATTTGTGATGAGGGCCATCATGCATCTTCCCCTCCTCCCCCACACGCAGTGACAGAAAAGATCATATCTCTGAGTATAGATGGAGAAAAGAAGGGGTCCCAAGACAGAGCTCTGGGGTACCCCAACTGATAGCAGGATAGCAATGGAGGAAGATCCACCATTGCATACACTGAAGGTGTGATGTGAGAAAATTAGAACCAAGAAAGAACAGAGTCCTGAAATCCAAGTGAGAAGAGTGTATGAAGGAGAAGGCTATCAAAAGGAAGTCAAAAGAAGATAGGTTGAATATAGAAGAGGCCTTTAGATCTGGCCGGAACAGGTTGTTGGAGCAAGGGCAGTCTCCATAGAGTACGGGGGTGGGTGAAAGCCTGATTGGAATGGGTCAAGAATAGTTAGGGCTGACAAAGTCAAGGCAATAGCAGTAAAAAGCACATTCAAGTAGATTGGATAAGAAGGGGAGGAGGGAGATAGGGTGATAACTGGAAGGGCAGGTAGGGTCCATTGACTTTTTTTTTTTTTTAAGGAGAAGTGTTAATTACAGGATGTTTTAAGGCATCAGGGACAGTTGTAGTGGAAAGTGATAGAATGAAGATGTGACAGATGGAAGGGATGACAGTAGGAGAGAGTGCTGAGTAGATGGTGGGAATCAGATCAGAGGAGCAGTTAGTCACGCTGGAGACGGGCAAGAAAGACTCATTTACACGGGGGGAGGATTAGAGAACTGTAGGCCGAGGTTTTAAAACTCTGTAAACATTATTTGGTTTTATATCCCGTCCTCCCACATGTCCAAACATTAGCTGTTCTTCTGACTGTCAATATAAAATTCTGGTTAAACAAAAAATCCAGACAGTTGTGCTGAGGACATAGGAGGTTAGAACTGCCATTTCACAAGGCCCACTTGAAAACAGATATTTGGCAGCACCCACAGCAACCAGTAAGAAAATTGACCAATTCAGTTAGTAGTTGTTACAGCAGTATTAGAGATAGGGAATAATTTGTAATCTGTGTGTCATGTGTATATGTTTTACATATCTTGTGCCTATGGAGATGGTAGTGGGGCAGTTGTGGGTGTGCCGGGGTAGTTGCAGGAGGTAGTGTTTTGGGAAAGGTAGAGAGCAAAGAGCAGGGGTGAAGCTATTTGAAAGGACTTACTACAGCAAAAACAGCCATTAGGAAGTTCCTATGCTGCAGAAGCTGAATCCTCCTCCCATACAAACTGGGGGGAAGGGGAAAGAGGGCTTATTTCTCTTTAACCTCTGCGTTTGATCTTGTCTATTTTTGAATTCAATGTGCCTTTACCATCCCATTCTGTTATGTTGCCCCTTTTGTATAAAATTCTTTACCCCTCTGTTTAAGTTGAAAAGAAAAACTGGACAATTTGATTTTAAATGCTGCCACTGCCCTTTGCCAAGCTAGTGAAGCTGATTTACAGGTGGTTACAAATACATGCGTACAAGTCAGATCTTAAAATATCTGAAGCCAACTTGTTTCCCCCAAAGTGCGTCAGATATCACTGTACTGTGGGGGAAAGAGTCAGAATGAAAAGTCAAAAAAGCTCTCCAGGATCTGAATGAGGTCTTTCCCTACATAAGCTCTTAAACTCAACAAGGTATACAAAGACAATATGCCAAAGAAACGGTCCCTGAAAAAAAAAAAATAGGAAAGCTGGAACTTACCATGGATGAGGACTGCAGTCATTTGTATCTGATGAGAGACGTGGAGAAAAAAAAAAAAATTAAAACCAATCTCCAAAAACACAGCAATTCCATCACAACCTACTACAGAAAGCAGAGGTCCAAATGTCAGAAAGGTATCAGCCAAAAGAACAAACTAATGCAGTGCATGCACATCTCTCCCTCATATTTGTTGCGCATATCCTGAAGACCTGACTGGTTGGGCTGGTCTCAAGGACCAGGTCTGGGAGCCACTGCACATGGCAGACACATAATTTAATTTTAAACAATCTTTGGTTAGGAGGTGCTGTATGTACTGCCCTACCACAAAGTTGGCAGCTGGATTGCCTATACGAGGGGAACATTCACTCTCAAGGTGTGTTGCTTGTTCCTATTTGACAAGATACTCAATACATAAACTGTCTACACTAGGTTCATCAAGGCCAGTGTGAACTGCTTCCAAATAAAAGGGAAATGGTTCCTGTCTTTCGAAGCAGGTAACACTGCCCTCGAGCAGTCCAGTGTAGGCAGTCTTTAAGCACAGACTTTACTTGATGACAGTGTGTCACCATCCCCACGGATAACTCAGTCCTACACCAGCATTCTTCAATGCAAGGCTTAAGGATCAGTGGTTGTGCCCATTCATACTCCAATTCTTCCCTCTCTCCTTAAAGAATGACATGCAGATGGTTTCCAGCAATTATCCACAGGGACGGTAACAAATTCTGTCACCGTGTCATTCTCTAGCGAGAACCCCACCTCAAGGTGCGTCACTTGTTCCTATTAAAGTTTAAATGTGCTCCTGATGCAGGCACTCCAGTTGCCGAAAAATAATGGGTAAGGACTGAAATACTTTTGCGTTAGCACACACGTCATTACCAAAGATTGCTTTTTAAAATAAATTATTTGTCTGCCACTAGTTGAATCTTGCTGCTACTTTTCTGACATTTGGACTTTTGCTATAACCCATTTGTGCCTCTTTGTATTTTCTAGTACACATACAGGCCACCACATCCAAAAGAAGCTGGCATGAGCAGCCCCACCTGCCAAGAGGATCAGCGTTGCCAGGCTCACTAGCCATATACAAGACAGCAACTACGCAGCATTCAAGGAGCAGATATGTGCCTTCCATCCTGTACAACAAGGAAAGCAGGCAAGGTTTGGGCTGGATAAGGGGAAGGGGTGAGGGAGGGAAAACTGCAACATCATCTCAATCTTTTTTGATGGACTTCACTAGTTAAGGAATAAAAGCTTTTGATTTAAGCTTAAGCTACAAATTAGTGTGTATAAGTTTTGCAAAAAAAAAAAAAATCCTAAAACACAACACATGACCGAAAGAGCCCAATGCAGGAAGAGATGCTTGTAAAAGCTCTCAACGGGAAGAAGAGTGAGTGAAAGCAGATGGGTAGCTGGTAGAACAGAAATGGAAGGGAACATCGTGACTACATCTGTATCCACTTCTCATGTGCAACTTTCTCATGCCCAGGTCAGGACTGTTGTATAATGTCATTGCAACAAGAGCTTCAGGTGATGTTAAAAGCTTACATCAAATGCTTTCCCCCCTTCTGCTTTCAATTTAAAATCTCAGAGGGTGGCAGGATGAGTCTATTAATTCTCTCATCAGGCAACACTTTTGAAAGTTTAGGGGAAAGATACTTACTCTGAGTACAAGTAGGGCCTTCCCAGCCTTCTTTGCAGACACAAGTAAAAGAATCACCGCTGACTACGCAGGTACCACCATTATGACAAGGGTTTGGCAAGCAGCTACTGTTTCGAGCTGTAATAAAGGTTAGAATATATTAAGCTGGAAATATAGGAGGAGAACAGGAGTTAAATACTATTTATAAAACATTTATACTATTATGAAAAATATCCATTCAAAATGGTTTTACAACAAGCAAAACATACTAGAAATGGTAAATACAAGTAACAAGTAAGAAAATATCATATCAAGCCCCTTTCACAGAAGTTTTTAAACCCATCCTATAAAGATAAGATGATGGGTTTTCAGTTCTTGGGAAAGCTGATTCCACCTATTTTGGCCAATACCCTTTCCATTTTATGTCCTCTCCACTGGGCAGTTAAAAAACAAGGTTCAAGATTCACAAAGTAAGGTCCTCCTCGGTATACAAGATACCAGTAAGTCTGAGATATTGGTTTTGAAGTATTATTAGTCAAATTTAAATCTGACAAATGCCTACAATGAATGTTCTCCCATCCAATCAATCAACCTAAAAAGCAGCTGCACAGCCAATTTTTTTTTTTTAATTATTTGCAATTTGTTTCAGAATTCAGCTAAACTGACACCATAAACATTACAATACTCACACAGACATACAGACTATATAACTAGCAGAATGGTTATAGTATCTAAACTAGGTTGAATGGATCGTATTAATTTTAAAATTTACATATAGCATCCTGGTTACATAAAAGTGGAATGGCGGAATAGAAACCACTAATGTAACGCAATGTAACCCAAATAATGCCAAAATATAGGAGTTACCTATATTGCATGTAGCTCCTTCCCATCCTCCAGGACACATACATTTGAAAGTGTCACCCTCGTCATAGCATGTTCCACCGTTGTTACACGTTGCTTCATCACACTGGCTATCGCCTAAGAATAACCAATCCTATCAATTAGATCAATAGCTCCTCTTAAAAAGCACAGCAAGATTCAACAGTTTAGAACCTGTAAGCAGGACATTTTGGGGGAATGTGCGTCAACTTACGAGAATTGCAGGTTTTTCCTTTCCACCCATTCTTGCACTCACAGTAGAAATCGTTGACCAAGTCCCGACACGTGCCTCCATTGTGGCAAGGACCTTTACCACAGTCATTAATATCTGGAATTAGAAAGCAAGAACAAGTTGTCACTAAGCACCAACCTTTATCCTATGTTAACTACAAAAATCTTAATACAGCAAATAAAAGGCCATTATACTGAAAGTGCCATAAAAAATTTTTTTTAAAGTTTTGCTTTGACCAATGGACAAGTGTTCTTGAGTTTCAGCTTTCTGCAAAAAGTTGTATATCTTGATGAAATCTCTTTAGGCATTGTGGGGACAATTTTGAAATGGGGTGAATGAGTGTTCACCAGGAGAAAAATCCTTTTGGAAGTTTCCCATCTCTACTGCTGCAAACAGAAAAGAGGCAGTACCAGGGATGGGCCTCAAAACATGTGCAAGTTTTTTTAACTTTGAGAAATTTTAGTACTTTACCCCTCCACCCCTTGCAATGCAAAAGCCCCCTATGACTCCAAGGACCAGATTCTATAAACGGTGCTGAGTGGCACAGTTGTCAATCAAAAAACAACGCAGTTTATAGAATCACACCTAGCAGTGGCCTAAGCAGACTTAGGGGTCATTAAGCATCCTAGCCACAGGTGCCACTCCATTAGGCCAGCTTTCCACTCACCTAATTTGGCAGTGCCTATGTCGGACACCTAATGACATTTAAGTCAACCACACCTATCCTCTGCCCATAACCACGCCTACCTTTTTAACACAGGCATCCCTGGGCGTCGGAGGCCTCCTAAAAAGTTTGGCGCCAAACTCTTAAATTGCTTAATTTTTAGGGGTATTTTTTTTTTTTTTGATTGGCTAAAACCAATGGTCAATTACCACACCAATTAAAAAATTAAGTTTGGCGCAGATCCCCAAACTTAGGCATCGCTAGGCGGCTGCAATTAGGGCAACCAGCGGCATCTTAAATAGGATACTGCTTATAGAATCTGGCCCTAAGTAAATACAGCAAGGGTTTTTAAAAGCAGAGTCCTACAGACCTAGCAGAAAGAAAGCCCTCTTGTGCTCTGCTTGTCTCCTGCAGGTGCAGGTTACTCACTTATTTCACAGTAAATTCCTTCCCATCCATCGCTGCAGATACATTTGTAAGAATTAACGCCATCAATGCAAGTGCCACCGTTTCTACATGGGTTGCTTTCGCAATCATTAATATCTGCAAGAGGGGGGAAAAAAACAAGGAAGATTGCAGTCTACTATAGTACTGAATCAATTTGCCAAAAATGCTGCAATCAAGGAGACTGGTGCCGAGCCTGAAAAAGGAAACAGGCTTATGAATCCTGATTGCCAGCAAATCTGCAGAACTCAAGTGTGTGGGACTGCCAAGACTAAAATCACATACAAGATCTTTCTTGGCTACAAGGTGCTATGTAAATCTCAAACTGCCAAAAAAATAACACAAGTATGAACAACAGTGTTATTCTAAGCATACAAAACTTTAAAAGGGTTGCAGAAATCTGCAACCTCCATTCCTCAACTTGGAAATACTAATCAAAGCATTCTAATGGATTTGTATGGGACTAAGACAACCAAACAAAAAGGTATTTAAACTGCATCTCTGCATTACAGTTCAGTCCTAGTTACAGGTCTGAGATGCAAATTTACAAGTTTTAGAAAAACACACAGCAAGCCATAAACACTGATGGTACATTTACTAATAGTGACTGAGAAAAGTCCTTGGCATTTGAGAGGCAACATAAAATCCCTTAGCACATTGGAGGGCTGGGCTCTTTAACGGCTATCAAAGAAAATTGTCTGGTACATTAAAAGGCAAATCTATTCTCTTACTTTCATGACAGTAGGTGCCAGTGAAGCCTTTGTTGCATTCACAGGTGAACTTGCCCCCTGACTGGCTCTTGCACTTTCCGTGGGGACCACAAACGTTGGAAGAAATATAGCGAACCCCTTCTGGTGTGCTGTTTGAAGCCACTGCAACGGTACAGCTGTCAATGACTGGAGACAAGAGACAAATGCATCACTTTCCACAACTGGGAACCAATGAAAAATGTACCGATCTCCACAGGCACTAGATTTAGGGCAACCAACAAATTAAAAACGTCTTTTATAGTTTTTGCATTATAGCGCTTGCACATGGCCACAATAAACTGCGTATTTTTTATCCTCAAAAGGAAAAAATACCTTATTGTGTGGATAGAAATAGTGGATTGACATGTCACTATTTGCACTGACATGGGAAGTGTTAATGGCATATCCCATGTTATTAAAACTAACACAAGCAGAAAAATACACACTTTCTGAATGAGTGTGCATGCTCTTCCTAACCACGTGCCATCACAAATGCATGAACCACTGCGCACGGTTGGGGGGGGAGGGGAGGGAAGAAGAAGAGGGTGCACTATACAATTTTCACCTTGTCTTTTTATCACAAGGCCAAACAAAACAGTCAAACTGGATATTTCTGGAAACATGGCCATGCTATCCACCTCTTGAGCCAAATATCCTATTGCATCTAAGTGGAGTTTTTGGAAGGGCAGCGATAGACTAGGATGCTCCCTATCCCAACCAGTTTAATGATGTATGTTAACCCTTTCAGGACCAAGGGACATATTTGTCCCATAACTTTAAAATCCTGTAAATTTTGATTGGGATAGTCTACAGTTCTAAATTTGATATGTACAGATTCCATATGATACTGCCTTTATGTAAACAAACTGGTTCCGACATTCATTCATTAGCGTCGTTGCTAGATTGACGAGAAGATTCACTTGCCACACTGTCCATAAGCCAGAAGTGTGATTTTTTTAAATAAAAATAATGATATTTCACAAAAAAAATCAATTTTTTGGCATCTGCAAGCCCTTTTTACCATAAAAATGTCGTCAAAACCACAAAAATTGGCCTACGATCCTTATGGTCCTGAAAGGGTTAAAGATATCCAATTTGCCCATAGTTATACTATTGGGGGGGGGGGGGTGGATGGGGGAACAAACAGAGGATGAGTATAGCCTGAAGAGCCATGCGAGTCCAGGTTCTTCAGAGCTTAACATAATGTGATATTTCTTTTAAAGATTGGGATGGAGAAGCGGAAGATGTGGGACTGGATGGGTTGGGATTGAAGATTGTAAAATATTTTGAACTACTGTCTTTCACCGATTCATGTACTGTAGTTTCCTCTTATTTGTTAAATAAAAATTGTTTTTTTAAATTTATTTTTATGCACTTTTCAAATTTCAATCAAGCGAAATGCATACAACTTTAATAGATCAATATAACATAATGAAATCATAAAATCAGGAAAAAACAATTATTGGATATTTAGTCCACAATATTAGAGGAGATCAACAGGAAATAATTCAAATAAAATAATACAAAATACTAAGAAGCGGCATAACTCTGTGTTACCTACTGCTGGTATAGCAAGCTAAATATTATTGGCCACAATTGCTCTTCCTTCTCTCAATTCAATAAATTCCAATAATTGTTTGGGTTCAAAAAATAAGTAACTCTTATTTGATAAGTAATAAAACATTTTACAGGAAATTTTAGCTGAAATATTCCACCCAAAGCCAGGACTCTTGGCCTTCCTTCGCTTCTGGGACTTTTGAGCCTTATCAGGAAATAAACAAATTTTGGCCCCCAAAAAACTGGTCATTCAAATGATGGAAATAGAGACGCATAACATAATCATGGTCATTTTCCAAAGCTAAAGTAACTAGTAGAGTTCTTCTCTCAGTTACTACCTCCTGTGAACTCTCTAGGAAGGTTTCAATAAAAATTGTTTAAACGTACGTCTAAGAGGAAAAATATCTAAGTGCTTTGGGTTACTGAGTAATTGAAGAACATGTATCTAATAGAAAGGGGAAAAACTGATTAAAGGATAAGCCACTCATCATGAGAGGGGAATTTTGAGCTAACATAATAGGGGCAATTGGGGAGGGGGGGTTAGGTTATTGTAGAAGGGGAACGCTTGCTAACAGATACTATAAACCTTTTCCGTTGAAGGAAGTATAGATGGCATTAGAGAATGACACGATGGCAGTTACCTGCAGGTAGCCACGGGTAACCTGCTGAAACAGTGGGGGGGAAAAAAGTGCTCACTGCGGGCACGGGGACAAGGCCATCCACCGCCCCATGGAGCGGTGAATGGCCTTGTCCCCGCAGTTAAGGAAGAGAAGGGGCGCGGTCACTGATCGTGCGCGCCCCCTCCCTATCTACGGCCAAATCTATCTCCATCCCTCCCCCTTACGTTCGCTGCGCTTTAGAAAAGAAACTAAAGCCGGCGAAGCCTGCCTGTGCCACCCTGCAGTCGCATGTGTGGGCAGAAGCTTCTCCTCCGACACAACTTCCGGTGACCGCGCGCCTTCCCTCCCTTAAGTTTCTTTATGCCGCGAAGGTAAGGGGAAGGGAAGGAGATTCTCAGGTCGCTGAAGGGCGATGAGGTGGCGAGAGGGAAGGGTGGATGCTGCGGTGAAGAGACTTCAACTTGTGTTAAACAACAACATATCAACTTTTGTTATTTTGTTTTTACCGAAGCTCAAATAGCTTTCAGGAAAAAAAAAATAAAAAAAATTACAAAACCTTTTTAACACAAAGTTTAAATTCTTTGAAAATGAATTACATGATGACCTTTCTGAACACATCTGGATTACATTTAGTCTGTAGAAAAGTGCTCCTTACAAAAGGCCTTCGCCACTGTTCTGCATGGTTATTGATCTGACTTTTGGTCCATAGAAACATAGAAGATGATGGCAGAAAAGGGCCACAGCCCATCAAGTCTGCCCACTCCAACAACCCTACCCCCTTGAATTTACCCCCCTAGAGATACCACATGTGTATTCCATTTACATTTTTTACCCCCCTAGAGATCCCACATGTGTATCCCATTTCCTTTTAAAATCCGGCACGCTGCTGGCCTGAATCACCTGAAGTGGAAGTTCATTCCAACGATCGACCACCCTTTCGGTGAAAAAGAACTTCCTGGTGTCGCCATGGTGTTGCCGGAAGAATAAATGCAACTTTTTGAGCACGGAAGGGGTGGTGCTTTATGGGGGGGAGGGGAAGACTACCTCTGTAAGCACATATTGCATGTTAAAATTTGGAGGTAGTGGTTTTTACCTGGCAGCGAGACCATGTTTCTTGCTAAACCCTGAAGCCTTACCTTCACATGGAGTGGTGCGACAATGGTCTTTCAGATGGGAACAGTTCTTCCCTTCGTAGTCTTCAGGGCAGTTGCAGAAGTAATCCATGGCAAGATTAAAGCACTGTGCTCCGTTCTGGCAAGGGTTGGGTTCACAATAATCTATGTCCAGCTGTGAAGAGTGGAGGGGTAAGGGGGGGGGAAAGAGGGGAACCACACCAAATGAAACAAAGTTTTTATTATTGATCTCATTACGCCAAGCTGCACGAGTTGAGAAATTGAACTTTTACCAAGCTATTGCTCTTAACTGTACACAAAAGATGACGTGCAGCATATAAGTATCTATCAGGAAAAGTGACTGCAAGGGAACAGGGCACACATTTGCAATCAGTAAAGCTAAAGATGGCTATAAACTCCTGACAAGGATCTGGGAGAGCAGGACTTAGCATATGCCTCACTGGTTGCAAGGTATTCATGTACAAATCATTACAGAGAAGAGAAAAACAAATCTTTAGCTGGTAGAAGCCCAGTTATCTAGGGTCTGCCTTTCACCAGTGCTCACCTGACAGAGGTTTCCTGAGAAACCAGCAGGACATAGACATTGGAATCCATTGACTTCATTCTGGCAGTGACCTCCATTCAAGCAAGGGCTGCTTGCGCATTCATTGATGTCTTTCTCACAGTGATCTCCTGCATAGCCGGATGCACAGATACAGCGATAACCATTAACCAAGTCCTAGGGGAAAAGAAGTTTAGAGACAAATTATACACCCCTTTCATCAAAAGCTGTTTAACTACCAATACAATTCAATGGTCCTCCTTTGCTTACTCATTATTAAAAACACTTCTGAACATAGTACACAAGGCAATCAAATATTAAAAACAGAAAACTGTCCAAAACAAAAACAGGCTTTAATGCATGCAAGCTGCTTTCTGTGTCAAAACTTTAAAGCAGTTCAAGCCTGCGGATACCAAGGAACAGCTCAGTTCCCTACACAAGGGCATCAAAACAAGCATTAGTCTGAGGGTAGGTTAAGGAGTCCCTCAGCTTCTTCGTTGACTAGTTTCTTATATTTTAAAGTCTGGCCTTTAACTGGGGACCCCAAAGCATCATCATATATTTCAAATTTCTGCACATCTTCCCCCACCCCATCCCCTTTATTATAGGGATGTGCAACACCACAAAATCCATCCAAAAAGGACAAGTGTTTTCTTGTTTGTATTTATTCTGAATTTACTATACAAATTAAAGTCCAAGTGAGGTTCTTTGGCCAAACTGAAAAATTCCTTCCACACTTGTTGTTGGACTGCACTGAGAGGTAGAAGATTCTGCCACCCATAACACACCAGACTGTCTAAACCTAACACCAAAAGTCATATATAAAAATATAAAGTACACATGAAAGCGAAACACAGAAGATCATTTGATCTTTTCATCACAACACATACCCTGCAAGTTCCTCCATTCTGACACTGGTCGATACAGTCATTGAGATCTGTACCAAAAGACAAAAGTTTGGAATTGAGCAGCCTTGATTATGAAGAGGTTATACACATTTCAAACATAATCCAAGGAACTGAAATGCCCCATAACTCTGGCTAGATAAAGCTTTTGTCAAGTTTCCTGCATGCTTTCCTTTAGATAAGGTTATTGAAATGGGTGGGAGCAGTAGGCAATTCTTCTAGCACAGGCCGCAAAACTTCACATCATTGTTCTAGTTATGTTATCAGAATATGGTCGAGCTATGGGTTAATGAGTGTGATAAAAATTGTATATTTTCATTCCAGACAGACTACTCCCTTTCTGAAAACATCGGCTGAGATTTCTCCTTTCTTAACCTAACCTGGAGCCCAACTGAAATCCCATGTTCAGCCTTGATATCAGAGAGAAAGACACATGTGCTTACTTTTATCACAGTTCTGGCCAGCCCAGCCGGGCATGCAGTCGCAATAGTAGCTGCCAATCAGGTTTCTGCAGGAGTTGGCATTTACACAGGGTTTACCTTCACATTCGTTAGCATCTAAAATTGAAAAATTCAGAATATTTTACGCAGACATCTACTGTAATAATCAGATCTGATCTGTATCCTTTTTATGTCTTTTAATACTATTTCAAGCACTGTTTTAGCTCTTCTGGTGTCTCAAACAAAGTGATATACTTCCCAGTCTCATTTTCCACTGCTTCTACACATTGGCTATACAGTAAAACCTTGGATTGCAAGTAACTTGGTTGGCAAGTGTTATGCAATACATACATCACAACTGAGCCAATGGTTCTTCTGTCTGACCCTGCGAGAGTGTAGTGACTATTCTAAATGAGCGAGGTCTTGCAATACAAGTATGTACAGTATTTTGTATTAGTTTTTGGGTTGTGGAAAGAAGCATCTGAGTTTCCATTATTTCTTATAGGGAAATCTGCTTTGATGTATGAGTGTACAAGCAAGTTTTTGGTGTATTTTGTATTAAAGTTTTTGCGTTGTGGAACGAATCGTCTGAGTTTCCATCGTTTCCTATGGGGAAATTTGCTTTGATATATGAGTGCTTTGGATTACAAGCATGCTTCTGGAACGAATTATGCTCGCAAACCAAGGTTTTACTGTACCTTTCTTTGTGCTTAAAAGGGTTACCTGCCTAAGTACTATCTACCCACTTATTAAAACCTCAGAACACATGAAAATGTCCAAGTCAATCGAGCATTTCAAGTACACTGCTGCACCGGTGGTCAGCCAGATTAGTTGGTAGCATGAAGAATGTGGACAGCTCATTCCTCATGAGATCATCCACATTCTGAGACCCAGCTGTAAACCTCTATGCCTGGAGGAGTTGACAAGGCTGAAAAGATACAGCAGCTTTCCCACAGAGCCAAATCGCCTGTGAAACCGCTCTTGCATATATTCAGTTTAAGATGTAGGTTGACTTGATTTTACTGTACAGTCCCGCAATTTTAAAAGTTTAAATTGTTCAGCTGATAAGACTAGGAATAAGGATACTATGGGGCTCATTAAAAAAATAAAAATGTAGATGTCCAAAAAACAGCACTTGGGACATTTTAATTGCCAAAACGTCCTAATGCTGATTTTCAAAAATAAGTTTCTAGACTTCCTGCAGGGCATTCACTCTCTAGGATGTCTTAAGTGTTAAGGAGGCATGTACGAGGCGTGTTTTGAGTGGGATTTGGGCGGACTTAGCACTTGAATGTCTTGCAGGGATAAATCAAACCTTTTTTCAAGACATCAAGAGTTAGACCTGTTTTCAAAGCGTCTGGGTGCCAAAAAAGGACCCAAACTGACCAGCTGACCACTAGAGGGATGAACTCCCCCCCCAACTTCCCAAAGATGCAAATGAAACAGTACATAAAAGCCTCAAACATCCTAATAGAACTGCAAGCAGTTGCCTGGAGTAGCCTGGTGGGCAGTGTAGTGAACTATAGAGAGGGATTTCAGGCCCATATCCCAAGCTACCCATTATATTTATGGTGAAAAGCGTGAGCACACCAAAATCTACTGTACTGCCATGAGGTTAACACCTGCAGCCATAAGGGCTATTGGGGTGGTAGACAGGTGGGTATATTAGGTTTGGGGGGATTTTGGAGGGCCCACCATACACTAAAAGGGGGTTCTGGTGAAATATGTACCTGGCACCCTTTATGTGAAGCTCACAGTTGTGCTCCCAAAAGGTGCCTCACTGCCCCGTTAGCATGTCTATGTGGCCTGTCTATTAAGATGCTGATCCCTCCCACATCCAAATGGGCTTGATTTGGATGTTGGTAACACGGATGATTTTGTATTTGAAAATGGCCTCCCCCCAAAAAAAAGTTAGATGTCCAAATAGATCATTTTAAATTTTTTTTTTTTTTTTTAAATGGACATCTTAAGTTTCGAAAAGAGACGTTCCCCTGCCCCGAATTTTGGACATCTTGCAGGAAACATCTAAAGTCGGACTTAGAGAGGACCTATCAAAAATGCCCTTCACGGATGTAATTTAGATCAGAAGTTTAAATTGACTGTCAAGACTAAAAAAAAAAAAGCATATGTAGCAGAGCAATACATTACCTAACTGACATGTTTTGCCAGTCCACTGAGTAGGACAAATGCACTTAAATCCATCAACTAAATCTTGACACGTTCCACCATGGCCACAGGGATTTGGAGAACAATCATCAATATCTACATACAAAGAGAAGTCGCTTAACATCTAGATTTTTGTAGCACTTTTGCGTGTGCACTTTCTATTTACAAATCATTTTTGAGCTGGCGCAAATCACAAAATAAGGAGCACTTTTATTAAGTAATGTTAGGCATTAATGTGTGCCTAGCACAGCTTAAAACAGCGTACTGCAGGACGAGCGCCTGTGGTAAATAGGTGCAACAACTGTGTATTATTTTTGCGCTAGCCATGTGCTAAAATATACATTTTTAAGGGAAGGAGGGATGGAAAGTAGATGTTCCTGCACTAAACAGCATTGCTACATTACCGCCCACAAGTGGCATAGTGAGGGGAGGGGCAGACCACCGTGAGTGCTATCTTGGTGGGGGTGCCAGCACCTCTACTCTCCACTCACCCACCTCTTCAAATGATTGCAGGTGGTGAACAGCCATCTTTTAGCTGCTGTTCACACCGGACTCATCTCTGACCTCACTTCTAGGTCACATGACCAGGAAGTGATGTCAGAGGGAGAGCTGAGGCTGACGCAAGCAGGAAGTTAGAAATGCTGCTTGCTACTGCTGATCTGAAGAGATACACTGGGGGGGGAGGGGAGAGATATGGGAAGGTAAGGAATACGGGGGTGTGGTCACAGTGGGAATGAGTGGGGGCGTTTGGCATAGGAATGCCGGGCACCACTGTCCTGATACACCTCCTTCCCGTGCTACGGCGTTAATAACCACTAACTGGTTAGTGCACCAATATTGCGAAAGCCCTTACTGTCTACAAAACGGATGGTGTAAACACACATACTGTATTTTTATTAAATGGCCGCACACTAATGGCAATATCAACAAGTGGTAAAAATAGCCTTAGCACGTGGGAAAGGCCCATAAAAGGGCAAGCTAAGGCCACTTTTACCACAGCTTAGTAAAAGTGCCCTTAAATACAAAAAAAAAAAGGGGGGGGGGAATAAGTGTACACTTACCTATGGTACAGGTTGGACCTGACCAGCCACGGGCACACTGACATTCAAAGCCTAGAGACGTTTCTAAGCAGCTCCCTCCATTGTAACAGGGATCAGAAAGACATGCATGCTCCGCTGCAAGAAAACAAGAACTTAGATGAGGAATGCTAAAAAAAATTTTTTAAACGCCCATTCTTTCCACTTTACACTAAAATTTGACCACCACAAACGGCAATGCATCTTATGCTCAACAGTCCCCAACTTTACACAGCATCTAAACAAAGGAAATCTTTCATAAGCAGATGTGGTACGCTGATCAAGTTAGGTTGCATTAAAACCAAAGTTCGAGAGAGTTACTAAATGTTGCTCAAAGGTTCAGTTTAAGAGTCTCCCCTTGTGTGGGTCAATGCACATGGAGCTACAACTATATATATATTTTTTTTAATTTAATGTACTTTTTTTAAAAAAATTTGGATTTAGCTTAAGTCTTTAAGTAGTAATTCAAGGCACATTAGCAACAGTATCTGAATGTTTTTCCCTATCGTTGAAGGTCTAATTTCCCCAAAATGCTGTGATCAGGCTTCTCCTTTAGAGGCCCAGTCAAGGGATAAAGTTAAATTATACCACTAATAGCTGTTTGGCTTTCAGTATTCCAAAATAAGCAGGACAAAAAGAAAAACATTCAAGTCTTTCCAACCAAACAGCAACATGAAGACCATGTACAATGTGTATTACTGGCAAAAAAAAAATAAAATCCAGCAATTAGCACACGTGTCAACATACTCACGCACCGATTTCACAGTTCTGTCCAGAGTAGCCCTCTGGGCATGAGCACTGATACTTGTCGGGCCCAGTATTGCTACAGGTTCCACCATTCATGCAGGGCTGATGAGTTCCACAGTAGTTAAGATCTGTAAAATTGAGCATCCGTGTCAAATGAAACGCACACGCCTTTTGTTTAAGGCTCAATTCACTGCTTCAAGCATCCAGACATCATTGCAAACTGACCACGCAGGCCTCAAAAAGTTACAGTGCATGCTTCAGACCAACACTGCTCCAGCGCAAGGTTAAAAGCAAAAAAACACAGATCTTCCTGTTACTAAAACATTCCATATTTTAAAAAAAACCCACAAAAAAACAACATACCCTGCTATCCAGAAGATTAGCATACCTTTGTCACAGAGCTGACCACCCCAGTTGGTTTCACAGAGGCACTGCCATGGTTCAATGCAAGTTCCATGGACACATCCAGGGTGTGGAATGCATTTATCACAGTACTGGCCCTGCCAGCCATATTGACACCTTTCAAAGAAAAAAAAAGAAAGAAAGAAAGTTTGCAAAACACACATTACACACAGATACCAAACCAAGAACTGAAAATATGATTTTGAAAATAAAAAATAAAGAGCTGCACTCTGATGATATCCAAGGGGTCCGACTACTTTTTGTAAACAATTACAGAAATTTTGCCAGGGTCTCGAAGCCAGACTTCTTACAAAAGAGTAAGTGTTCTGGGAGACCCAGCATGGTGCCACAGAGCACAATACCGCTCTATTCTCAGACTCGCACAAAGGAGACAGGGAGGTGGGTGTACACTACAAATCAATCTCTACACACTGTCAGAATGAATGAGAAATTGGGAAGGGGGGGATCATTTTAAACAATGGCTCCCATGAAAAACCTCAGTGGATGCAAGAGTTTTAACTCATTTTAACCATTTTGTCTTTTCACAATATGAATAAATATAGTGATAATAAAACAGTGAGAGACTATATTTTGACACCTGCAGTTAAAAAAAAAAAAAAAATGAAAAAAAGTCTTAACTGCAATCAATGCATACACCAACATCTTAATTAAGAACAAGTTTTATGGTTCACTCTAGCTTTCCACACAACTTAGCCTGAGTACTCGGATATCAAAATTTTAAATAAAATTAAAAAAGTCCCAAGAGAAATTCTGGGTGGAGTGTTTCACCAGAAAAATTTTATAGATGGCTTGTATTAAAAAGAGTTGCAAAAAATTGTGTTTGTGTTGCTAAAAAACATTTAATCAGCAACCCTGCTGCACGGAATATGATTTCCATAAATTTAGAGAGAGAAAAAAAAAAAAAATTTTAATCCTGGGGTACCTTGGGAAGCATGGATAGCAATCCTCATTTAAAACATATAGAAATTGGCTCCTCCCAACTAACTACCAAAGGCAAATTCTGCTCTAACAAGCTCTCTCCTTTAAGCATCATGGCTGCTAGCCCTTTTGTTAGAGGGGAAACCGATGTACATCAGAGACCTATGTGTCACTAGTGAGGCCTAAGACTTAATCAGCAGTAATTACCCCTGAGCGGTCACTGAATTGTTAAGAATAACCCCTAATACCAGGCAGGCCCCACATTCTCACCACTCTGCTCCCTGCTCTGCAAATTCATCTCATGGGAAAAGAAACCTGTGGTGCTCTCAGGGATAATCACCCAAAGCTAGTGATAAGTTTAACCTGATTAAAGTGTTTTGGCAGGGGGGAGGGTGAGAATCCCAGCTGGAGGGGGGTTAAAGGAAAAGGGAAAGCGATTTTTTGAAACCGTTTTGCTACCTGCACTCCTCAAAAGGAACAAACTTCCGAAACTGGACTAATGCTGCAAATTTTAAACTTATTTCTGTCATAAACAAAGCCTTCCAAGAGGCACAACTACTTTTGCAATCCTCCCTGTCAATGCTCATATCAGATCACTCAGAGGTGTACCATAAAAAAAATTTAAAAAAAAAAACACAAAAAACCTCTGTCCTGCCAGCAGGACCTGTTGCCAAAAATGCCAGAACACAAGCAGTTCAGAAGCCTTATTCCTCAAGACGTGCAGTCTGCTGAAACGCCAGATACCAGAACAGCGCACAAATGCCTGAGCCGGCGCAGATGACACTGCAAACCCTGAGGAGAGCGAAGCCCTGGTTCAGCAACACTAAGCATCAGCAATTTTTCTCATGAGAAATTAAACATTTTTTGCTTAGCTAATGAATAAGTAAATTTGGTATTTTTTTGGCAGTCAACAGTTGACAATTACAATTACTGGCACCAAAGAGGGAAAAAGATATTTCAAAGTATGCTTGTGACCAGGAACATCTGGTCTTGTGATTTATTTTTTTTTTTTTTTTAAATAGTAAAAAAAAAATTCTTGATTACATTTATATTCAGGATACAGGACATACATTTTTTTTTTGAGGTAAATGCATCCTGAAATGGTTTGTTTGCTGTTTTTATTTTGGTACTGGCTTTACAGGCCCCACTGCTATAGTTAAGCTTATCAAGACAATCCTGTTTTAGAAGGGGAAAAAAAAAAAAAAAGGTCTATATGCAAATGAAGCGTGGGAAAGTTGCACCTTAAGTAAATAAGAGCACCAGTGCATGTCTGGGCAGTGAGTGGGAGGTGAGACTTTACGAAAGAGAAAGAGCTCCTTCCTTCCTATGCTTAACAAAGCCTCTTGTTCAGGCTGGGACACTGCAATACCCTCTGACAAGGCCCGTTTGTTTTGATGACAGAAGCACAAAATCATTACTGCTAGTCTTAGCTGACGACTTAGCATCTGGACCACTTCAATACTGCTAATTATACTTCCAAGTCCAACTCAATCCAGGCGGCTGCTAATTAGACAAAACCACTCCTCCCATCCCCCACATGCACAAGCAACTATGGCAGGCCGACAAAATTCTTAAAAAACAAAGACATTTCTTTTTTTAACTTGCTCATAGAGTGCCCAGGGATGTCACACTGACTAGTTATGTCTGGTATTTTACAATGCTGTTTTCCAAGAGAACACAAAAAATATATGAAAACTGCATGGATATAAACTAATCTCACTTATATGGCAGTATATATTCAAATATGTATTAATATTTTAATTATTTGTTTACATATTTATCGTGTATTTGTTGTTTTATCCTATATTTATATTAAAGAATGTTCACCATCCTGAATTCTCTGGAAAAATCATTTATGCATGCACTCTGTTCCAGGCCTCCTTTCCATCTGCTATTTCTTTTCTCACCAACTTTCTTCTTCAGTGCCAAACAGACAGGTTGCTTTCAACTCTTAACCCCCACTTGCTTGTAAAGCACCCATGCCCGAGACACTTCCTAACCCCCTACTTGTTCTGTCTGTTTGATTAGAATGTAAGCCCTACTGAGCAGGGACTGTCTTTTGAATGTTTTAATGTATAGCACTACATACATATAGCAGCATTACAGAAATAGTAGTACACAGATATACTTATATCCTGATAAGCTACTAGTTAGGCGAGATTGTATTAAAAGGTTGAAAGCAAACACTCCCCATCACCTGTACAATAGGAAAACCACTGCCTACAGGGAAAACACATTATATTATTACCATCCTCACACTACCTTAAGACTTTAATTTTTTAAAAAAATCCATTCTTTGCCTTTTTTTCACCAAGGATCTATCTTAAATCACAAGACGTTAGATCTAGCAAATCTGGTGATAAAATACATGAAAAATTAAAGAAGATTTTGATATATATGCATATTAGAAATGTACACTGCCATGAGTGACATTGGGCTTTTTTTGTATTTTAATATACTTCTCATACATAAAAAAATGCACCCCCATAATGAAAATTAACTATGCCCATAGTTGCCAAATAAATTCCACAAGAAAAAAATTTCATCACACAATTTTGCTTTCTTTAATTTCATTTTAAACGAAGCGCTAAATACTTTTTATGATCAGTAGATATTTTAAAGTCTCACACACTGTTCTTGTGGTTTCACAGTTATGCCAGATACCTAGGGGTGAGAGGTTAGAAGCATGCCACTATTTCCAGTGAGAACAGAGTATTCATATCCATTGAGGCAGCTTTCCATATGAGAAGCATACAATGAAAAGGAATACTAACATCATCCCTCCCCCCCAAAAAAAAAAAAAAACAACCCAACTAAAAATACCTACCTACTAACTCATATCCACATGAAAGTTTTCTTAAATTCAACAAGGCAACTTTAGAAATATCCCCCAGTTTAAGAACTCCGTTATAAATGCCAACTGTATAATCCACAAAGTTCCAATAATTTAATTGTTAAATTGTACAGGTATGGCTAAGCTCTACTGTTGCTTAGCCAGAATGGAAACTGCTTCAAAGCACAGCAGTGAAATTCTGCATTCAGCAGAGTCTGACAAGATTTGAGCACAGCTATTAACCTCTCAGCACTCAGACCCCGGCTCCTAACAGCAAAGGATCCAAGAGGAGATTTCACTAATCCCATTCGAAAGAATGCTTGACTTTTTGCCTATTCAGAGTGAAGAGGTGGGGGAGGAAAGAGAAACCCATGTAATACTAGATTGTGAAACCCTGGTGAAAAAACTTTCTGTGATCGGTGCTGCAGTATGAGCCAAGGGGCGCATGCATGTTTCATTTTAACTCTCTCAGAACCAGTTAAGTCTTTCTTCCACAGCCGATTGCTCCAAGTTCATGAGAAAATGAGACATGTTCTTAAGGTCTCACATTTTAATTTTATTGACTCCAACATTTTTATTCCACTTAACCAGCAAAGGGTCAAGGTGGAGCACAATCTGCTAATATGATGGAAAAAAAAAAACCACAACAACCCCCCCCCCCCCACACACTGTAAAAGTAGCAGGTCTTCTTTCAAGTGCCCAGTATGAAAGATCAACTTTGAAAAACCACTGATGACTCTGCTTATTGCTGCAAGGAATTTAAGGCGATTTTGAATAAAGACTGGTTTCTGGATTTACCTGCACTCCCCTGGGGACTTGCAAGAACCATGTTTGGGGCTGCAACCCTGTCGGCATATAGCTGCAACAAAGACAAGAGGGTGGGAGAGAAGAGGCAAAGGGCAAAAAATTAGCATGCTGCATGTCTAAGACCACAGGCTCCTGGGAGCCTTTTAATCCCCCGCCAGCACTGTAATTCAAGACTCAAAAGGCTCCTCTTGTGCATGCTTCTGGAAAGACTTAGGGCTAGATTCACTAACCTCACCGATCCGATCCTGACGCAATTGCGTGCAAATGGGGGCCATCGGAATCACGCCACCAACCGAACGCAAGGATCGCTGAACAGCGATCCCGACGCATGCACAGACCATCTTCTTTACCTGTAGATGGTCTGCGCATGCTTACAGAGCTTCTGAATTTTTTTTTTTTCCATTTTTTTACTTCGCGAGCCTGTGGTTTTAACCCACTTTAAACCCGTGGGTTAAAACCACGAGCTCGCACTGCGGGGAAGGGCAGGAGAGTCGGGGCAGAGAGCAGGGCGGCAAGAGGAGAGTCGGGGCAGAGAGCAGGGCGGTCGGAAAGGACCTGAGCGACTGGTCCTCAGCAGTCCCTTATTTTTGTGATCGGCCAGCCCCCAGTTGGTGTTCCTCATTTTTTTTTTTTCAGTGAATCGCTGCCTGCCTATATTTGCATGCGCGGATCAGATCGGGAGTACGGTCAGTGAATCGGGTCGGGGTCGTGAAGTGATCGGGACACGATCAGTGTCCTTCGTGAATCTAGCCCTTATTAGGCTGGTGGTACCTTATAACAGCACTACCTTCACTACACACTCAATCCATCTATTAACTAAGCAAGTGGCACACAAACCATATTTATTTTGACGTAATTATGTAATGTTTCAATAGATCACAACAATATTATGTTTTATATTTTTTTTTTTACATCTTTTTAATGTCAAACCTTATAAATGCTTTTAACTTTTAAGATTCCTGAGGCAGGCGTTTTTACGTTGAAACACAGCTTGTGTTGAGTCTCAGAATAAATTTAATTCCTAAATCTGGATGGTCCTTAGTGCTTTTGTTCATCCTTGGTTTTATTTGTCTTCTCCACTGGTTTATTTATTTATTCAATTTTCTATACTGTTCTCCCAAGGGAGCTCAGAACGGGTTACATTAATTTATTCAGGTACTCAAGCATTTTTCCCTATCTATCCCATCAGGCTCACAATCTATCTAATGTACCTGGGGCAATGGGATTAAGTGACTTGCCCAGGGTCACAAGGAGCAGCGTGGGTTTGAACCCACAACCTCAGGGTGCTGAGGCTGTAGCTTTAACCACTGCGCCACATACTCCCCACCGCATGGCCTCATTACTGAGCTGGCTAATTTAACTTTCTATTAACTTATTCACTATCCTTTACAAAGTTAAAATATACAGGACAGTGGCTTCAGAACACTTACGTAAATAAAATGCCTTATCATATTTTCTAAATAGCTATTGAATTTAAATGCACTTTCTTCTGATGTCCTCTTACTAGGTATCCAGAGCTTATATATAATCTAATCTTTGATTTTTTTTATACCGATTCATCCCAACAGGAGAGCTTGACTCGGTTAACAAAATATTAATAAAATTATACAGGAGATTAGAACAGAAACTATATATTTTAGGCCAAAATTTTATCTTTTATGTGATTATTTGAAAAAGAAGGATCATTAGCAAAGTTCTGAAATAAATATGTCTTCAGTACTTTACGAAAAGTGGGTAGATGAGAGAGAACTCTAATTATAGAAGGAAGGTCATTCCAAACTTCTGTGAATAAAAAAATGAAAAATGACCAACAAAAATTGGCCATAGTTTTTATTCCTTTAACAGTTTATATTTCTGAGAGCTCCTAGAATTAGAGATTTCTTGTGAATTAAATGACAGGAACCAAAGGAGAAAAAAATACCATATAGGATTTTGAAAATTACAGTTGCACATTTAAATTGGATCTCAGTAAAGGTGTGATGTGATCATATTTATGTTTACTGTATATCAGTTTAGCGGCCGTATTCTGGATAAGTTGTAGCCTCCTCAAATTACATTTACTAAAACAAGCATAAAGCGAGTTGTCATAGTCCAACTGAGATAAAATAATCTCCTGTACATCATGACTGGACCAAGTTATGCAGAGGTACGTACCTTTATTGCATTCAATGCCCATCCAGCCTTCTAAGCAAGTTTTATTGCCATTCTGGTCACAAGTATAGTGTCCAAAAAAATCATCTCTGGGCCGACAGAGCTTGTTGCAGCCAAATCCGTAGTAGTACTCATCGCAGATGACCCGGATTTGGTACTCAAAATGAGACATGCCTGCATTTTGCTTCAAAATTTGCCACTGACGGCTGGGATTGATCATGCCAGAGTGAGATGCCTTCTCGATGATATCATGAGCTGCAAAGAAAAACTTAAAAATTAAGCGATGTGATCATGATAGCGCGGGAGACCTGCAACACGGGATTCTCGTGTGCATGAAGAAACACAGCTATACATTTTCCACCGGCACATGTTAAACACCCATGAAAAGATTTAATTTTTTTTTTTTTTTTTTTTTTTTAAAGAGCCTGGATGCTTGAGAGTTAAATATGCCCAAGGAAGCTGGTTTTCCCACACCATAACACAAACAGCTTACATGGAATGCACAGAAATCTAGAGTACCAACTACTTTAACAAAAGCAGTGCACAAACAAAAAGTGCCACACTCCATGCACTCTGTTTCTGGAAGAGAATATGACCACTATTGTAAGTCTTCTTTGAAGAAAGCAGTGATGACTTTTTGGTCCCTTTTGCCCACATTCAAAGTAGTCATTTCATAGGCTAGTCTTCAAAACATCTCATGGAGCTTGAGGCATAGCAGTCTAGAAGGTCTGTGTAAACCACAAACCCCTATGCCTGCCTTACGATTTGCCTTCACTCTTCGAAAGCATTTCGCAATTTAGATAGAGCGCTCTTAAGAGCTCCAGTCCACAGTTTGTGCTGTAAAATTCCGCCCACGATTAAAAACCCTGCCTCTGTTTAAGTTAGGACCTAAAATAATATTTCGCATCAGCCCAGAACATTGTTATGTATCTGTGGTATTTCACTCTGGCATCTAGGCCTTGCAACTTAAATGATCTGACACTGTCTTACGACCTGCTGTTGGGAGTGTTTTAACTGTACAGTGAAAATTTATCGTAAACCAGCCAAAACGTCCTTGCACTGAAAAGTTGAAAAGTGTAAGGACAGACTGTTCTAGATGTTAAGACATGGCCTTGGAAACATAGAATGCTTGTAAGCAAAATCAATTCTATCAGGTGTTTTAATAAGGCTTTCTTTAGGACAAAAATATAAACTGAAGCATTTCCAACACACAAAGAAGGGAACTGTTAGGCCACAACTCATTTAGAAAAAACAGTGAGATTGCAGATTAAAATGTTTTGAGCTCCACTTAGTTATCTACCACTATCAATCTAAATTGATCTGGATGTTCTATGGATAATCTTGTAACAAAAGCTATTACAAAAATACAAACCCTGGCTTTTTTTTTTCCCTTTAAGGCAAGGTGTGTAGCCATAACTTTAAAAATGTATGCATCTTAATCTAAACAGATTTGAATTTCACATGTACTCATCTTTCCAAATCCAAACTTGAGGCAAGGTATGTTTCGTTTCAGGTACACAAATTAAATTTCTCCGGCCAACTTGGCTTACAATCTAAGTTGTACCTGAGGCAAGAGAGGGCTAGGCGGCTTGCCAAAAGTCATAGGAAGCATCAGTGGGAGAAGCAAGATTTGAACCCTGGCTCCCTATTCTGCTGATTTAACCACTAGGTGTCAGACTCCAGTCCTTGATGGAAAGATGTGACAAAGAATGCACTAGATTTCAAGCTCTAACCAGAAACAGATAAGCATAAAGGCGAGCTTATCTAGCACCATTATGATCACTGAACCACATAAGTCTGGAGAATGCTCAAAGGGCTTTAGCTTGGGAATATGCAGAGACAGCCACAAATTGTATTTAAATGCAGTCATATGTGTTAATGACATTCTTTGCTTTGTCTTCCCAATGCTCAAAGAAGGGTGCACAAGCCAATCCAGCTGTTGCTGTTGGGAACCCCCCCCCCCCAAAAAAAAAAAAAAAAAAAAAAGAAAGAAAGAAAAACACCAGCTTGGAGCTAGCGGTGGAAGGTTTGTAGTAGAGAATAACACAAGGACAAATTTTTCCCCGTCTCCACGGGAACTAATTTTCCCGTCCCCATGTGTTCTTTTCCTGTCCCATTCCTGCAAGCTCTGCCTTAACCGCCGCACAAGCCTCAAACACTTTAAAATCATAAGTGTTTGAGGCTTGTGCGGTTAAGGCAGAGCTTACTGGAATGGGACAGCAACAAAACTCATGAGGATGGGGAAATTGAGTTCCTAGGGGGACAAGTTGGTCCCCATGACATTCTCTAGTTTGAAGAGAGAATTTCTTTTGGATTTCTAGTTTAAAAATCTGGTTTCTTTTGGAAATGGAAGAAAGCTTGCACAAGCTCGCGAGCACTGAAAAATATACGCAAGTCCGAGCAAAAAGCAAAATCACACATAGACACTTGGTTTTCTGTTCTTAAATATAAGCCTTCCCAAGTAAAAACTGAAAAAGCTTATATTTAATAAATGTGCAGAAGAGCGGCGCCGATGTGTGCTTCACAATCGGTTTTGCCTGGTGCATGCGCACAAAAGCTGTGTTTCATGAAACTCTTCTGCGTAATGCACCAAGCATATTCCTCAGCCTTGCTTTCACTTTTATAGTGCACATGTAAATTTGAGCGTTGGAGAGCTATTTTTTTTTTTTCTATGCTGAAGGCTTTACTGTAGAAGTTCAGAGATTTAAAATAAAAAAAATTGGCCTGCAAAGCAGTAGTTCTCAACCCAGTCTATTTTTCAGAATATCTGCTATGAATATGATTGAGAAATTTGTTAAAAAAAAAAAAAAAAAAGAGGCAGTGCACACAAATCTCTTGTATGCATTTTCTTTGTAGATTCCCTGAGGACTGGATTGAGAACCTCTTCCCTAAGGGCTTGTACCACAGCAGCTACTCCAAGTTTCTGCTCACAGTATATGTACACAAGAATACAATTCGAAAACCCCATCTCTAATGTTTTCCATTTTATCTCAAAAATCATGAAATGTACTAGAACTTATAAAAAGTATGCTGGGCTTTGGAAAGGTTAAAAGTAGCTAAACATAAGATTTCATAGTTTAAAAAGAAAAAACAAAACCCTATATAGTGTGCTCAAGCCACACAAAAAAAAGGTAGGGCCAAGTGGTCAACTGCCAATCACAATATTTCAGGACTGGGTCTCTGTGCTGTTGGCTGGACCCTGCTGTGGACATCCAAGGCCAGAAGTACAGCAGCAGTACCACCAGCTAGAGGCTTCAAAACATTAGCTGGTTTCATGGCTCTAATCCCCCTGATCTTCAGCCGTTATAAAAGCAAAACACAAAAATACACTGTATATATAAAAAATGAAGAAAGCAGCAGATCTTATTTTCATGTCTACAGAATTGAGAGAAAAGGCATAATAATAATAATAATAAAAAGTTATGGGTTATTTCAAAAGGCCATATCTTTAGTCTGATCTCTTTTTCCTATGGTCACTCTGAATCTGCAGTATGTTCTATTCTTACTGTACAGAGCCCAGTTTAGCCAGCCGTATCCACTAGCTATTGGTCTAAAACAAAGCAAAAATTTAGACATGGCCATTGGAATTTACAGGTTAACAGAGAGAAGCATTCTAAATTTTGTTTACTAGGTTTTATTGGTGTCAATATTAATATTGTTATTTAAGGGGGTAAATGTAGTGCAGTGGTTAAAGCTACAGCTTCAGCACCCTGAGGTTGTGGGTTCAAACCCACACTGCTCCTTGTGACCCTGGGCAATTCACTTAATCCTCCCCATTGCCCCAGATACATTAGATAGATTGTGAGCCCACGGGGACAGACAGGGAAACGCTTGAGTACCTGAATAAATTCATGTAACCCATTCTGAGTTCCTCTGGGAGAATGGTATAGAAATAAATAAGGCTCCAATTAATTAATAAAAAACCAAAAAAAACCCAAAATTTAGAACTCGTCAGTGCCCAACTTAGAAACTGACTTCTAGAGTTAGTCATTCAGTCACTGTGCTTCACAGATTTCTGAAGGATAATGCCAGTTATAGTATCATCCTTCAAATTTACCCTCCCCCCCCCCAAAAAAAAAAAGCATGATCTTTTCAGACATATCAATCTGTTGCACATTTAGTCTTGTTGGCCTCCCAGACAACTGAAAAAGGTTAATGGTTCTGTCTGTTTATTTGGTCTGCAAAATGCTTCTCTATTTAGAGATTAACAAGTTAAGGCCCCTTGCCAATAATGATGTTGCCCAAGCACAAAAAAGGAAAACTGAACAGACTATCTGCGACTCAAAACCTTATCTAATTTCATGACTGTTATACAGTATTGCAGTGTTTCCAAACCAATGTGCTTTCAGACCTCGAGTATGTCAAACAAGACGACTCTCTGCCTGAAACGCAGAGCCAGACCAGCACATGGGCTATCAGTGGCAGTAAAATGTGCAAGAGCTCCTTCCTCAGCATGTCATCGCACACAATTTTCTCCTTCCCAGATGCAGCGTTAAGTCCCGTTTGTGGGAATCAAGAAGCAGTGGGTAGAACTGGTGTCAAAGTCCCTCCTCGAGGGCTGCAATCCAGTCAGGTTTTCAGGATTTCCCCAATGAATATGCACGAGATCTATTTGCATGCACTGCTTTCATTGTATGCTACTAGATCTCGTGCATATTCATTGGGGAGCATGGATGTCAGGCCCTGCTTTGTGCAGCACATTAGTACTACCCACTCTGAATCCTTCCAGCCTGGTTTTCAGAGATTTGTTAATTTTCCTTTTTGAGCCCTTTCCCATGATCACTCTCTTTGTCTGCTCATTTTTAGACATGTTGAGCAGCGCTGATTTATCAGGCCATCATCTTTAGTTACAGCCTGGGCAGTTATGCAAAATATGCACGCATATGTGTGCGGATAACTGTGTAATATTGCACTACTTGAAGCAGAGGGCAACTTGAAAAAGGCTGTCCAGTAGTTTGGTGTCATATGAACTGGGTTGATGGGTAGAGGGCGATAGTTACCCAAATCTGTCAATTCCCCTCCCACTCTTCTTACTCACTAATCATTTCCTGCCCACTCAGTCAGTACAGCAGAAGAGGATTGGGCAGTAACAGTGTGCTCTGGAGCCAGCCTATCCTGCAGCAGGTACCACCAACTTTAAAAAAAAAAAAAAATAATAATTTTTTTAGAGCAGAAAAATTCTGAAGTCGTGAAAGCCTTTCCAAGAACCTTTTGGTGTGTGTCCGGGAGGAGGGCATTGTTTGCACCCTTGTGGGCACCAAATGTTCTCCCCACCTGAATGCAAAATATAAATAACTTGAGCTGGTGGGGATCCTCAAGGCCTGCCAACTAAAGATCTCCTCCTCCAGTCTAGCAGCCAGAAAACTCCAAGCTTTGCAGCTAGTGGCCACATCCTCAAGCAGCCACTGCTTTCATGCATGAATGAAAGCCAAGAGGGTGGGAAGGCAGCAGCAGCTTTGAAATACTGTTGTAAGCTGCAGAACTTGGCAAGTTCTGGTCTCTGGACCTGAGGAGCTGGTCATTAGCTGATGAGGCTTGGGGGATTCCAACCAGCTACAGCAAGAAAGATGTTCATTTTGAGGGAGGCTAAGCTCAAAGTGGGAGGCCCAGCCCCCTCTCATGGATGGTACTTGCTGAGTTTGTTTGGGGATTTCTAGTTCAGTTGTGATATTCATATTTCTATTTGTAATTTGTGATCCGTCGTTCTGTATTTGGTGAAGGTCTGTCTGTGTGTTCTGGCTGATGTCTGATTTCTGTTTTGTGCTTTATGTAAAACTTAATTAAACTAAAACCAAAACTGTCAGAAGTAATTGTGCTTTTTATGGTGATAGGTAACTTTTACCGGGGGGGGGGGGGGGGGGGGGGAGAACAGGCGGGGAGGGAGGAGATTCCTCGTAGAGATGGGCAGGGATGGAGGAGATTCTGGTGGGGACGGGCGGGATACTGGAGGGGACGGGTGGGATTTCTGTCCCTGCGCAATTCTCTAGTTCACACCCCACCTCACTCACCAAGTCATGTTACACCTGCAGATCCCCACACTGTATATGACCCTCGCACTCAATCTCCAACTGTATATAGTGTGCTCATTCTGTAGTCCCTCAGTATTCCTCCTCTCTTGTCTCTTCTTATACACCTCCCAGAGAACTCCATTCCTCAGACAAATTGCTTTTATCTGTACCCTTCTCCCAATTCCAGACTTAAGAACACAAGATTTACCGCTGCTGGGTTAGACCAGTGGTCCATCGTGCCCAGCCTTACTTGCGTATGTTCTGTTCCAGTAAGAACTTATCCAACCTTGTCTTGAATCCCTGAAGGGTGTTTTCCCCTATAACAACCTCCGGGAGAGCGTTCCAGCCCTCCACCACTCTCTGGGTGAAGAAGAACTTCCTTACGTTTATACGGAATCTTTTCCCTTCTATTTTAGCGAGTGCCCTCTCGTTTTCTTCACCTTGGAGAGGGTGAACAATCTCTCTTTCTCTATTAAGTCAATTCCCTTCAATATCTTGAATGTTTCAATCATGTCCCCTCTCAGTCTTCTCTTTTCAAGGGAGAACAGGCCCAGTTTCTCTAGCCTCTTGTACGGCAACTCCCCCAGTCCCTTAACCATTTTTGTCACTTTTCTCTGGACCCTTTCGAGTAGTACTATGTCCTTTTTCATGTACTGTGACCAGTGTTGTGGAGGCAGTATTCCAGGTAGTGGCGTACCACGGCCCGGTATAACAGCATGATAACCTTGTCAGATCTGTTCGTGATCCCCTTCTTAATCATTCCTAGCATTCCGTTTGCCCTTTTCACTGCCGCCACGCATTGCGTGGACAGTTTCATTGACTTGTCTACAAGTACTCCCAAGTCTCTTTCCTGGGGGCTCTCTCCGAGTATAGTACCGGACATCCTGTATTCGTGCATATGATTTTTGTTACCGATATGCATCACCTTGCACTTATTCACGTTGAACCTCATTTGCCATTTTGCAGCCCATTCCTCGAGCGTATTTATATCTCTTTGTAGGTCTTTGCAATTCTTCTGTGTCCTCACTACTCTGAGTAACTTTGTATCATCAGCAAATATAATCACCTCGCTCGTCGTGCCAATTTCTAGGTCGTTTATAAATATGTTAAAGAGCACAGACCCAAGCACCAAACCCTGCGGCATTCCACTCGTGATGCTTTTCCAGTCCGAGTATTGTCCATTCACCTCCACACTCTGTTTCCTATCCGCCAACCAGTTTTTAATCCACGTGAGGCTCGCAATTTTTCAAAGTAGACGTTCATGCAGAACCTTGTCGAATGCCTTCTGAAAATCTAGATATACGATGTCAACCGGGTCACCCTCGTCTATCTGCCCATTTACTCCTTCGAAGAAGTGCAGTAAGTTTGTCAAGCAAGATTTTCCTTTGCTGAAGCCGCGCCCTGTATACATGCCTGCATACATGCCGTGCCTGCATACATGCCTGGAATAAACCACTTGAGTCCGTCTGCCACACCCCTTCCCTTGTTCAAAAGTACACTGAAAACCCACCTTTATGAGACAGCTTTCAATTGATAACCCTATTCCCCTCTGCTCAGCCAGCAGATTAACCATTCCCTCCAACAGTAACCCCTACCTTATCTTCATTGTTTAGACCAATGTATCACAAACTGGGTGCCGTGGCAAGGAGAGGAATGTCCTATAAGCTGACAGCCCGCACCAATAACTCTCCTAACCCTTCTGGCTGCGGCACCGGGTTTAGTGTGCCCCGATGCCAAAATGTTTGTGGGACACTTGTTTAGACTGTAAGCTCATTCAAGAAGGGACGGTCTTCTTTGTGACTCTGTAAATCTGGTAGCCCTCTAGAAATAATTTTGGTATAGTGGTACACAAAAAAATAAATAATAATAATTATTATTATTAGTAGTAGTAGTAATAGTTGGATATTAGCTACTTTTATTTTCCTTCCATCATTTGTATATTTAGCACACTTCTGAATTTTTGGTGTACCATTAATATGCAGTCCACCAAATTGTGCATTGTTCTACCTTTGGTCATACCATATAGAATATTCTGTACACTAAAGAATCCATATCTAGTTTTTATTGGTGCATAAGCTGCCGGCCACTGATGTCAACGAACATCTTCATTCCTTGACGCAATAAAAAGGGGAATGCAGGATTTAGTGCTACAATTACAAATATGCTGAATTCTCCACAAAATGCTATTTCCTTTGTTGTAAAAAGGAGAAGGGTTTTGTTTTAACAAGAGTACAATTGTATTGAGATGCAGGTCAACTGTACAGCTGAACGCCAGGTAGAGGTCATACGGTCTTACAAGACCCCAGTTAGCACTTACCATTAACCCTCAATCATACGCAAATATTTTTATAGCCTTATAAGTTATATTCTAACAATCCTTTCCCCAAATCCCACCTGTCAGCAGAGTCTAACAAAGGAGTCGGTCTAGCTTCAGAGAAATCAAATACCACCGCGCCCCCCCTCCCCCCCAAGCCATTCTAAGGTTGTTAACGATCAGTCCCACTGCAAGTCAGGAGTTGTGTTAATCATGAAAAGAAATCTGCCCAAATTTAGAGAAATGACCTTCACAATTCCCTTGATGGCTCTCCTACTTCTAAAGGCCTGAAACCTGAATAATTAAAAAAAAAGTTAGAGGAAAACAGTGACCAATTAAAACCATAGACCGGAAGATTACCCATGCAGCTGTGAATTCTTGACTTTTATCAGGTTACCTAAATATTCATACATAGAAGCTTCTATAGCAAAAAGTGAAGATGTCATCTTATCACTTTATAGTTACGATGGAAGTTACCTGACCTCTTAGTGCTGCAGGCTACCTTGGACATGTGAAAATGTTCCCTCAACCCACAAAAATGAATTATGTAAGAGTTTATAAAGTGGGCAAGATGCTTTTTATGTGCATAATACTTGAATAAAGGTGATAATTTTAAACTTACTGTTGGTGTCATTATTGTAATCCCAAGCTTCCACAAACAAGGTGTACGATCTCTGCAAAAAAAACAAAAACAAACCACAAGAAAGGAATGTAACACCTCAGTAAAACACATCTATTATGCTCTTACAAACAAAAATAAACTTGCTTACAATAGCTATCAGGTCAGAGGGGCCCAGCTAGATTCAAAATTCTTCCTCTCGAGATTATGCCAGTTTAAACTTACACAGCCAACGGATTATACATGATCCTCTCCTATCTCCCTTAAGCCACCCTATTCCAGTGTGACTGAAGACAGACCTTTCACCTTGAGCTGGTCATTGTCAATATTAATCCTGCTTAGAGTTAGCATATGTTCAGCTCTTCACAGTATACTGGTCATTAATTTTAATCTCATTTGGGAACATACAAAATAGATGAAAAGGTTTTTTTTTATTTGCTGTACTGAATTGCTGGCTAGATTAAAAAAAAGAAAGCATTTGTTTTCTACCAGTGAGGGGCATTACTAGGCTTTAGCAGAACAGTCCCTGGAGACTCTGCTCTTTTCACCACTTCTTTGAAAGTTTTGTCCGCACTAGACCATCACTTCTCCCACCAGTATCAGGTAACTGAAGGAAAGAGTGAGTGAATCCTAGTAAGCTTGGAGAGGGCAGGAAGAGGTGCTTTCTATCGCAGACAAAGGCCACAATCAAGCTGTTTGAATACCAAAATATGTGCGTGTGTCAAATTTACCAAACGCAGTAATCTGCAAATGTGACTTATGAACATTCCAAAAATCAGAAGTGTATAATATTCCTTCATTTGGGGGGGGGGGGGTTCTTACCTGTAGCACCCCTGGATGTCAGGTCTGATGCTTTAACCCAGTGCGTCGCAAACTTTTTCAGCTGCTGGCACGCTAACCTCATGCTGGAGGGCACCCGGAAATGCGTGGACTTAGATGTGATGTCATGCACGATGTCATCACACCGATGTCAAGCATGCGTGGATGTCCTCCAGCCATGGCCCTGATCCTCCTATTACCACCAGGGGGGGGAGGGGAGGGGTGCTGCAGAAGAAGAGGTGAAGAGAAGGAGCAGAGGTGCCTACTGACTAACTACAGGACGTGCCTCTCGCCGCGAGAGGCACATCCTGTAAGCAGTCAGCCGGTGCCTCTCCTTGCTGGCATCTGGGGGCACACCTGGAATCCTCCAGGGCACACTAGTGTGCCGTGGCACAGTTTATGATACACTGCTTTAACCACTAGGCTATCCTTCCGCTTCATTCTGAGAAGCTGCCAGCCAGCCACCTTCCCTCTCACTACCCTTTAGATCAGTGTCTCTCAAACTGTGTGGCCACACCACAGTGGTGTATCCCGAAGAGATTGTGGTACACCAAGAGATTCCAGAGTTTTACTTTATTTTTAAAAATTCCCTTCATACGTATACACTAGATTACATTGACAAGACTCCTGCATACACGACGTACACGTTATGAGAGTCTGTGTTGTGTGTAAAGATACAACTGCCCAGACAAGCATCATTCTTTGACGTAATCGGTCCTTGAAAATGTTAGTAAACTTTAGTTTTAGTTTTATTTTTTTATGCAGGAGCAACAAAGCAATTAAGGCTTTGTTACCATTTGGATCTTATATTTGCGAACTTGGATTTTCAGCTCTGAGAGAAATTAAAAAATGGACTGCAGACGGTGGATGATGAAATGTGTTTGCTCGTCAACTTCGAACTGCGCTTTGAGTTAATTTGTACTCAAAAAACAAGCACATCCATCGCATTGATCAGCAATTCTATTCTATGTACTTTAGTTTCACCGTTGTTAACTATTACCCATACACAGCTTAAAAAACTTCAAACAACTCACAAATTTAAATTTTTTGTTGGTTTAGCAATTTTATAAATTTCAGTTTCTAATGTGCTGCGAAAAATAATTTATAACGTGCCACTTTAGATCCTAGGCCAGCAGTAGAAAGGAAACAGGAGGAGAGTGTGGCAAACTACAGCCTCAGCACCCTGAGCTTGTGGGTTCAAATCCTGTGCTGCTCCCTGTGACCCTGGGCAAGTCACTTAATCCTCCACTGCCCCAGGTACATTAGAAAGATAGTGAGCCCACCAGGACAGATAGGGAGAATACTTGAGTACCTGATTTATAGCCCATTCTGAGCTTCTCTGGGAGGATGGGCTAAAAAAGAAATTGAATAAGTACATTAATTAAAAATAAATTTAAAAAAAACACCAGAGGGCTCCCACCTTTATTTTTGAGCCCTTGTATATGTTAGCTTTACAGAAACACTTAAAGCTGCATCAAGGTGATTCTATTCATATGAACACAAAAAGGGAGGATTTTCCCCTTAAAGGGTGGATAAGTTCTGATCCTATGACAGTAACATGGAATCATGAGATTTGCTTTAACATACACACACACTTGCAAGGCCAAATCTAGGTAGCATGCCATTTGTAAGAAATGCATGCTGTGATTCAACATTTTGCTACCAGAAACCAAACAGCCCAAGAACAAACACCTGTGAGGTATAGGCACGAAGCCCATTTCAAAGAGTTACTGCAAACTCGCTTCTCATGACTTGACAGAGCATGCAGTCTTTGAATGAAAACAGCCTGTGATAGACGCCGTCTTGGAATACAGCCTAAATATGTTTCATATTCAAAGAGCAGGATTCCATTGTGCTCACTGATAACTGTGGGAAAATGCTTAGAAGAGTAAGCAAAGTTAGGCAAGCTCGGGCATGTTATCTAACCTTCTACACGGAGGCTATCAGCCAAGACCCATTACTGCTTTTTTTTATTTTAAATATGAAAATTGCTGGACTACAGGAGGGCAGACTTCCTACGGAACCAGGAAAATGGCCCCTAGAAGTCCCAAAGCTTGCATCCCTGCTCTAAGGGTTTCCCAAACAAGCCAGGGAGTGGCACCATCCAAAGACATACATCTTCGCTTTCCAAATGCTGCCGATCCTCCCTCACACACCCCTTCAAGTCCCAGAAAGGTTAAGATTAATGATCATATCCAAAAGGAAGCCATGGCAAGCTGCCTCTGAACAGAGAAAGTGGCGTGGCCAGCTTAACTAGCAACTTTTGATTCTAATTTTTTTAAAAGTATAAATAGGGGATGTTCTCTTGATATTTACATCATGATCTTGAAGGTTATTTCAACCATAGACCACAAGGTTCCATTTAAAGAAGCCAACTCCTTTCCCCTCACCCAAAGAAGGGGGGGAAATTCTGTGTTATCAAACAGGTCTACAATGCAGATCCTCAAATTCTCCTTCCCTAAGCCACCCCTCCTCGAGGGCCGCAATCCAGTCGGGTTTTCAGGATTTCCCCAATGAATATGCATGAGTTCTATGTGCATGCACTGCTTTCAGTGCAGATTCATTGGGGAAATCCTGAAAACCTGACTGGATTGCGGCCCTCGAGGAGGGACTTTGAGATCCCTGCCCTACAACATTTCCAGAGACGAACAAGCTGGCCAAGTTCTAAGTTACCCTAGTGCAGGGTCAGGGTGGGGCATCTCGTATCTAAACATGAACTCAGTTTAGTCACCCTCACAATACTGCTCAGCCTTAGGAGCAAGGCCCAGATGCAGTAAAGTCAGCGACGATCACATTTGCTGACCAGCTGCAAAAAAACAGCTCACTCTATGGTTTTCTGCACGATCATTCACTCTCCAATCTGACCATACAAATAAGTTCATTAATATTGAAATGCTATGTAAACTAGCAGAGAGCTTAATGCTCTAACATGGCTTCCCGATGCACAAAAAAAAAAAAAAAGTGATCGCTTTTAGCGAGCCGAAAAAAGCGACTGGTCAAGACCAGTCACTTACAGGTCTTACTGATAGTTCAGCCTGAAATTAATATTTTATAACATTTATATCATAAAAAGAGTTTTTACAACAGCAGGGATGTAAACGTGCGTTATATGCGTGTTGTGAGCACGTGTATTTAAGGCGCATCTTACGCATTGCTATTAACAATGTAGAAAATATGAGAGGGCAGCAAAAACACAGGGTTAATGAGAGAAGGCTAAAATTTTCATTCCTGATGATTAAAAATATGTACAGGCTAGGCCAGAATTTATAGCACCAACCTCATTTAAGTCCTGCATTTGCATAGTCTGCTGCTATCTCTCTGCTACCACGCCTACACTAGACGTAGCAAACCTGGCACTTGGGTACAGTGTCGCTTTATCAACAGGACCATTCTGCGCATGTGTGAGCTGCTCTCACAGCAATCCATCGGACAGGAGAGATGGGGATTACGGCGAACATTCATGCAAACTTGTTAGTCCATCAACAGTTTCTTTCCGAAATTAGGCAAAAATTGGATCGCTGTGGACCCACGCTGTCTTTCCGATCCTGTTTAGTGCATCTAGCCCCAAGTCAAGGGCTTTCTACACCTACAGAACTACTAAAGTGGCAGCACATGCAAAAAAAGCTGCACGTCTGCGCGATCATTTAAATATACCAGAAAGACACATATGGGATTGAAGTATCTGGAAGACTATAGGGCTCCTTTTGCTGCAAAGGTCTAAATACATCGGTCCTTGTCAGCGGATCACCAGTGAAAGGAACCCACCTTGAGAAATAGTCATTAAGAGTTCATTAAAAAAAAAAAAAAAAAAAGCCCCTCTATCACAGTGCATAGAAACTAAGGAGGGCAGCAGGCAAACCTTTCAAAGGCTGGAACTCTACCATTCTCCACTCATCCCCCAGCCTCCCTTCACTGCTGTTTTTATCTCAACAATGAATACTTGCACTGCAGGTTTCATTTTTCCCATGCCCAGAATTGACCTCTGCACATCTTTAAATATATAAGCAAACTGCCACAAAAAAAAGACCATGCACCTTATTTAAAAGCAAGGTTTGACACCACTGATCAGTTGCAAGCTGTGATTAAGTCATACCCGATTAACAACTGTAAAATCGGTTCTTAAGCAGACTGCTCCCCCCCAAAAAACAAAAAACAACCCACACAGAGCAGGAGTGATTTTCAAATTCTTGCTTGTAGTTAGGTGAAGAGGCCAACTAGATCTGGCCATTACTGAGGGACAGGTAAGCATGATACCAACCCACGAAACAGGCTTTATAAGGGATCAAGTGTAGCATGCACACTGCCTCATAACAAAATTAACTACCATATCCAAAAAAAAAAAAAAAAATGCCTGCCTTAAAGCTATGTCTACACAGCTCAGTCAGGAAAAAAAAAAAGCGGGGTGGGGAGGAATTATGCAGAGAAAGGTGTTACAACATAGTCCACTCTAATTCTGTAGAATGTGCCGAGCAGCATAAAATGGCAGTTACCTAGAGCAATTATATTTCTCCATGCTGTAAAATGATATTTTGGCCGGCTCAAATATTAGACCAAGCTGCAGAGGTTTATTCCTGTGGCCTTTTTTTTTTTTTTTGGCGCACCTCTGCTATTTTACAGGATTGAGGCTTTTTTTTTTTTTGCATGTGCTGTCACTTCAGCAGAGAAAGTCAGAAACATGTGTGTGTACAAGACCCCAACGCATACCCATAACAGAGGGGAGGGAAATTAGTGCATCTCCTAAATCCATGCATTCTGGTCAGTAAAAACCATACCAAGCATTATCACATAATAGACCAGCTGACTCCCTAGAAGCACCCTGCACACCAGATTTGTGTTCCACTTCCTGGTGACAAAGGAATGTAAGCTTTTTGAGATATACCGCCACGGACAGAGAGCACATGCTCATACCCTTGATCTGCCAAGACTCTGCCCATATTAAATTAAAAAATTTAATCTGGACATTTACCCCCCTCTTTTACAAAGGTGCGCGCTAAATCAGTGCGTGCGTTAACCGCTAATGCATCCATAGGATAACATGCACGTATTAGCGTTTAGCATGCACTAAAAAAGCTTAGCGCACCTTTGTAAAAGAGGGGGTTACAGTCAGCTTTAACCAATAAGTTCCAAGGCAGATTTCTTACCAAAACTGCTGGTTATTCCCGATCATTTAATTAATAAGAACATAAGACTAGCTTTACTGGGTCAGACCAAAGGTTCATCTAGCCCAGTAGCCCGTTCTCACGGTGACCAATCCAGGTCACTAGTACCTGGCCAAAACCCCAAAGAATAGCAACATTCCATGTTACCGATCCAGGGCAAGCAGTGGGTTCAATTCCTACTACAGCGCCTCGTGATCATGGGCAAGTCACTTAACACTCTATTTCCAGGTACAAAAAACAGATTAAGCCCACTAAGAACAGAGAAAGTACCTGCATATCATGCGTACAGCCCTGCAAGTCTTGTAGGGAGGAGAATATCAAGTTTATTAAGGCTTGATATACCACTTTAATTTACAAAGCGGTTTACATCATACAGATTTTATGATAAATTATTAAAATTAATGGGAAGTGACATACAAGATGTTAAAAACAGCCTAATATAATCAATCAATCTTAATATAATTGATGAAAAAAACTGTAAAATATCTGCAATTTTATTAATTGTTAGGGAATTCCATGCTTCTGGACCAACTATCTAAAATGATCTCGTTCTCCTCATATTTATGTTTATTGGTATTTGATCAACACCTTTCAACAGGTACAACCCAAAGTGATTGTATGAAGATTTTGTCTACTATCTGTTGTTTGTTTCCCCATTTTATATTTTAGCTTTTTATTTGTACAACGCTTTGAATGTTACGATAAGCGTTCAATCAAATTTTTAATAAACTACGAAACGATGATTTACAAAACTAAAAACAGTCCATCCCTTCAGCTACTTAATGATAGCTGAATTTCATTTGCTGAGCATAGTTTCTGTTATAAGGATTAAAGAACATTATAAAATGGTTTTGATATTCTAATCAACAAAAAATGAAGAAAACAAAAAATTTGTCCAAAAAACTCATACGAACAGAGAACAAAAATAGAATCAAGTAAACATTAAACTACCAGACCTTATGTTTACTTGATTCTATTTTTGTTCTCTGTTCATAATTTGATATTCTAATGACAACCTATATTAAAAAAAAAAAAAAAGTAACCCTTGCCTTCATTGGGAGCCATTGCAATTTAACCCCCACCATACCAATTTCACTGCTATATTTTGCTTTTCTAATTATTGCAATATTCGTCTGAGTCTAAGTGGGAAATGGAAAATATGGAGAAAACCTGGGAGAAAGATGAGCATAAACTAGGAATAACCTGAGGCCTACCCACCCCACTGGCTCATCTTAGAGACTACTATAACCTCATTCCTTCCAGCTTCACTCAGAGTTACCCCTTTCCTAAATAACCTGCAGATTAGAGCATAAAAACCTTGTAGAAAGCCAAACTAAGGTCCATTGAACCCAACATCTCTAAAAGTGGCCAGTCTGGGACACAAGTACCTCAGAAATGGCAGAAAGTAAATCTATTTCCCATAAATCCTTTCCAGAGAGGAGTAATGGCTCTCCCAGGTTTATCACCAATAAGTTTAAAGACTGTCTCCAGAATTTACTCTATCCTCTTTTGAATATGTTAGTTGTTTTGACCACATCTATCAACAGATTTCATAGTTTAAAATGTGCAGCATTTAGTTCTTCCAGTCATACCACCATTGTTTAAACCTAACACACTTATGGAGAAATTTGTATTTATTTAGTAATTTGGACAGCAGAGGGAAGATAAACCTCAGTCAGTCTCGGTCATGAGGCCTGCCTCAGTAAAAGGACCATATACAAATAAGAGGAGGAAAGAAGAATTTTGCCTCAACACTATCGCAGAAAACTAGAAACAAGAAGCAAAACAGATATCAGAATATCAACCAAAGGAACTCTTTATTAAGTCAATAGAACAAAAGTCATAAAAATAGATGCAGTCTATAGTTTAATGTCCATCTTGATACAAGTACATCCAAGTCTAGGTCATGCCTAGATTGTCCCAACAGGGATCCTGGTTTCGGCATCCGTAGATGCCTTCATTAGAGGATGAATGGACACTGCCGTAAGGGACTGCAAAAACCGGCAGGACACCGACAACAGTCAAAACACGATGAGAGCGTCTATGAGGGCAAAAACGCACCAAAAAAGTAAACCAGTAAAAGGACCAACAGTTTTTCTTGGAATGGGCTCTTAACTCAGATCTGTGGGTGATTGAAGTAATACAGAAAGGATAATGCCTTGGAGTTCACAAAACCCCTCTTCAATATCCTTAAAGTCTCTATGGCTCAGCTGCCAAGAGAATGCCAAGTTCTCAACCAGTGCCTTTCTCCTACAGCGAGATGCTATTATGCTGCCCTTTCTGGTGGAACAAGGTCAGGGTAGTTCTTCCATTATTTCATAGTTCCTGGGAAAGAAGGGACATTGATCCAGGACCTCAAGAGTGTCTATGTAGTACTGAAGGTTTTAAAGCTTTACATGAAAATATTGTCGTCCATTATTGGAGCAGTCAAGCAGAAGGAAATTCTTTACCTCTTTAAGTCTGGTAGAGGCATATCTTTACATTTCCAATTTGCCCAGACTATAAATCTCTCTGGTGGTGTCATGTGCAGGCATTTTCAGTTTTGGACACTGCCCAGAACCTTCTTGAAGGTACTAGCAGTGGCTGCAGCATTTCTACGAAGAGAAAGGATAAGGGATACAGGTCCAACCCTACCTAGGCTAGTTCATCTGAGCCATTTCACATGACAAGGCCAAGGTGGGACAGGGGACTTAGATTTGAATGAGCCAGATGGCCTTCGTTCACCAACAGATCGAAGGCCTGGGCAATTCAGCTGGCACTAGTGGCTTTTTGCCTCCAGCTGGAAGCAGTTAAGGTGTGTAACCAAAATGGCCTACAACAAAAAGTAAGGAGGAACAAGAAGTGCAATAGAGATTAGACCACCGTTTCAGAGGTTGGAAGAGCATTTAGTAGCCATTTTGGTGGTTTACGCTGCAGGCTATACATTCAAGTCGAAACACCGTAGACCCAGACAAATGGTAATTGAGGTATCAAGCCTCTTGGATTCTGATGAAACTTTGGAGCCCAGTGGTGTTTGGCATTCTGTTGAGAAGACATGAGACCAAAATTCCCAAGTTTTTCAGTCAAAGGGAGAAAAGGCACCCAAGGCATCGTTTATTACTTCAGAGGTGACCACAGAAGCAGCTGATGTATGTTTTTTAAATGTGTAGCCCAAAAAACTCGGATATTGTGAAAAATCAATAATATTAAGAAAACACTTTCACAAGAAAAATGCACAATGTCTGATGGATAGAAGCAGCACAGTTCAGGCTTAATTACAAAATGCAATTGAAAAATAGGAGGAAAAAGCCTCAGACTGGACCCTCCCACCGCCACAAGAGGTGGTTAGGCATTAACCTCATTGGCAAAAAAACTCCATTTTTGGTGCAAAGGATAAAGGCCTAGTGCGTTGCTGTTTTGTGCTAAAAGATAGAATAAAAGAAAGACTTTCAACTTATCTTCTACAAGCTTTTGAGCATCGGGGCCAGAGTAACAGATTTTCATGAGGAACCTAGCTCATTGTGCAAGGTGTGATTGTTGATGCCTCTCTGTCTGGCCTAAGAAAGGGGTTGAAGATACAGTAGCTAGTTCTGTGGCTTCTTGAGCTCTTCCTGTGTTTAACAAACTCCTTGACTATGTCTAAGAGGAGAACATTTCCTTTGGGTTTAGCACTCCCAATCATTTTGAAATGTTGGTTATCAGTATTAAAAAGGGTCTCCAAGTTGCGTAGCATGTTCTCCCTCACTCTACTTGTTGAAGGAGACTGATTATGTGTCTCATTTCTCTATAGGCAGGTGTTAAAGGAAAATACATTTCAAAAGTTAATTTGTGTAATATCTCAGAGGATGGTCAGTGACATCATCTGATAGTACTATATTTGTTAAAAAATGTGTGAAAAACACATTCCCATCCTGGCTGGGAATGTATCAAAAATGCCCAGCTCATTTAGTCCTTCTACACAAAAAGTGTTTTATTACAAGCCATATTTTCAGCACAGTTCCTGTATAACAATGCTCTCTCTTGGAGGTGGGTAGTTGTGACTTATCTTCCTGAAAATCCCATACTCATGCTATTTGTTTCAAATTCCTCCTGACCTCCTTCCAATCCGCTTTCTCACTTGCCAAACAAGATCACTTGCCTGAATGACTCTCAGCTCTATCCCTTGCTTCCTCTTTGCCACAAAGAACTCCCTACTCAAGGTCCACACACCTCCAACCCCTCCCTACCTCCAACCCTTCAGTCACTCTTCCCCCAGATTATGGCCGAGTACTTCTATGGCAACGTTCATAAAATTAACGAGTTCTCAACCTCCCCTAACCCACTCTAACCCCCCTCCCCCAATACACACACACTATCTTCCTTTCCTGAAATTACTGAGGAGGAAACAGCACATTTTCTTTCCTCCTTCAAATTCACCTGTTCTTCAGATCCCATCCCCATGCATCTACTTACCACTATCTCTCCTATTATCATCCCCTCTATCTGCTATATCCTCAACTTATCACTCTCCACCGCCTTCAAACATGCAGTTGTTACACCACTCCTCAAATAAAAACAAAAAAAAAAACCCAAAACAAACACACCTCACTGGACCCTACCTGCCCATCCAACTATCATCCTGTCCCCTCCTCCCCTTCTTATCCAAGCTACTTGAACGTGCTGTTCACCACCGTTGTCTTGAGTTTCATCTCAAGCTATCCTTGACCCGCTTCAATCGGGTTTTTACCCTCTTCAAAACTATAAACTGCCCTTACAAAAGTCTCCAATGACCTGCTCCTGCACAAATCCAAAGGCCTCTATATGCCATCCTCACCCTTCTTATCTATCCACAGCTTTTGACACGGTAAACCACCATCTACTCATTGATACACTGTCCTCGCTTAGATTTCAGGGCTCTGTTATTGCATGGTTATCTTCCTATCTTTTCCATTGCACCTTTAGCATATGCGGTAGTGGATTTTCTTCCACCACAATACCACTGTCAGTCGGTGTACCTCAGAGCTCTGTGCTAGAACCACTATCCCCCCATCTACACTTCCCTTGGTGCTCTATTCTCCTCCCATGGCTTTCACCTTTATGCCGACAACTCACTGATCTCTCGCTACACCTGAAATCTCGACATTCAGTCCCAGGTTTCAACTTGCTTGTCTGACATCGCTCTACCTGGATGGCTCACCGCCATCAATTAAACACTTCCAAGACTGAGCTCCTTATCTTTCCACCCAAACCTCTCTCCTCTTCCCCTGTTCTCTATTTTCGTGAGCACCACCCTCATCCTCCCTGTCTCATCAGCTCACAACCTTAAGGTAATCTTTGACTCATTTCTCTCATTCTCTTCACATATCCAACAGACTGCCAAAACCTGTCTTTTCTTTCTCTACAATATTGCTAAAATCAAACCCTTCCTTTCTGAGTGCACTGCCAAGACCCTCATCCATACCCTCATCACCTCTTGCCTAGACAACTGCAATCTGCTTCTCACTAGCCTTCCACTAAACAATCTCTTTCCCCTTCAATCTGTTCAGAACTCTGCTGAACACCTCATATTCCGTCAATGTTGCTATGCCCACATTACCCCTCTTCTCAAGTCACTTCATTGGCTCCCTATCCATTTTCACATACCGTTCAAACTCCTCTTACTGACCTACGAGTATATTCATTCCGCAGCTCCTCAGTATCTCTCCTCTCTCCCCACACTCCCCCCTCCCCACCCCGAACTCTGCTCATTGGACATTTCTTTTATCTGTATCCTTCTCCTCTATGGCCAACTCCAAACTCTGTCCTTTCTACATTGCTGCACCTTATGCCTGGAACAAACTGCCTCACTCGGTACATCAAGTTCCATCTCTGGAAGTATGCAACTCCAGACTCAAGTCCACTTCCTTGAAGAGGCTTTCAATTCCAAACTCCAACCCAACTTCTAAAGCACCAATATCTGTCTAATTATTCCCTCTCTAATTCCCCAACCTGAGCATAGCGTATTGATGCACTTTCTTGTCCAGTTTGTCTGTCGTGACTAGATTGTAAGCTCCTTTGAGCAGGGACAGTCTCTTCTGTGCTTTGATGTACAGCATTGTGAATGTCTAATAGTGCTATAGAAATGATTCATAGTAGTAAAAAAAAAAAAAAAAATGGGGCCAAGGATGGGGGTTGACATCTGGCCCAATACCTTCAGCTTTGGAAGCTTATATCATGTTGGACTAAGGCAATTATATAAAATTCCCTTTTGAGTATATTATGGATTCTGTTGAACCTGGATAAGAGACAATACAACAGGTTCAAAGTGGGAGATCACTAATGTTGTCCTGGTTAAAAAAAACCTCAAACACACCCACACACCACAACAAAATACACAGACCACATGCTCTTGCATAAAAAGGACTTACGATTCCTTAACTTACAGGCCAATGCTCAGAACTCCTCAGAACTCAGAATTTTAGATGGCAGGAGAACACCGCGGGAACAATGCAATAAAAATAACTTCCTAATGTTCAGCATGAATAGCAAGCAAATCTTATGCATGCTATTAGTGCTGAATCTTGTGAAGTTATTTTTCAGAACCTACCTTGCTCATGCGCACAAGTGCGGGCTCAGGCTATCAGAATTTCACTGTTCTCGTTTTCTTAGAAATGGGGTAGCACCTCGGATTTTGTGGGAGCCAGCAGCAGGGTGATGTTGCAGCAGCACCTTAGCTTTTAGTGGGAGCCAGTGGCAGGATTCTGTCTGGGGGGGGGCATCTGCCAAGTTTCAAGTTTATTTTTAGCTTGATATACCGACTTGGAAAGGAAAGAACAGGCTGTGGGCAGCAAGGCGACTTTGCCCAGCAAACAGAAATCCAATCCTAATGCCAGATTTCAGCTGGCATTAAGGTTTCAAACGGTAAGGGCAGAGTATGTGTGTTTCTGAGAATCAGGAGGAAAACTGCATGCGACTACCATTTGCATTTTAGCTGTGCTGATCTTGTGCACCCACGCTGCCCTGCACGGGTGGCCTTTGAACATGTGCGCAGCCTAACGCTGGTGCTAGACCATCGTTAAATTGCCTCTCGTGGCGGCGTTTAAGTTCTGAACATCAGTCTGTTAGCTCTGCTGGCAGACATCTTTGGGCAACTATGGTTTGGTTATTTTGGGTCCTGGTTCCGATATTACCAAAATCAGCAGATCAGAATGACCAGGCCAAAGCCGTCACCTTCTCTCGCGTCTTACTGGAGAAAATTTAGAAGCTTTAGTTTGGAATTTTTTCATAAGGCAAGAATTTCTATCAATTTATCCTCTACAACATTCAAAAAGATCTTTTTGCTACGTTTATGACTAAAGTTTTCAAAAAATATTTTTTAAAAAGCACCAGTTTCATATGGGATGCTTTTCAATTAAAATTTTTTTAAATCATGATTAATAGCACAATTAAATAAATAAAAATACTGGTACCCGCAGCTCCTTGCCACTGGGCAATTTACTTAACCCTCCACTACCCCAGGTACAAACTACTACTACTACTACCAGATGTATGCAGCACTGTACAGGGTCACAAATAAGACCATCCCTGCTCAAAAGAGCTTACAATCTAAATAGACACAAGACAAACAGAATGCCGGGATGGTTAATCTGCTGACTAGGGTGGTGAACAGTGGACAATAGGGTTATGGATTGAAGGCTTTATCAAAAAAGGTAGGTTTTCAGTCTATTTTAAACAAGGTAAGGGACAGGGCATGACGGACAAAATCAGGTAGTTTATTCCAAGCATAAGGGGCAGCTAGATGAAAGGAACAAAGTCTGGAATTAGCAGTGGAGAAGGGTACAAATAAAAGCAGCTTATCTGAGTAACGGAGTTCTTGGGGAGGTGTATAAGGAGAGATACCGAGGGGCTGTGGTATGAATACACTTGTAGGTTAGTAATAGGAGTTGGTTCAGAACTCTCCACTCGACTATCTCAGAAACTGATGAAATTTTTTTCAAGGGATATATTGGGACCTCTAATAAAGGTATCTAAAGTTTTGGGGCATGATCTCAACTAAATCCAGAGTTAGGGGCCCCTTTATCTGGGCCACTCTTTTTGCATCTGCGGAAAGAGTCAGGCGGGGTACCCCTCCTTGAAATTGGAGCAACTGACATGGAATTACCCAACTGTATGCAAAGGCGGATAGGGAGCCAGTGAAGCGATTTGAGGAGAGGCGTAAGGCGAGCGTAGCAAGGTTGACAGAAGATTAGTCCTGCAGCTAAGTTTTTGCACATATTGCAGAGAGGAGAGGCAGTTCAGCGGGAGACCTGTTAGAATTAAGCTGCAGTAATTTTAAGTGTTTGAGGTCAATTGTAACCACAGAAAGGTGGTATATCAAATACTATCCCACTTCCCTAAAGGGCTGAATCTCCCTCCTGCCCCTGGATTCAACATCTCTCCCCTTTCTTCAGGTCCATTCTCTCTTTCTTTCCCAGAGTCCAATTTTTTTCCTTCCTTCCTCCCACTTCCATTATCCAACAGCTCCCCTTCCTTCCCCACCACTCCCATGAGCAGCGACACAAATTTGGTGGTAAGCAGCACTTTCTCATGGTTGCTGGAGCTGACAACTCTAGTTCTGCAGCTCACCCCCACCCTCACCCTGGGGTTTGGCATCTGCTCTCCTCAATTCACCTTCCTCTGACATTTTCTGTACGAGCAGGATGGGGTCAGAGGAAAAGCTTCAGATCAGGGCACAGGCAAATGTATGTGCAACACTGCTACTGCCAGGAATAGGACAGGTGCAATATTGAATTCCACCAAGGACAGGGATCGGGAGTAGAAGAGAGCAAGAGAAAGATGTCTGGAGGAAATAAGAGCTGCAATGCGATTGCAATTTTAAGAAATAATTAAATGCATTAAATCACCGAATTAACTGTGATTAACCTGCAGCCAAATATACCGTATATCTCAATCTCACACACCGAAAAAGTTTCGGGCAGACTTATTTTTGTTAATCTAAAGTTATTCTTTTAGATAAGGGGGTCCTAAAGAAGTTGTAGATCCTGGGCCATCCCGTGACTAAATAGAAACCTACAGAAATAAGTAATAGTAGTTAACCCTTTCAGGACCAAGGGACATATTTGTCCCATAACTTTAAAATCCTATAAATTTTGATTGGGATAGTCTACAGTTCTAAATTTGATATGTACGGATTCCATATGATACTGCCTTTATGTAAACAAACTGGTTCCGACATTCATTCATTAGCGTCGTTGCTAGATTGACGAGAAGATTCACTTGCCACACTGTCCATAAGCCAGAAGTGTGATTTTTTTAAATAAAAATAATGATATTTCACAAAAAAAAAAATCAATTTTTTGGCATCTGCAAGCCCTTTTTACCATAAAAATGTCATCAAAACCACAAAAATTGGCCTACGATCCTTATGGTCCTGAAAGGGTTAAGAGGCACTCGAGTTCATTCGCATTGCATTTATTGCTCTCTGCGGTTCTGTAGTCTTTACCGCTTTTGTGTTTGATCCTTTTCTATAGGTGCCAGTCCCCACCCCCCTACCCAATTAATGCCTTTTTCTTCCATAACTTATGGAGATCCTTAATGCACAGTAAGCGTACCTGCTTTCTGCATTAGTAAGAGCATGTGCAAAGTTCCATCCATTAATGGTAAAGTGTGGTCATGGCCCATGACCCCCCTAACATGATCCGAAGTTAACACAAGAACTAGCCAGTGGGATAACGGTACTTGTGCTAATTCACACACTGGCCACTCAGTGCAAGGGCCCTTATGTTTTCCTGTATATATTTTTTTCTGAAAATAAATCCTAGCATTTATCTGGCACCATGGGGAGGGGTAAAAATGAGATAAAAGGAAGTGTGCCCCGTCTTGCATAAGCTAACAAGGTTTTCAACATTAGGTTTTGCTTTTAACCAGGAGAACCTTTTTATGCTTTTACCATAAACATTATAAAGAGTTCAGCAAAACATCAAATATTTTTCTCCTAAACCAGTGGGCTAGAAATGCCATTGCAAAGCAAATGAATGTTTACAGATGCAATGGATCATTAAAGGTGCAAAAGGCTTCCTTTCGGAGACCTCAATCCTACCGATTTACACTGCTTGCCAAAAAGATGTGTTGGACTTAAGCTCCTTTTAGAAGAGACACCAAAAAAAGTCTCACCCCAAAGTCGTTCTGAAGTCTGCATTTACTGCCTTCCAACAAAAACGAAGGTCAGCTTTAATTCCATCACTTTATGAACTAAGTTTTGTTTTCCTTACCCATGCTGCACATGTGACATGACAGTCAACATGCCTTCTTTTTTGATGATCACAAGAAAATTAAGATTTTTTTTGGCTCTGGTGCGAGAACCATTCTGACACATAATTGTGTTTTGAATTCTACATCCTATCTTTTTAAAGCAACAGCTGCCAGGAACATCTTCCCCTTCACAAAAAAAAAAATCGAGCCAGTAACTGTAGTCAAGAACTCCTCGACCACACAGCTACCTTCCTCTCTTGCCAAACAAAGGACGCAGAACTAGTGTTATTCAAACTATGTGGATGTTACATGCAGTATACCAGGGCTCCTCTACTGTAGGGAGTGTCCTGCACAAACACAGAATGTGCTGAAGTGGTCATTGCATGACCACAGTCCATGGCTAGCCTGTGAGCTGGGTTATATCGAGTCTACTGCTGCTTCCTGTTGCTTGTCCCGTAGGAGCATTATTTTTGGATTGCCCCATTATGTTCTGTAATCTTCACTGCAGTCAGTGTGACCACACTATTGTTCTTAGTTAATATTAGCAGTCACTGCTTCTGTCCGGGTGCCCAGACTACAATGTAATTCTCCAGCCACAAGGCCAGCATGAACCAATACCAAGGATGGGCAATTACGGTCCTTGAGGGCCACAACCCAGTCGAGTATTCAAGATTTCCACAATGAATATGCATGAAATTGATTTGCATACAATGGGAGTAATTCATGCAAATTAATATAATGCATATTCATTATGGAAATCTTAAAATTCTGACTGGGTTGTGGGCCCTTAATGACCACGATTGCCCACCCCAACCAAACAAAGCATTTGGAAACTTTAAAAAAGTGGATCCTACAATGGTAGCACTGAGCTATCAGGCTGTTAGCATTGTATATGTGGGTTCTGTGCCTAAGGCCAACCTGCTTTTTTGGCCTCTGAGGGGGCAGAGTCACTGGGAAGGAAAACTCTACATGGACTATACAATGAAATGATCTGCCCAAGTCTGGTCCTCGAAATCTACTGGCAGGCCAGGTTTTCAGGATACCCACAACGAACATGCATGAGAGAGATTTGCATACCAAGAAGGCAGTACAGACAAATTTCTCCCTTGCACATTCATTGTGGATATCCTGAAAACCTGGCCTGCCAGTAGATCTCGAGGACCGGACTTGGGCAGCCCTGATCTACACGAAGGGGGAGAGGAGGTAGGGAAACTTAAGAGGTAGCAGTTAAGGCCCAAAGTGCCATAACTATAGCCTTAGCAACTGCATGGCAGTTGTTTTTAGGTCTGTGCCCCGACAGTGTGTGCAAAACATGGTCTATGTTGGCCAACAATCCTGTTACTATAAAGATAAGTTGATATATTGGAGGTTTTAATATCAATTAATTTGACTTCCAAAAAATTATATAAAAACACAAATGTTGTTGGCAATAAATATGTAGCTATAAGGACAGATGATGAGTTTAGCCAAGGCACAAAGCTGTGTACCTTGTGTGAAGTCCCACTACCAAGGTCCTTAGGCGTTAAGAATATTGGTGGTGTTCACATTTGAGAATATTTAAATTGCCGGGGTTCTAATATTTCACAATAACCACAGCAAAGGTGTATTCAGTGGACATATCCTGAAACCTGGCTTGTTTGTCCAAAAAGGGCTGCATTGCAATTTTAAATTGATCCCAACTGCAAAGGGCATGCAGGATTTGAGCCAAATGCTAATTAGTAACGGGTCTCATGCCCTCATGAAATCTCACTTACCCAAAGAACACAAAATCAAAATGTCAATGTTCAACCAAAAATCTCAAGGCTCCCTTCTCCATTCATTACTTCACCTGTTTAAAGCATCCTACTGATCATTAAATGCACCAGTTACAAAAGGGTGGCAAGGTTAATAGAGAATACCGAGCAGCTAGCCAAGCACAACAGTCAGGTTCACCCAGAGCAAGCCTGAACAAGAGGCCTTTTTCTACTTATTTACCTTGAGTGCACAAGAACTGGGGTAATCTGGTCTAGGGTTCTAAAGGCCTGACTATTCACAAAGCACTAACCATTTCTCTTCGCATTCTTCAAAATCTTTTATCCTCGGAACACCATTCCGAACACACTTTGTACAGCTGACAAGCACAAAGGTATTGCATTACACAGTTCTGAACTAAATGTGTGCCAAAAACATGACCAGTAGCATCATAGCTTAGAAAACACTATACAAGAACTTTTAAAGTGACCCAATTACACACAAAACATATTTTATCACAAGCAAACAGAAAAACTTAATACTAACATTTTTCCTCCAAAATTACTTGCAACCTTAACTTCTGAAAAGTCCAAAAAGTGTTCTAAATTCAAGTACTGTACTCACATTCTCTAATCTGCTTTAGGCGTACCTACCAGGACTGGGACCCACCACATGCTCTTATACACTATTTCATTGTTAATTATTCCCCCTTCTAGGTTCTTCTCCTTGGGTCAGGACAGGCAACAAAGAGCAGACCAGCAGCAAGTGAGCCCTGCAGTAGTGGCGGCTCCTCAGAATGTCTGCTTCCTTCTGGAACAGGAAGGACTCTGGGAGAAGAAGAGTAGTGACAGAAGTGGTAACAGCAGTAGCCATAAACTATATCCCAATGTTACCACTGCATTCTATTCTGCCATCACTCAAACAAGAGGAACAATCTTTCCTTCATCCTAGGGTAAGACATGTGCCACAAGTATGATGCCCTGTCTTCAAACCAACTGGAAAGTTCACCAGCTCGAGAACAAAATATTGTACTTGCTCCACGAGTCTGCCTGAATGCAGATAAACCCAGGTGCTTATATTCTGCCCATACTTTGAAAATCTAGGCATGTTACAATATGCCCATTGGGCATTTTTATATTTATTTTTTGTAATCACTATTGTGCATACACTGTTTAACATACTGCTTTTTAACTGTAGCACACTTTTTTATGCCATTGACACTTTACTTAGCACAGGCACTTTTTGCCATTGACACTTTATCTTACAAGTCTTGGGAGATTATTTGCTGCATCCCAGGAGTGAATGGTTGAAAGGGTATTTGCTTACTCACTTATTTTCACAGATTTGAGGTCTCTTTTTTTACACTAAGGACAACATGATGTATGAGGCAGCCTTTATCTAGACTTGGTCTAGGTGATGCAAGTCATCGAAAAATTACTGCCTGAGCCTTTAACTCATACTGGGCGCCTTTTAAATGGCTCATACTGATGTCCACTGGAGTAACGGTGTTTAAATTAGAGATTTGTTTAACTAACCAACTAAAGCTGAGTTTCATTATCATTGAAATTTTTCCTTTCAATCTTTTTCTTTTGGGAAAATTTTGACTGTGAGCCAATTATTTTTCTTTTCTGAGATTTAGTTTGGACTTTATTGGCTTCTAAGTCCTTAAGGGTTTTAGCGGTTTAGCTACAATATAAACTAGGCATCTATCCCTAAATAAATATGATTTATAAACTTTTGGAATAAGTTGTGTGTTCAGTTATCTAAAAAATAAAACCCCGAGTTCTAAATCGTTTCAAAATAAAACTGACTGACAAGAAAAAGATGAGGCATACGAGTATCAAGACCCTTGGCAAATATAAAATTAAAGGATCCTCTTACCAGAAGATATGGTTATCATTGAACCCATTTAAGATGGAACCAGACCATATAAAAAATTTTAATCACACATCCCGACTTAAGGAAAAAAAAAAAACACTCAGGCCTTGACAGGCAATCAATGCAGAGAAACAACAATCCAAGGAAGCCATAAGCAATGGTGTGTTAATGATCTCACTGAATACATCTGTACTGGCTTTTGTGACCCTGCATCATGTCTGAACATGGTCAAGGCTTTTAAGCATCATAAAGAACATTGGTGCCTGAACTGCTAGAGCTATCAGGCAAGAGGGTGAGCAAAGAAAAGTAGGCCTCTCCCCCCCACATATATACCATTTATCTGTCTGGAGAAAGGAATTTCAAAAACGGTTTACAAAAGTGTTGCATACATAAAATTTTGCAACAGATGAACACAAGTAATCGAATCCTTCAGAAGATCAGGGAACAGGAAAAATCACTAAAAGAAATGCATTTACAAACAATTGTGTTTTAAGTAGTCTTCTAAATGTACTCCTATCACTACATTTCCATATTTGCCCAACAAGGAGTTCCACAATCTTACCCCTGCACAACAAAAGGTCATTGCATTGGTTTCCATGTATTTTGGATTAACATTCACTTTCAGCAGTGCAGAATTTTCAGAGCACAATGATCTTTTTGGTTGGTAACTAGTCATCTTGTTCTTAAAGAATTCAGGGATCGTACCATATAAAAACTGATGACAAATCATCACTGCTTTCTAAATGCAACGGGCAGCCAGTGTAACTGTCGAAGATAAGGTGTAATATGTTCATATCTCGACGTTCCCATTATCAATCTGGCTGCTGCATTTTGAACCACCTTCAATGCCCTGCACCTGGTTTTGGTTATTCCAAGGTATAGCACATTGCAGTAGTCAAGCCTCGAAAGAACCATCGCCTGCACAACAGTACGGAAATCAAAAGGAGACAGCATTGGCTTCACTCGATACAATAAATCCATGAATGAAATACTTGAATCCATGAATGAAATAAAAGACTGAGCTGCCTGGTCTTGATCCAAAGCTTCTGTACTGGTCATAGGCTCCACCCTTCCCACTGTTATTTCCCTAGGCCAAATTGCAAATTCAGGTAGACCAGTGATCTCAAACTCAAACCTTTTGCAAGGCCACATTTTGGATTTGTAGGATACTTGGAGGGCCTCAGAAAAAAAATAGTTAATGTCTTATTAAAGAAATGACAATTTTGCATGAGGTAAAACTCTTTATAGTTTACTAGCTGATGCCCCGGCGTTGGACGGGTATTTAATTATAGCAATAACACTGTAAATGGATTCAAATAAAGATACTTTATAGTGGTGAATGAAATTATTTTTTTACAGCTTAATAAAAAGTACAATACTCAAATTATAATGTGAAATATTTGACAAAATGAATACAATACAACTAACGCAAAACGTGATTATAAACAACATTTTTAGTTTCACCTCCAGGAGCAAGAACATATAAATTCTTGGGTGAACCCACCCTTGAGCAAGCAACATAGAGTTGTGGGCCGAGAGACCCCCAGAACATATCACCCCAGGTAGTGAGGGATCTGCATACCAAGTTTCGTTCAAATCGGTCAAGCCGTTTTTGAATTACAGTGAGAATGGCAGCTTTTTACATTGACATGAATGGGTGAAATCTGATTTTCTGTTTGTAGCTCCGCCCACGTGTGCAGGTGGGCCGCGAGACCCCCAGAACATATCACCCCAGGTAGTGAGGGATCTGCATACCAAGTTTCGTTCAAATCGGTCAAGCCGTTTTTGAATTACAGTGAGAATGGCAGCTTTTTACATTTTTTCCATTGACATGAATGGGTGAAATCTGATTTTCTGTTTGTAGCTCCGCCCACGTGTGCAGGTGGGCCGCGAGACCCCCAGAACATATCACCCCAGGTAGTGAGGGATCTGCATACCAAGTTTCGTTCAAATCGGTCAAGCCGTTTTTGAATTACTGTGAGAATGGCAGCTTTTTACATTTTTTCCATTGACATGAATGGGTGAAATCTGATTTTATGTTTGTAGCTCCGCCCACGTGTGCAGGTGGGCCGCGAGACCCCCAGAACATATCATCCCAGGTAGTGAGGGATCTACATACCAAGTTTCGTTCAAATCGGTCAAGCCGTTTTTGCATGATCGCAGCACATACACACACACATACATACACACATACAGTGGTGCCTCACACAACGAACTTAATTGGTTCCAGGAGCAAGTTTGTTATGTGAAACGTTCGTTATGTGAAACGCGTTTTCCCATAGGAATACATGTAAAAAAAAATAATTCGTTCTGCAGCATAAAATATGCTAAGATGACATAAAAAAGATAAATTTTTTGTTATTATTTTTATTTAGATACATCTAAAAACATACATCTCCCTGTCCTTTTACTTCCACTATCTTCCTATCCCATCTCTATTCCCTTTTGTCCCTCTCCCCATGATCAATCATCTCACCACCTCTCTCTGCCCTCACCCTCAGGGTTCAAGATTGCTTCCACTCTTTTTCCTGTTGTTCTCTCTGCCTGTCACCCTATGATTTAGCATCCCTTCTGCCCTTGTCCAATATTTCCCCTTCTCTCCCTCCCTCTCATCCCCTGCTCCAACATGTGCTTTCAGGGGCCTTCTCCCCCCTTAAGCGTCTTTTCTTCTCCACTCCACCTTTCCTCCCTCCCTGCCTCCACCTTTGTGGCGCTTTTGCACCCGACCGACAACAGAACAGGCCCGGTCGGACAAATCTCCCTGTCCTGTAGCCGCGAATCTAAATTACCTTCTTACAGCAGCTGGATTATTGAAGCTGCTGTAAGAGGTAATTTAGATTCGCGGCTACAGGGCAGGGAGGTTTGTCGGCCGGGCCTGTTGTCGGTCGATCGGGGGACCTGACCAGCTGTGCACATTCTTCGAGGCGGACCGCCCCCTCCCCCCTCTTTCGTTCGCCATTGCCTTCTTCCTACTCGTAGACACTTCTCAATTCTTATAAAGCAAAAAAGTATTTGGCTATTAGTACTTAGCTTTTATCCGGGGCCCAGGGCAACTGATGATTAAACGCTCAACGGAGCGTCTCCGTTTCGCTCTAACTGTAGGTTCCTCGAGAGATGAAGTCTTCCTGATGTCAGCGCTGACGTCGGAGGAAGGGAGGGCTTTGCTTAAGCCCTCCCTCCGACGTCAGCGCTGACATCGGGAAGATTTCCGTTCGGCTGTGTGCTGCGACAGGGCAGGTAAGGAGAAGGAACCCCGGAAGGATGCAGCTCGGGCGACTTCGTTGTGTGAAACGAAGTCCGTTGTACGAATCACGACATAAAGTTCGTTGTGCGCAGCGTTCGCTGTGCGAGGCGTCCGTTATGCGAGGCACCACTGTACATACCTCCAATTTTATATATATAGATAAATCTTTCCTTTGGGCTAAGTCTTAACAATAATATTGTAATTCATAGCTAAAGAGATATATGATCAAGAAACTGTTTTATTTTACTTTTGTGATTGTGATAAACATATCGAGGGCCTCAAAATAGTATCTGGTGGGCCACATGTGGTCCCCAGGCTGTGAGTTTAAGACCACTGAGGTAGACCTTTTAGAGGAGGGAATTATTTAGTGATGTTTGCTGAAGGTTAGGATGCAGTCCGTTTCCCGCACAAGAGCAGGGGGCAGGTGAGGAGTGTTTTTAGTATTAATGGGCCTTTAATATATTATTTATATTTCTTATACAGTGCTCTCCCGTGAATTCGCAGGAGAGGGCAGCTGGAGCACCGGCAAGTGAAGGAAATCACTCTTGGTATGCTCCAACCGCCTCTTCATGTACTGCTTGTCAAAGCAACTCCTGATTGGCGAGGCCCGACTTTAGTACAGGAAGAGGCGGTCGGAGCATACCGCAAGTGATTTCCTTCACTCACCGGAGCTCCAGCTGTCTTCTCCTGTCTCCCCTGTCTACAAACTGTATTCGCGGTTTTTCAAAATTTGCGGGGGTTCCTAGAACGGAACCCCCACGAATATCAGGGGAGTACTGCATACCACTTCTATTCAAAGTAGTTTACATTCAGGTACTCTAAGTATTTCTCCCTATATGTCCCGGCCAGTTTACAATCTAACTGGATACAGGAATGGAGGGGCAGTAAGAGGAAAGGAGTGTTCATGCTATTTTGGTTGTGTCCCACTTTGGGGGAATGAGTGAATGAGTCAGTGAGTAAGACATGCGCCACTACAGCTCACTAAAGGCACAGGGAAAGGGAATATCAGTAACACAAAATTAGTGTAAACAAAACTGCAGACTCACTGCCCCAACATTTCCCTCTTTATAGACGTGCTATGGAATGTAATGTGCAAGAGTGTTTTCTAGCATCTCTTGACATACAATTGGAAGACAACCCAGTGAAGCTTTACCCTGTAAGGCCTTTGGGCCTACATTGGTTAGCATTTGCTGCAACAGACACACATAAGAACATAAGAAGTTGCCTCCGCTGGGTCAGACACAAGGTTCATCGTGCCCAGCAGTCCGCACCCGCGGCGGCCCTTCAGGCCCATGACCTGTAATGTGATCCTTCTCTAATCCCTTTTATCCTTCTATCCATACTCTGTCTAAAACCTATCTCTACCTCTATCTGTATCCTTCAATCCCCCTATCGTTCAGGAATTTATCCAATCCTGCCTTGAACCCCCGTAGTGTACTCACACCCACATCTAAACTCTTCAAATCAAGTTTGCAGCAATTTTCTCATATAAAAAAAAATTCCACACTATATATATTATATTAAAAAAAAAATAAAATCCAACAAGGTATCTGCAAACTTAAAATGTAAAACCTGCTCTAGGGATATTGTCAGTTTTGATTCACTGCTTGATTTTTTTTTCCAATTAAGAGTTTCCACAAAAAAAAAAAAAAATACTGGTTTGTAAGAAGTCTCTTAAATTACAACCACAAAAACATTTACTGTTCAACACTGACATGCTGAGGCTCAGAAAAGCAGTTTTGAAGAGAATACACAGCCAATCAAGCTATTCTTCCTTCTGCCAACACAGGGCAGTAAGTTCGTTCTGGCTGGTTTGTGGGAAAATGGAGACATACATGCTTGCTTGGTATCTCTGCAATGAACTTACTTGCCTCCTGACGTATTGGGGACCCTGAAGGGGCTATGCAGGAGTACAATATAGATTATGATGGCACATATTTCCTAGATTACAGATAGGCACTTAAAATGTATATTTGAGCACAAGTGGATTTCCTTCCTTCTACCACTGCAAAACAAGGCAATATACAGTACCTCTCAATTTCAGCATGCTGCCCCTTCTCCACCAGTCCTTGTGATAGCTCATCGTCATTTGAAGACAAAAAGTTTCATTTCTAGGTAAATATTTCCATGCTCATGACTGGCTGGGGTTAGAGATTCAGCATCTTACTTCCTCTGGGAGATTCCCCAAAAAATGATGCCTATAGCCTGGATTTAGGGCCCAGGATTGCACAGCTCTGGTAGAGGACCCCTTTGTGAGGGCTCTAAGTGCAAGGGGCAGACATGTTAGGAAAGGATTATTTTATTTGTATTATATATACACATATACTGTAAGACCTGATCAAAAGATTTTGCCCCTAGTCTATCATGGTGACTCCCACAGACAGGCAGTTTCAGGTTCTCCACAATGAGAACACAGGTGCATTGAAGACCAGGAATATACAAATTTCTCAGGGAAATTTATCCCCCCCCCCAGCTCGTTTCACAAAACTGTGAAAGCATTTTTTAGCGTCGTTATCTGGCACATTGAATGTTCTGCGCAACTCCTGACGCTCATGGGGGGAGGGGGGGTCTAGTGCAGATATCCATTATATCCTGATAACCCAGTTAGTATGGAGTCCTTAGGACAGGTTTGGGAAGCCCCGTCTTGCAAATGAAAAATCACATCAGATCCCACCACAGTTCTAATTATGCTTAAAAGCCAGGAGGAAGAACAGGCAGCTCTCACCCCCCACAAAAATTTAAGAGTACAACTCTTAAAAAATAAGCTTGCTTACAAATCAAATCTAATCAGAAAAACTTATATTATTTTTTCAAATGAAATACAAAAATCAGGAAACAAAAACAAAACTATCCTCCCCCCCCCCAAAAAAAAAAAAAAAAAAAGCTGAACAGGTGTGCTAAGATGTGGGCCTAGGCTCAGAACGTGCTAAGGCCTCAGATAAGAACATCAGAGGCCATTTCCTCTCCATCCCACGTCAAACCCAGAACATGAATGGAGCTTTTCTGGGAACTTTGCCAGCAGAGTGGGATTGAAATTGTTAAATTTTAAATGCAAACTGCAAGGGAGGAAACCACTGATAACGCAGGTGATAATGTCTTAACTAGTAGTGAATAAGAATGGATGTTGACTGAATGATAAATGATTGTATTCAATGTCCTCCATGAGGTAAAAGGCCACACACACAAAACTAAGCCCAAAACACCCTTTTAAGATTTCAAAATATGATTGTGAGAGGACGTGCCATTCAAAAAGGCCTCTAATATAATGTACTACAAAATTTAAGAACACTGCATTAGAAGCATTAAAATATAAGTAAAACCTCAAAATGTTACAAGTCACTTTTCCGATTCCCCCAACAGTGAAATTAACATGAGTTTTAAAGAGTATTTTTATTACGGTACTGCACTTTAATAAGTGCTCTAATCACTAGTAAAGTACTTGAAATCAGCTTATTCCTGTGTTTCTCAGGATAATTACACTGGTAAGCTACCTGAAGCTTGAATTAGACTAACTAGAAGAAACGGCAGCAAAGATTGAGGATGCCATGAATGCAGCCTATATGACCCACCACACTGGACCAGACTTCAGAAATATTTGTCTACAGTCAATAAGTGGTTACCAATATCTCTTCATTAAAAGGCGGTCATTTCAAATCCAAACAAATAAATATGCATGGAACCTGCGGTTAGCTGGGAAAAAGCTTAGTAGAGCAGGCCCTTAACCCTTATGAGCAGTAATTCTTACTCCTAGTCCTAGAGGAATTGACAATGGGTCATATTTCAGGAGATTTTCGTGTAATGGAGGCAGTAAGCATGCAGCTCTCTCCTCTGCATATTCATTAGGTTTATCCTGAAACCTGGCTTGTTTGTGGCCCTTGAGGATAGGGAGTGAAAAAAACAATGTCTTCAGAAAATCAAGTCTCAAATGACCTGTGAACTGCAACTTATTCACGAGCTTCCAACAACCAAAGAATCCCATCAACGAAAGCCTTATGTAAAAACACTCATTTGCACCATTGGGAAAGCATAAGTTGTTGAGTGTTAAGTCTGAACTCGATAACTCCTCCACTAAAGGGGAAGTTAGTAGCCTATGTTGATATATTACTGTTAACCCCCAGGTAATGGGGGTCTCATTGTATAAATTGGGACCTGTGCTAAACACGAGAGCTCACTACCAATAACACTCTTAATGAAACTTCATATTGATAACTTCCCCCTAAGATACCAACATGCAATATTACCGATCTAGTTAAGAATACAAATAAAAAACCATTTTTAAAAAATTCTGGAAAGCCTCACACAATTTACATCACAAATAAAGGCTGGGATAAACTGTGGGCCTGAAAATGCACTGCTTATACCACTTCTAATATGAATGTTAAGTTCTCTCTCTCACATCCTTGTCAAATCAGTGACCAGGTGTGTAGGAGAATTCACAGAAACCTGAGAAGAGCCGGTTATGTGAACACTTAAGCTGGTTGTCTTATTCCATAGCAGATTTCATACGAGCCATTTAAGCTGGGATAGGAGCTGATAATCCAGAGGCAAAAGGCTGACTATTCTTTTGACCCATCCATCCCCTTACTGGACTTTATGGCAGGACCCTTACTACACATCCACTATTTTTCAGCTTTCTACATTTCAGCCCACCGACACCTAATGGAAGAGATCACAAAATATGTTCACCTGACACTCCTTCAAAACTAAAAAAAAAAAAAAAGTGGCTTATTCTTCTGATAAGTCTGGATACAGAATTAAAACAATGAACTAAAGGCGCGTGAAAGCGAGATGTCAAAAAGGTAACCAAGGTAACAAAGCCCTTATAGACCACCGAATGTAAGAAGTCCAAGCAAAGAAAGCCACAGACCAGATAAAGAGAAATGGTCACATTCACCCACCATGAATGATCAGTTGTACTTCAAGAATTTCAATGAAATTCCCAGCTTAGATTTGGAGGCGGAAGCTCCACAATGCTACTTGTTTGGTAGGCCGCACAGTCTTCTTGGATAACATCAGCTACTCAGCAAAAATCAAGGCTTTCTTGGCACTTAAAATTGCCTATGCCTGTGGCATCATAGCCATTAACCAACATAAATTAGTATGTTGATGCTGGCCTTGACTCAGGAAAACCTTCCGGATTCCCCTTCAACATAAAAGGGGGTGCCGACAAGTTCTCAGCCCAACCAAACAACTTTCTAAATTCTGAGCATTATTTTGCCACTGTAGCTGAAAGAAGCGTTGCCTTATTCTGGTTAAGTGCCAATTTGTAGAAATGAAATTCTGTTTAGACATTAATTCAGATCATTGATTGAACCATATCCACATCATTCTCCTCTTGGATGGGCGGAGGACTTTCAGCACCCCCCTTGTACTCCTGACACTACAGTAGGAGGTGCTCCACTTAGAAGTTAACCACAAAATCTGAAGAATGCCCGAATTCTGTGTAAGACTCAAAATTTTGCCACATGCGAAAGCAGGCCATCAGGTACTTTTCCTGGTGACCACAGCACCAACAAAGCAACCAGCCTGTCATCATTTTCAGTAAGAGAAGGGTAGCAGATTATTATGGATACCCTAACTGCACTTTTACAATGAAAAATAGAAATGGGATTCTTATACACTTTAAAGCAGTCCCAACAGACGAAGCCTCCACTAGGTCATTTATCTAGACAAATTATTATTATTTTTTTTTAATATCATGAAGACAGAGGGAGAAAGTTTAGAAAAGCACATTCTAACCCAAACATTTGTTTTAGACATCCTGGATGAGCCTGCCCTTGATAAAAGTGAAACACCACAACAGAGGCATTGCAGGCTTTGGCAGCACTTCAAAATACCAGGGATTTATAAACTCCTTCCTCTCTTTGATGGCACGTTTGATAAGCACTTTATCTATTTTCAAGCAAAACAGACTCTTGCTTTCCAGCACAGAATGCTTTTTTTTTGAAGTGCACTATTGTGCTCTGTGCTGGAATCTTCCTCAAACAAAACCTTATTTCCCAAACTGCAGCTTAGGAAATCAGCCCGATGTACTGAAGGCGCACAAGGCATCCTCTTCTATAGGACATTGCTTTTGATGCTCTTTTAATGAAATGTCATCCAGTGTGCTCATAAATCAAATCACCTGAGCTACAAGCTTGTACCTGACCACAGGGTGGTAGTGCCAGGCTACTGGTGAGTCAACATCAAGAATGATAGCTTACTACCATAGTAAGTCAAGCTGCACCTTGATTTCAGCAATCAAATCAGTACAGTAGGCGACTTAAAAAAGCAGATTTATACACACAGGGCTCCTCTTTACCCAGGAGTTTTGCCAGCATATAAACTGAACTACAAGCCTGATAAACAGACATTCCACCCCCTCACCTGAAGCCGATAAGGATTTCTATATTAGTCTAATTTGTCACTTCCATTATATCTATAAGGGTTGGGTAAAGACTTAACCTTCTGACCTTAGATAAAAATCCATAACACCCCCCCCCCCAACCTGATGGCACTCACTCTGAGCAGCGCCTTGTACTTTCCCAATCCCCTGCAGGTGCTGCTGCTAGCACATGGCCGACCGGCGCCTCCCCTGAAGGGCCTGGAAACACATCTGGCCGGCGCTGGAAACGAAGGGGGAGGGGCGTCCATCCGGCCCACTGCTTCTTCCTCGTACTCCTCGGAGTCATTCCGAGTGAAGGGGAATCGGCGGCTGGCGGCTCCCGCCACTCCCCCTCCTGCTGGGCCCGGTTGCCCTCCCCCCACCCCGGAGCGAGGGGGGAAAAAAAGCGCGCCTGCAACCCGCAACACTTAACTTCCCACGCTTTAAAGCAGCTTTTTACCTCGGGAAGCAAAACGATCTTTTACCGGATGACCCCCCCCCCCCTCCGTAATGTACCGACCCTTAATAAACTTAGCCTTTTAGATCCCTTGACAGAGCGCATGACCAAACAAAAATCTGCATACTGCTCTCTGAATCAGCAAGCCCGAGTCCTCCTAGAAGCGCTTTCAGCAAAGAAGGGAATAAAAACCTGGATGAATTAACTGCAGATGTGCACCAAAATGAAAAGTCTGTACTCCTTTTATGAGGTTTCAGGCTTATAGTTGACCTTTCTGCTCCCCCCCCCCAACCAGGCCGATCTAGTCCTGCCCACCCTCCACAAACCCTGAGCATTTCAGAATAGCCGAACGTTTAGGGCGTAAATCTGCGGGAGGTTCCTTAACTCACCGGCCAGGCAAAGTTGAAATGCAGCACAATCCTGTTTTTGTCGTTATTCCGGTTGTTTTTCAAAGAGAAGGTATTTCCTCCGAGGACTGGGGTCGAGCCGGTGCCGAAGCTGCACGGCCCGCCCGCCGACACTCGGGACTGGTACTCCTTCAAGCAAACTTTAAAGTAAGTGTCGCACTCGTCCCTAGTGCACCTGCGATCCACGGGGTTCCGGGGGCCGTCGCAACAATTCCCATTCTGCAGTTCACCGTTCGGGTTTTGCATGGATAAGATCTCCAGCTCGAACTGGCCCGAAGCGAGAGACACCTGTTGTAAGAAAAGAAAAGGGGGGGGGGAAGGAAAAAAAAAAAAAAAAAAGCAAAGAAATGAACACGGGCAAGTTATCAGGCGCTTCCAAAGTGAAAAGCAGGCAAGGAGAAAATGAATTACATTCAGTCATAATGCTTAGGAAAAAAGCCCAAAAAACTATACTACTTAACTTTAAAGAATTACTACTGCCCAGAATGTATTAGGGAGCTACTGCATATCCGTGCTAGAAATCTGCACGGTAAATGTAATCGAGAACCTGAAAATGGCAATGCATTTCGCTACAAAGGCTTGTAATCGAAATACTGCACCGCGAGGAACGCGCAGGCATGCGGTGCACTAGGATAACAAATCACACAGCTGCGCTACATCTTAAGAAGAAGAGAAATTCAACGCCAAGAAACTTGGGGAAAAGCTCAAAACGATTGTTATCAACGCTTGCATTTCTTCCAAAGTACAAAAGTTCATTTTGTGCAGAGTCGAGCCACAAATTGCAACGTACCTTCGCCCGCAAACATAGTAGAACCGTGATAAGTCGTAAAGGAAACCCGGCAAAGATTGGTCCCCTTCGTAAACGCATGCCTTCTTCCTGCAATTGCTGCTTGGACACACACTAAGGCTGCGGCCGCTACACGGCTCTAATATACTCCGCCGATTTGAGCATGCACGAGTGGAAAACAACACACTTTTCAAAGCTTTTCTATAGCTTGCCGATCTTGAATGCAAAGCAGCCGGCCTCCTTTTATTATTCTGTATCCTTCGGGGGGAGGGGGGTTATTATTATTCCGATCCTTTTATTTATTTTTTTTTTTTTTGCAAATCTCCTGCAACCGTTCGATCAAACACACAATCAGACAGCGCGTTCTGAAAGCCCGTCTGCGATACCTAAGGAGTGACTGCTTCATCTTACGCTCCAGCAGCAGGAGGAGCTGCGGCCGGCGCATGCGCCTATTTAATATTCATGAGATGGGCGTAGAGGAAATAGGCCACGCCCCTTCATGAGCCGCTTGAGGTGGGGGCTGGAGTGGATGCGGTTTGGCTGGGAGGAGATGAGCAAATACAGGTAGCAAAGGGGAAGCGGGGATTAGCAGGCAAAGAGGCAGAAATCAGCTCCCGTCATAACAAGACCGAAGCAAAGCGCAGCTCTTTGGATTGCGTGCCTGACCAGGAAGCCCCGGAAAAAAAGGAGAAGAGCCTCGGGAGAAATACTTGGCAGGCGAGGAGGAGGAGGGATATTAACTTTTTCGAGACTGCTTCAGAAGATTTAGGAATGACATTCTTTAATTTCTTTCCCTATTTATGCATTTGTTATTTGCTAAATAAAATTGGAATGCAGGAAATATGGCTTCTATACTATAGCAAGATGTGTAAACAGGAATGAATAAGCCAAGTATTCGTCTTCCTTTTTTTTTTTTTTTTTTTTTGTATAATGCCTGGGTTTTTCAGTCCAACCCTATTACCCTATATAAGATTAAAAAAAAAAAAAAAATCAGCATTCTCTACTAAATGAATGCCAAGAATTCATTGAAAGTTCCTTTCATTTTCAGAAAACCGAAAGTAGTTTTTTCAAGATGAAAGCAACTTTCAATGAATTCTTGGTAGCTCTTAAAGTTATGTATGTAAAAAAAAACACAACACCCCTAAAAGACGTGTTTGCTTATTATAATTGTTCTAAAATAACAGCATACCCATATGCTAGACTTAAGAGGGTCGCCCTTTAAAATCCAC